>NC_041381.1:18666929-18700131 GCF_002162155.2 Triticum dicoccoides | reverse complement strand
ATGTATGCATGCATATATTTGACTAGGAAAGGTTTTGATGTTCTCGGATGCAAAAAAAAAAAAAGTTTTGATGTTCTCAACAAGAAAGTCTTGTCCAGGCATTTGTTTCACCGTGCAAGAAAATTATTTCCTATGTGAATCTGAGCCCCCCTCGTAGAATTAAATTTCCAGGGTCCAACAAGTGAAGAAGAAAAGAACCCACCCACCAGTGCTGCCCATTGGACTGGACGAGGTAAACGAAAGGGGTGAGAGAATAAATATCATGAACATGCAATTAGACTGGTGCATGTGAGCCAGTCAGAGTGCCAGAGAGAATAAATACCCATGGGCCATTAATTCCCTTCCCTATAAATGAAAGAATACGCGCCTAGGGATGGCATCAGCTGGCGAGGGAGGGTAATGGATTGCGCCACCTCACCGATCCGCGGCACGACCTTCCCTCTCATCATGAACCACGAACTCCTTGTTCTCTTCAACTTGCCACCATTTTTCTATATATACAAGAGACAGTCATCCGTCCGCGTGCGGGGTGTGCGTGCGACTTGGACTTCCCTGCAGCGCAGCGAGCGAGGTTCTTGCTCAATCCCCGTGATGAGATGCTTTCCAGGGAGTTCCTTCTTGTTCACCATGAGGAGGTGTATGCTGAGTCGAAACGGCCCGGTTCATTTCTCTTCAGGCGCAGGCGGCCGTTGCGCGGCTGTCAGGCTGACCATTGATGTTTAACATGAGAGTTTCTCCGTATCAATTGCTGTAGGTGATCAATTGCTGCAGCTGACGCATCGCCGCAGCCGGACGTGCGGCTCGGCGCCGGCGGCCTCCCACACCTTGGAGATCCTTGCCACGCGCTCTGGTGAGCAGCGTCGCCTGGACGTTGCACCCCGTGACCACCAGCAGGGCAGCAGGTTTGGGGACGCGGCGCCGGGCACAGGCAGAATGGCCATGGAGTACTGGCCGAGGTCGTCGCGGAGGCCCCCGCCGCCCCACGACCCTCTCATGACGGCGCCGGAGGTGCTGATGTTCCTGGCGGCGTCCCCAAAGATAGGGGGTCTCAGCACGCTCACCCACCGTTCTTCCGGGAAGATATCACTGACCTCGAATATGCCGCGCTCGCCGAGGAGCAGCCGGGGCCGGCCAGGACAGGTGGTGTTATCGCAGGTGAGGTTGAAACCTGGTCCCGCGGAGCACCCGGGCCGGCCGAAACCAAACGGGAATGGCATAGTTACGTCCCCGCACCAAGTGTCGCAGCCGGGTCTCCCAGCCAGCGCCGGTGCTTCGGCTCCGCGGCGGAGACCAGCGCCGTGATCAGTACAGCTGCGGCTGCCATCGCTGCGACGGCCGATGAAAGCACGGCTATCTGCGCCATTGACTAGTTGGTGATTGTAATTTTTTGTTGATAGCTTACCAAGCTGACCACTTGGTTCGCGCCATTGACTAGTTGATGATGGACTGCTTGGCTTAGCTAGCTTAACTGCATACCGAAACGCCAAGTGGACCCCAGCGAAGCCCACACGCGAGCAAACGGCCACAGCGCAACGACAAAAAAGCCCAGAAAGAGTCAGCTTTTCGAATTTTTTTAATCAAAAAGCTAAGAAAGACCGGGGGAAACCAAAACGTAAAAAAAAAACCATTTAAAAAGCCGAAAACGCGTGCAAAAAAAAACCGGAGGGAGCGTCCAGAGCGCGACACGTGGCGAATGGCTGAGAGCGCGCCAAGTGGCGCTGATCGTTGCGAGGCTCCCGAAGGAGCGCTCGTTAATTAGTTGCTCCCTAATAAATTCTGATTATGCTTCTTGCCTTCTTCACTAATAATTAAAAAGAAAACCACCAGGTTTCTTCATTTTCTAAGGCCCATATTTTGCTCTGTCACTCATTTCCCCTGCTTACTTTGTCTTATATCATCTCCTTCTCATCCAAAGCAATACAAATAAAAGTTTATCTTAGATTATCAGGTCTATTCCCCTCCAAAACAAAAACAATTATTTTCTGATTAGCTATGCTGAATCTCTTCGATGCATCAATTATTTTTCAACCACTGTCATCATCAAAGGGAAGATGGTACTGCTGCCGATTGGGTATAGTTCTACAATAATAAATATACCCACACAGCATGCAGCCACGACCCAGTGGTCTGCCCCGCCGGCCGGTCGCGTGAAGTTGAATGTTGACGGGTCATTCGTTGATACAGACGGTGGATTAGCAGGAGCTGGTATGATCCTACGTGATAATGACGGCAACATTATATTCTCCGCTTGCCGTTCCATCTTGCATTGTTCCGGACCGCTCCAGTCTGAGCTATTGGCGTGCCAGGAGGGATTAAGCCTTGCTCTACAATGGTTTACTCGCCCGGTAGACATCGAGATGGACTGCATGGATGCGGTCAAGTTGATCAAGTCGCCTACCCTTGACAGATCGCCACATAGAATGTTAGTTCAGGATATTAAGAGGCTCTTTGGTGAAAGGGATATCTCTATTGATCATGTAAGTAGGAACCAGAACGTTGTTAGCCATACCCTTGCTGCTTTCGGACGATCGGAGGGCCGAACTGCAGTTTGGTTGCGCTCTGGACCTGCAGAAGTTCCTCTGCTATGTAGGAACGGATATTCCAACAGTTGAGCTATGAAATCCTTTTAACCCCGCAAAAAAAAACAAAAAACAAAAGAGGCTTACTATTTTCAGGGTCAACGGCAGGAGCTCCGCCTTTTTCATTTAAGCAAGGGGGGAAATAGCTGTACAATGTCTGGAAGTCCAGAAACAGGAGGAAAGAAATTAAAAAAAGAAAAAAAAACTCGAGAGAAAAACAAGGGACTACTCGCAAAGAGATGGACCTGCAAAGTGCAGATCGTCTCGGATGAAAGACACTACAGTTTCAGCATTAGCCTTTTGTCCCTCGAAGATCCTCCTGTTCCTCTCCTTCCATAAAGGCCAGACCGTGTACACTGCCATGGAGATCATCGCACGGGCTTCTTTCTTCTTGATATCTCTGGAGAGTGGAGATTCTTTTCCACCAACCAGAGATAGAGGTACAGCGAAGAGCTAAGTCCGAGCTGAAAGGATGCGAGGTGTTGAAGGAAAACCAAATCTCCTTGGCAAACGGGCACTGGAGCAGCAGGTGATTGATTGACTCGATCTCCTGGTCACATAGCGAGCAAATGTCATCATGAGGCCAACCGCGCGCGGCAAGGCGGTTAGCGGTCCAGACTCGGTTCTGCAGAATTAACCAAGGGAAGAACTTGAGCTTGCCCTCTGCTTTGACATCCCAAGCTCTTCGCAGCTGCGGGTTTTCAATCAGACCATAGAATTGGGCGGCGTAGGCTGAAGTGGCCGAGTAAACAGAGTTTGCGGTGAGGGTCCATGAGATTCTCAGAGATATGCTAAAATGCTTGAGTAAGGACATGTGTTGTGCAGCCCTGTGACAGCCATGTCAAGTATGCAGTTTCCTGAAAGCTTCCCTTCAACATGTAGTTTAGTCAAATACATGTCATTCCCATGAAACTTACTGAAAGCTTTTGCATGGTTGGTATGTCCAAAGTCCAAACAACAAACCGGTATGGCAAAGATCAGGTGATAGGCGCATTAAGCTTTTCTTTTTTTAATGATATCGTCTGCGATTGCTACATATGTGCTCCTGAGAATTGCAGCGGTTACATAGCAAAGCACGCTGTTAGTAATGATGAAAGTAGTAATCGATGAATGTATACATGTCTGCTCTTTGCAGAAGATGCACTTGTTTCATAATTTCAACTTGGAATGTGCTTGTAGCTTTTATTCATCACTGAATTTATGGATAACATTTGTTTATCCCACTTCACTGGAAGTGGAATGTAATAACGGGCACGTAGAGAGACCAGGGCTGCCCAACAAACTTCATGATGTATATTAACGAGCACGGAGTACATAGAGAGGTTATAAGGCTGCCCAACAAACTTCATGAACTGGAGTGCTGTTCATAATGTATTGCTAGTACCATCAAGAGCTATTTATTTCTCAAACTGGTCTTAATCTTCTGCTGGATTTAGAGCCCCAAGAAAGTGAATCTGGTAGCTAAGCTGGTTCGAGGAATGCGCGTGGAAGATGCCCTTTTACAGTTGCAAGTGACGGTTAAAAGGGCTGCCAAAACATTGTACCAGGTTCGGCAATCAGCAAAAAAAGTTACCTACTCGAGTAACTCTGCTACTTTGTGCGATAGGTCCAGACTGACCATTGATGTTTTTTCATGAGAATTTCTTCCTATCAATTGCTGTAGAGGTGAGATCCATTCTGCTCGTGCGAACGCAGCTCACAACCATGGACTGGATGCAGATAAACTTATTGTGGGTAAGAAAGATTGCTACAAAGCTGCTCATATTTTTACCTCCATGTCTGCAATAAATTAAATCTCATCACCCTCCTCCTCGACGACACTGCAGAAGAGGCTTTTGTGGGAAAGGGACTTTATCTCAAGAGGCTGTCTTACCACGCCAAAGGGAGGTGTGGTGTCAGGGGGAGACCTAGGTGCAGGCTGACGGTGGTGGTCAGAGAAGCCACAGCCGAGGAGGAAGCCAAGATTGCGAAACTCAGGGTCATGAACTACAAGAAGCTCACCCGGAAGGAGAAGCAGCTCATGCCGCACCGGCTCATCGAGGTCAGCCCCAAGTGGGCTCGCAAAAGGAAAGAGGAGGAGGAGGAGGCCGGTGCTTCAGCGTAGTACGAGTTTCCATTTGCTGCAGGGTCCGTCTTTCTTGGCCGGCCTGGAGCCAGGGAGTAGTAGCTGCATCTGCAGTCGTCTAGGCCTACTGAAGAACAGCCGCGGCGTGGAGCTCCAGTGGAAGAATTTGTGGTCTCGTTTGCCTGACCAGCCTCTGTTCTGCTTGCGTCATCCATACGAAATCTTTCAAGACATTTGCTCTAGTTAACAATGAATAAGTTGACCTCTGATGTGCTGTTGGGCATGTCTCTTCTTATACATGCCATTGCCATCGGTGTGTTTCTTGAATTTGCGGAGCAGTAGAAATGCTGGTCCTTTTTGTCTCGGCAACGCTAGTGGTGAGGTAAACCACATTTTGAATTTTTGATACTAACAGTTGCCGCCTCCCCTCAGAAGTTGCTATTTAAGGGTGTTTAGGATGTGGGTGTGTTATTTTTTGAAAAGTTGTTATGAATGGTGTTAATAAGTGGTTAGATATTCGCTCAAATTCTGGATCGGATAAAATGCATTTCTTGCAACTTGATTAATTTTCCTTGTTGAGAAAATGCAACCTCATTAGTTGTGTGTTGAATAAAATGGAGTACTATTAGATTATTTAATTTAAAATTTAAGTCCAGCCTGCCAGACCTAATACTCCCTCCTTTCTAAAATAGTTGCCGTGGTTCTAGCTTAAATTTAAACTAAAACCATGACACTTATTTTGGAACGGCGGGAGTACCATATATTGTCAAAACCATCTAGGTTTGCAGGAACAAAAGCAGCTTTGACAATGATGTGGCCACAGTTTTGCACACCTAGGAGCCCAATCAAGACGACTTGGAAAGTAAGGGAAAACAAGAAAAATGTGTGTAAGAAAAACATACATTTGTACGAAATTTTAATGATGCTTGTTTGTTAGTCCAAGATTTATTCTAGAAAAACACATCGGATTCAAAATCATTTTTTATTATAGGAGTATATGTTTCCAACTTCTGATCTGTCAACTCTGACCCACAACTAGCGCTAGGGAAATGCTATTCTCGAAAGCAAGGGATTGAGTGAGATATGCAGCAAGCAAAGAAAAATGTCATATTCTCTTCCCTCAAAAAAAAAACTTATCATATTTCTCATTGCCTTTCAAAGATAATCCTGATTTTTCTAAATTTCACTGGAATTTCTAAGATGTTCATTCAGTTTTTTAATTGGAGTTTTTTTTTGAGAAATTTTTTAATGGGAGTTGAAGTAGATGGTACACATGGACTTTTATTGCTGGCTAATGTGCATAATAATGTTTTGTAGTCCATTGACGGCAGCTACTTGTATATATAACGGAATTCACACCAAAATCAACAACAGGATCAGAGTGGCGCAGCGGAAGCGTGGTGGGCCCATAACCCACAGGTCCCAGGATCGAAACCTGGCTCTGATAATTTGATGTGATTTTTCTGTTGGGCCCGAATTTATCTGGTTGGGCTTTGTCATTTTGTTGTGCCCTTTTCTTATTAATCCATCTCTGATTGTGTTTTTATTTTCTGCTGGACCCGGTTCTATCTGGTTGGGCTTTGACATTTTGTTGCTTCCTTTTCTTATTCGTCCATCTGATGATAAATTCTGATTATGCTTCTTGCCTTCTTCATTAACTGGAAAAAACCCACCAGGTTTCTCCCTTTTCTAAGGCCCATACTTTGCTCGGTCACTCATTTCCCCTGCTTACTTTGTCTTATATCATCTTCTTCTCATCCATTTTTTTGGTCTTAGATCATCCGGTTTATTCTCGGGAAAAACAAAAGAGGCTTACTCTATATAGTACTCCCTCCGTGAAAAAAAGGCTCATGGCTTTAGTTCAAATTTGAACATCTTTTTGCGAATGTAGTCATATTTGAACTAAAGCCACAACACTTTTTTTTGGATCAAAGGGAGTAATTTTTATGTCATGCATTTATCCCAATAGCATTACAAGTCTCTGGTCTACTTTTTAGGAAGCTTTACATTTTAAAAAGGTCCATTGCATTTGTAAGACACGAAATAGCTAGGAATATTTTTAGAGAGAAAACTAAGTGTAAACGGTTCGATGAACCCCCTAACCTAATTTATGGTGTACTTGTGGATGTATCTCAATTTGATTATTTCGTCAATTTGTTGCGACCTATTCGGCCTATTCGTCCACAACAGAGCGGTTGGGCTTCTCCATTTCCCTTGGCCAATTGGTGATTTTTTCTGTTGGGCCCGGTTCTATCCAGTTGGGCTTTGTCAATTTGTTGCGACCTATTCGGCCTATTCGTCCACAACAGAGCGGTTGGGCTTCTCCATTTCCCTTGGCCAAATATTTTGTCGGTCGCTTGTTTTTAAAAAATATGTATGCGATGCCAAAATATTGTTTCTTGCTACTGAAAGAATTTACTTCAACTCTGATGGAAATATTCCCGTGTTTCAACAAAATATTCATAATGTTATAAAAAATGTTACTCCCTCCGTCCCATAATATAAGATGATACTCAAATATCACTTCGGATAAAAATGTTCATTTCCATTTAAAAACATTTCGTGACATTTTAAGAAAATATTCATGTGTGTTCCAAAAAATGCCTGTGAAATTTTCACAAAAAAGTATTACCATTTTAAAAATCTTCGTGCAGTTTAAGAAATGATTATTGCCAATTAAAATGTACGGCATTTATTTTAAAAATGTTACCATGTCCTTTTTGAACATTTTTTAAATATGTACATCATGTATTTGAAAAAGATCCAGCGTGTAACAGAAAAAATGTTTCACGTGTGCTCTAAAAATGTAGATTGTGTACTAAAAAAGCAAATCAGCTCTGAGTAGCTTTCATTTTCAAAGTTTCTCACACATCCGAAAATTACCTTTTTGGCTCAAACTCCTTAAATGTCTAAACAACACGAAAATTTGTACGCACATGAGAATCTTGGTTGCCTAAAAAATTTCACGGAGCTTGCTTAGTTAAGTTAGTGGTAACATGCATGTCGGCAGCAACAAAGGCTGCATGCCTTACTTAGTTAAGTTAGTTGTAGAAACGTAGCTTACTTGGTAAGCTAGCATGTGACGCAAGTGCTTGCCTCAATGCTAGCTAATATTTTGCTTCGGTCGGTTTGGCTGCCCTATATAAGGAGCTTCACGCTCCGGGTTGTAACTCAGGCCATTTTCATTCCAAAGCAAGCCAATGAGCTATTTTGTGGTTCAAACTCGTAGTACGAGCAGCTCCATGTATGTTAGCTTACACAAGCTGTAGTTTAGGCTGTTTCTCTTTTGCTCTGTCTGATCCTCGGAAACCATAATTGGGCTAACAGTCAGTGCCGTTTTGGTGGTGGTGTTCCCTGGACGGGGGAATTATAAGTAGGACAACAACAACAACAACATCATAAGTGGCCGTCCATGTATGCGTTCTCAACCCCTGCGCCTGCTTGCTTGCTTTGCTAACTGAACAGTTGAGATATGTAGCGTGACGTTGCAAAATCAACAAGAAAATCAGAGTGGCACGCAGCAGAAGCTTGGTGGGCCCATAACCCACAGGTCCCAGTATTGAAACCTGGCTCCGATAAATTTCGATTGGGCCACATTTGTATGTGTGTGTGTGAGGGTCTACATTTGTATTGTGTTTTCTGAAGAAAAAAACGTAGACAGGGTACAAGGAGAGGAGTAGGGATGAAAACGGACGAAACTGGATGTTGTCACATTTGTTTTCATTTTTCTTTATGAAACAGAAACAAATGCAGAAATTCTGAAAACAAATATAGAAACGAAAACTACCGGAAATAAAAAATGAAGCGAATACAACATGGAGCAGAGATGAAAGCAAAGTGTTCGCCGGAACTGAAGACCATCAACCCAAAAACAAGGAAACAAACATAGTCCTTCAACTGATAAGATGATTACTAAACATTATGATATATCATGGCTATATAATAGGATATCATAACCTGTTTCCGCACCCGTTCCACCAAAAAATATCATTCCGTTTCCTCACCGTTTTCATTTTTCTGTCGGAAAAACGAAAAGCTTCCACTCCATATATATTCATCCCTCGAGAGGAGGGCGTGGTTGCTGCCAAAAATGGCAGACCAGAGTACATGCGTATCTCGTTTCACACAACGCATGTTGGCGAAGCAGAGTAATTTGTTATTTTATACTCCCTCTCCATAATAATGATCTAAACGCTTTTATATTTCTTTACGGAAGGAGTAATATATATCAACGCAAGGATATTTTATTCCAATTGAGCACGCTAACCATGCTTGGAGGTTTTTTTTCTTCTTCTTTGAGTTGATTTCAGTCTCTTAGCTCCATCCAATATCCTTGTGCGTGCATGCATGCATGCATGCATCAACCAACGAACGCGCGCGTGCACTTGGTTCCGCTGGTCGATAGATATGATGCGAGCTAGCTACGTACCCAAGGAAATCCTTCCTCCTTTTTTTCCAGGATTAATTGATAATTTAATTAACAACAACAAACACATTAATTAATTAATGTGATCTCCTTCGCTTCCCAAATATATATTAGACCTTTCAACATACGGAGCAAAATGAGTGATTCTACACTCTAAAATATACGTACATCCGTATGTACTAATCCGTATTGATTGAAATCTCCAAAAGATGTTACGTTTAGAAACGAAGGGAGTACGTCTCGTCTCGTAACCAATCGACCAAAAGATCGCGACTTCCCTACCCTAGCCGCCGCCACGCCAGGCAACTAGGGAGGCGACTTTTTTCCCTCCGATCTCAGCCGGCCAGGGCGTTGGCCCCCTCTCCCTACGACTGCTCTGGCGGCAGGAGGGAGGGGGGACCCCGTTCCTCCGTTCTGTAGTTAGGTTTTGGATTTGTAGGTCGTGGTGCGCCGTTCGGGTGGTGGGAACGGCACCCGGACGAATAAATCTGTCTCACCTTCACTCCCACACCGGTGGTGCCGTTCATGGCGGCGTCTCGGAGTTGATGGCATCATGTGATTGCCGATCCTTCAGATCGGTTGTGTTAGGGTTCATGGATGATGTCGGCGAGGCGGCGGCGGTGACTTCATCAGGTGTGTCTCTCCTTCTGCTCTGTCCCCGTTTTTGTGGCGTTGTCTCCGACGTCATGGTGGAGCAGGGAGGTTTTGTCATCCACGAGTACGCGCAGACGGTTGTCTGCGCAAGTGACAGCTGGAAGATGGTGCATCCCGTGCTGGGTTTGTGGTTGGTGGCTGACAGTTCTGGTTTCCTCCTTCGACGTCGTTGTCGTGCGGGGGTGTCAGATCTAGAGTTTGATGGCGTGTCCGGGGACATGTTGCCCCGGTTTGATTCTTTCAACGGCAATGGTTTTGCTTCTGGCAAACTACTTTTGAGGTCCGTAAAGCTGCTGATCAGCGATGGAGCCACGTCGAGCTCGGGTGAAGAGGTGATCTGTTTTCTTTTCCTTTGGTGGCCGCTTCGGTGGTGTCGGAGGAAAGGAACATGCGCTGGTATTTTGCATAGGGTTATCCTATCTTTTTAGTCTTGTAATGTCGGTGCTTACGTGACTTGTAACCGAATCTTTATTTTATAAATGGGACACATATTACCATGCAAAAAAGAAAAGAAAAAAAAAAGAAACGAAGGGAGTACCCAACCAACGTAGCCCGATCTTGCGCGCCGGTCGCCCCAATCGCCCGACCACTTTGGCAGCGAGAGGACATGTTAGCCTCACACCGAGGCCGGTCGTACATGGCCAGCGAGGATACGACATGCGGCTTATACAGGCAATCAAGGAGATCGTCTCCAACCGCAAATTCCTTATAGGATAGGCTGGCAGCCCATCGGATTTACATGCGCATATAACCACGCCGCAAGAACAGCCACACACATCACAACCACCCCCGTCTCGCCCCGACCACTTTGGGAGCAAGAGGACATCATAGCCCTCGTGTGGCACACACTGAGGTCAGCAAGGATACGACGGACGGCTTTCACACGTAATCAAGGAGACCGAGCTGGCCATTTTCGTCCGCAAATTCCTTGTAAAACACAGGTGAGGAAGTACCCCCAAGAAAATCAAAGGAGATCGAGTGGGACAACATCTTCTATCCCGCTCCCGTTCCATCGGTTAGGCACAAAACGTAGAAAATACTTTGGCCGGCTCCCACTTGTGAGCTGAAACGAGAGTGAAAAGAGAGTACTACAATACTACTCCCTCCGTTTTTATTTAGTCCGCATATATTAGCTTTAGTCAAAGTCAGGCTTTGTAAACAAACTTTGACAAAGTTTGTAAACAAAGATATTGACATATATATACAATAACAAATAAATAACATTAAATTTATTATTGAATGTACTTTTACATCATATGGATTTGTTACAGTAAATATTTGTATTGTTTTCTATAAACTTGATCAAACTTTACAAAATTTTGGCTTCAGTCAACCCTAATATGTAGAGTAAATAAAAACGGAGGGAGTAGTATTTTTTTTTTTTGAATGGTCACCGGGGGGGAGAGGATCCCCACCTGAATATATTGCTCAAAAAGCTGCCAAAGCCAAGAGTCACCCCTTAAGCTTTGACTGATCCAGTTTATAAGGAAAGCCGGATCAAAAACCTAAACAAGTTGACCCCGTTTATGAGGAAAACCGGGCCGAAAACCTAAACAAGTTGACCCCGTTTATGAGGTAACAAGGTTACAGAAGATGATGAAAAAGTGCCACCCAGGAGAGGGCAAGACCTAGCTAGCAGGCAGAAAGACCAACACCATGAGAGACACAAGTAGATGTGGAGTTCTGTCGAGGGATCACAATACCAAGACTCTGCAAACAACCTAACGCACCGCACCAGCGTGCGTACCGAGCCCCACGGCACAACAGAGGATCAATCATAATCAACGAGTGCCAAATCATAACACGAACCTTGACTGGAAGATCCGCCACGGGCGGTCAGAACGATTAGCAGGTTGGGGAGGCATCATTGTTTTATTTTTCAAATAATTGTCGTAAACACTAAATGGATCAAATAGTTATAAAAGATAATATATATATACCACATCCGAATCATAGACAGGACGAGGGCCGACGGAGGCGGATACCAAAACCATCGCACTACAAAATAACAAACAATAATAAAAGTAAGAAAATTATACAAGTATCTATATAAATCATACAAGTAAGATTTTTTTTCTTTTAGAACGAAGATAGGAACAAGAGGCTCACCATGGTGGTGCCGGCGACGAGATCGGTGCGGGCGATCGACGCCGGTGAGGATGGGGACGAGATAGGACGGACCATCAAACCTAGACAAATCTTGAGGAAAATGGAAACTTGGACAAGGAGAGCTTCGAGAGGAGAAATATTAAATGTGGCTCGAGCATTTCATCCAACACCTCATGTGCATAGGAAGTGAGCTAGAGCACCACAAACCTCTCCCACGGCCAGCCAAAAAAGGGAGTAGTGGCTCTGTTCGCGGGCAGGGACGGGGGTATATATAGGCCTCTCTTTAGTCCCGTTTGTGGCTAAAACCGGGACTAAAGGACAACCTTTGGTCCCGATTCTAGCCACCAACCGGGACTAAAGGTGTTGGGCCAGGAGCAAGGCCCATTGGTCCCGGTTCGTGTCTGGACCGGGACCAAAGGTGTTAGACGAACCGGGACTAATGACCCCCGAGACCCGGCCGGCACCCTGGCCTCATGAACTAGGACTGATGCACCTTTTGGTCTCGGTTCATGAGTGAACCGAAATTATTACCCTTATCCTGGCCTCAATCAAAGCCCTATTTTCTACTAGTGGCATCTAGTCTTATTTGTGCCGGTTGTGGCATTATGTATTTTTAATTTCTTGTCCAAAACGTTGTACTGTACCTCCCTTGGAGAGCTACTACTTATTACATTAGCTGGTGATCGAGAGAGTACTCCTACATACATACATACATACATATGTTTACGTACTCCTACATACATACTTATGTCGCCAGCAGTTGCGCCGGCCACCGCCGCGGCCGGACCTGATCCGCCGACTCAGCATCCTGAGGTAGAGATCATCACCATGCGCATGGCAACGACGGACTCGTCGCCGGCCGTTGTCCAGGCTTCGCTGGTCCCTGCCAGCCGCAAGGAGGAGGACGATGCACCGGCCGTTCAGCGGGCGAGGGACAAGGACGCCTCCCACAACCGCAAGGCTGACAGGGAGCTCCGGGGCTGGCTGATGGTCCTCGCTACCGTGATCGCCTCCATCACCTACGCCTCCGGGCTCAACCCGCCCGGCGGCTTCCAGGGCGGGGGCGGGCAGAGGGTGACGCCCGTCCTTCGCGCCACGAGCCCCAGGAGGTACACCACCTTCTACTACTGCAACACGACCGCCTTCGCGCTGTCTCTCTCCATCATGCTCCTGGTGGCCAGCCAGGACCTGGGGAGGCTGGCCAAGGTCAAGGTGCTAGAGATCATTGTGGCGCTGGACGTGCTGGCGCTACTCATTGCCTACATCGTCGGCTCTACATTCCGGTTGGAACAGCTGGGTGTTTGCGCCGGGCTGGTGCTCATCGTGCCGGTGGCCCTCATCGTCATGTCGTCTCGCGTCTATGGGAAATACTTCTGGGATGAACTCTGAGTTTCTGATAAGAAATTACTATATACAGCCATTAGCTAACTTGCATCTGTATGTGCGATTAAGTGAGAGATCTGATGCCCGTGCGTTGCAATGGGTACAAAATAAATACATGTGTGTGCTTCGAAATTTGAAGCAAAAAAAAAAACACTTTGCATACATGGCATGATTGCAACTCAGATCTGAATGAAATTTTCCATGTATATGAAATAGCAAAGTTTAACACACTGCCCAGTGATGTACCGGTATCAAGTTTTGTCTTTCGTAAGTCAGGAATAGGTTTTGTATCTCTTGTGATGTGATTGGTCCCTATGTCAGAAGATAGTTAGAAATCAACGCAGGGTGAGGAAAGAAACATGTAAAAGAGGGCTATAGTGACTATTGTTTTTTTAGGGGAGCTATAGTGACTATTGTTGGCAACAGGGAGGTAATTATAGACACAGTAAAATATGTTGGCATGGCCTATGATTTTTGCTTGGAGCAAATAACTACAGAAAATAGCACAAATACGTAATTAATTTGGTATGATGACCCAACTAATATATATGTTGCTCTAATAAATTGATTAGACATTGGCTAAAAGCAAAATAATCCTTTTTTTCACTTAGTCAACAGCTAGAGCAAGGGATTAATGTATTAGGTAAAGTAAACTGCCAAATCCCTCTTTACTATTGGATATTCTTCAGAAAACATAGTCTTGTATGTATATATTGAGAAAAATGAATGAAGAGAAGGAAACATATTCACTCATGGTAAAATTAATTGCACTCTGACAACTAATAGAATAAGTTAGAGCAGGGGTGATTGCTCTTTCTAAGCTATAATAGCAGGCAAAAAATGTGCCCTTTATGAAGATGAAGGTGGACCATAAAGTTGCAGTAAGTGATGTGTTGGACAGTGATATACAGTATGGTTGTTTTGTAAGGTGTTCCTCGTATATAAATATGCGATGTGATGCAATAGTAGAAAGTAAACAAACAAAAAATGGCCGTCATACATGATTGTTAGAAAGAGGCCTCACATTTGGTTAATTTCATGATTGTTGCGCCATGATACACCATTTTCAATCTTGGAAAACCGACCGGCCTTATTCATGTCAGACCTGCACAAAGGTTATAGCCGTCTCAGATTCTATTGAATTCACTACTGGTTTAATTCTCAAAATTTGCTCTCTCTTAACAAATAGAAAAGGTAAGTAAGTATTAGCAGCATGAAATGTAATTAGTGTCACTTAAAAACCAAAATAGTCCACCCAAATGCAGTTATAAAAATACCATGGAATCGGTATTGATCTATGTGCTTGTTTGCTTGACACGGGTCTATTCTTCTAATTCTTGTATATTGTACAACAGAGAATAATGGAACATATGCAAAAAGGTTTACAAATCACTGGAAACTAAATCAAACTGGATGGTTAGTCAAGTGGTTCTCAAATAGCAAAGCATGTGTAGGAGTAACCTGTAGATACTGGTCTATTTTCTCTACCAACTCACATACATAATTTAATGAGAATGCAAAATATGGAAAAAGGGGATCACACGAATAACTGTTATCTAACAACATCTATATCATCTCTCCATGATTGCCCGCAATGTACATCAAGGATTTTTCTGTTGAAGGCTTGGAAGTACTAATAAAAGATAAAATATGAAACTGTACAAAACATAGTTTGGTATATATGAGTTAAAAAAATGTAGTGCTGGTATGTACAACCCATGAGGCTCACACATGACAGTAGATAAATGAACCTGTCCAATACATGACCAATGGTTCCAAAATTCCAGACTAACAAGGCCACCAAATTCTTCTTCGGGGAGAGCTTGACCTACACATTGCATATAAAATCATCACCAATGGGCAATAGACAAAGCAAGTATGTCAACCATGCTTGGAGAATCACAACATACTATTTGGTGCATTGGAATATTATCGCGTAGTTAAGATACAACATAAGCATTAAGATGGAATTCCATAAGAAATAAGACATAAATACATAAAATATGAGAACTACCTATGGTGACATGGTCACCACATGTACAACATTAATCTGTTTGAAGAAAAAGGGTAAAATAATTAAATTGACCAAAGATAAAATGCATGTATACCCAAAACATTTCTTAAGAAAAATTCATGAACTTGAGAAAACATATCACATGCCAACTATAACGACAAATAGTGAATTGTATTTCACATGTTTTTGCAGGTAATCCATGACAAACAAAAGAAAGCATAATCGGTGAAGGGAGAAGACAACTTCATAAATTGTTGATTACGGCCATCCTTGGAAACTTAACACAATAGCACCCACAGAAACTGGAATAAACATGCCCTTACAGATCTGAACAATCACATAAGCAATTTTCAACAGGAAGCCATTCAGAATTGACAGCATAGGGAAGAACATTGATAGTGTATATGATTGCTGCAGTTTTATTTTGATTCAAAAATTGTTCTTTTTTATTTGGGATCCAGAATCTGGACAAGCTCACTGATGGACCATACACGCATATGATTGTGTTAAGAATTGAATTCTTTGACCACAAGATACACAAACATGAAGGAATTTTAGAGAGGATAAGAATATAAGACTACTACTTGTTGGAGCAAAAGGTGATGATTTAGTCGGGTGACTGGTTGTGGGTGAATATGCTCCTAGGTTGTCGTAGATATAGCTGTAGACAGCGGGATCGCCGCCTTGAACCACTTGGAGTAGAATGTCGGCGCACTCCGAGGTTCACGTACTGCCACGGTAGCAGTACTGCCGGTTGAAATGTGAAGCAAACCATTCCTGATTATAAATTTTAAGCTAGAATAAATCCCCAATTATATGTTTGTGTGCACTACTACACAAGACAATCATATTTTCCAAGTAACAAAGTTAAATAGGAATATCCTCGTACCGGTGTTGTCCTAGGGTTCTAGCACCACAACACTACACCATGACGTTGTCTGGTATTCGTTCAGCACAACCAACAATTTTCTTCTGCGAGCCATCTCCCACTTTCGGCACCTATTTTTTGGCAAAAAATGAACCAAAGACCATTACAGTTGATTAGAGATGGTGTTTTATTATTCTAAGAAAATACACCATATTCCTTATGCATATGTTGACTTACACAATATCATCTTATAAAAATTAAAGCTTGATGATGCATTATAGCAGCAAAACATGGACAAAAAGTAAGCTCAATCTTAAGAAAACATATAATGAAAATGAACACTCAAATAAAATACAACCGAGGCCTTTTCTGTTACCATGAGAACTAAAATACTTTGTATTATCCAGTAACTGAAACAATTTTCTATTCTTTATTATTCAGTTATCAAAATAATTATCTAGATAATCTGTAGTGCATCGAAAAGGTTTTTATTTTATCAGCCTACAATATGCATCAACGCCCCGTTGTGCAGATATCTTAGCTTTGACATAAAAATTCCACTTGCTCTTAATCTAACATCATTTTTAGAACGGATTAACATGAAAATAAACTAAAAGGACAACCACTGAGTTGTTTATCGCATTGGGATCCTTGCAGTCCTGATTTTGTGCCATGTCGTTGTGTACAGAGAATGAACTGCATACATGTCATCTTCAAACCTTACAACTTGTATATGTTGTTCTTCAATCGCTATATCTCAAATCAGCTCTAAACCATCAAAATGATGGAGACTAACTTCTAAAGTATGTTTGTGTGGACATAACTATGGGAAACTAATGGCCTCATTCGGATCTTTCTAATACAGTACGAATTATGAAGACAGTTTCAAAGAAAATAAAGTGTAGATTCCGGGCACATGCATCATACCTTTGCATATAGTGTTGGAATATTGCTCTAAAGGAGATCTAGTTTGTAGTAAACAATTGTATGTAGCCTGCAGATCGCCAATTCTTTGGTTGCAACTATTCTTCGCTGGTGGCATGGAGGACATTGAAGATGAGGATGAGGGCGCTGGATGATTCCGAGAATGAGGTCGTCGGGAAGCAGGCTGATTCTGTCCTCATGTTGGCCACTGTTGAGCCTGTAGGACGCGAATCATCCTCCACCTCTGACGTGCAACCCTGATCTGGAAGGAGCTGGGCAGAGAGCGGGGCGGCCGCAGCCAGAACTTCCGTGTCTGGCCGTGTCGCCGTAACCCTCGGCGGATCCGAGGCGCGCTGATTCTAACGCTGCACCGCCTCCCACGCGTCATCCTCCTCCTCCCAGCCGTTGCCCGTGGCGGCAAGTAGCGTGTTGAGCAGCCCGTCACGGTCGGCGGCGCGCGCTCGACCCGGCCGACGCGAGCCCGGAGCACGGCGGCCTGGGCCTCGGCATCGGCGAACCGCACGCGAAGGACTCGGATGGCGCGGGGAGGAGGGCGAGGCGGAGAGTAGGCAGGCCAGGGTTCGGGGAGGACGGCGGGCGGAGTATGCGGGCCGACGGCAGATCCAGGTGGGGGTGAGAGGAGGGGTTGCTTGACTCAGGGTGGGTTTTCTTTTTTCTTGTCAAATACGAAACGTTTTTTCACTTATTTACTGGACCGCGGGTAAATTCCTTAATAACATTGAGATTTTTTAGCAAAATTGCCGGTGAGCGGGCAGTAACACTATGTGCTTTATTAGTAGGTAAAGATTTCTTGTCCAAAACGTTGTACTATACCTTCCTTGAAGAGCTCCTTTAATAATATGGATTCATGCATCATTTCGATGCAGAGGCGAACGCAATTCTTTTTTTCAAGAAAAAAAATAGTCAACACGCGCTATCATGGTCTAGTATAGAGGAAGATAAGTCGTCCTTTGACTTGAGAGATGCCCAATTCGTCTCAATGTCAAACTAGAGCAAGTAGTATATGAATCGGAGGTTCTGCCATGCATATCAAAGAAGGTTTGCCGGGTACTGTGCTAGATTTCTGTTGTCCACAACGTCTCAGTCGCAGTTAATTTGTAATCTTTTTTGGCATGATAGTGCCTGCGGTTGCAGTTGCAGTTGCAGGGGGGCGACGGCGGTGCTGCCCATCTTACCCCGACCAAGACATTGCCGCTGATTTTATGGCCACTTAATCAAGTAGGAATCTCTGTCCTATAAATACGTACGTGTACGCTGTGTGTAGTCTAAGTAGCTACTACGTGTACTATATTAGCTGGTGATTGAGAGTACTCCTACATACATACATACATACATACATTAACGTACCTACGACTAATGTCGCCAGCAGTTGCGCCCGCGGGCGGACCTGATCTGCCGGCGCAGCATCCCGGGGTAGAGATCATCACCATGCGCATGGCCACGACGGACTCGTCGCCGGCCGTTGTCCAGGCTTCGCTGCTAGCTCCCCGCCAGCCACAGGGAGGAGGACGATGCAGCGGCCGTTCAGCGGGCGAAGGACAAGGATGCCGCCCACAGCCGCAAGGCTGACAGGGAGCTCCGGGGCTGGCTGATGGTCCTCGCTACCGTGATCGCCTCCATCACCTACGCCTCCGGGCTCAACCCGCCCGGTGGGTTCCAAGGCGGGCACGGGCACAGGGTGACGCCTGTCGTCCTCCGTGCCACGAGCCCCAGGAGGTACACCACCTTCTACTACTGCAACACGACCGCCTTCGCGCTGTCTCTCTCCATCATGCTCCTGGTGGCCAGCCAAGACCTACGGAGGCTGGCCAAGGTCAAGGTGCTAGAGATCATCGTGGCGCTGGACGTGCTGGCGCTGCTCATGGCCTACATCGTCGGCTCTACGTTCCGGTTGGAACAGCTGGCTGTTTGCGCCGGGCTGGTGCTCATCGTGACGGTGGCCCTCATCGTCATGTCGTCTCGCGTCTATGGGAAATACTTCTGGGATGAACTCTGAGTTTCAGATAAGAAATTAGTATATACAGCCACTACCCACTAGCTAACTTCCATATGTATGTGCGGTTAATTGAGAGATCGCTTCTAGTACAGTGATGCCCCTACACCCGAATGAAATTTCCTTTCCACGAAACTTTGGGACATCACATATGATCGAACATTTGATGTTCTGGCAATGTTTCAGCCACAAATAACATTTGAGGATACCTCACGAGAAAACAAAATCACTCTCCAAAAGTGCACATAAACTTTCAACAGTGATTTTGTGTCTTTTGGTGAGGGCTCCTCGAGTTTTATTTATCGCTAAAACATTGCAAGAACATCAAATGTTTGATCATGTTTGATGTCCCAAATTTTCAGATGTTTTTTAATTTACTGCTCGTGAAGGGTGTAGGGGCACCCGGGTGTTTAAAGGGCTAACAATCATGCTTGAAGTGACCATGAATCTATGTACAAACCCCCACGTGTCATCCCTCGTATCTTGGGTGCCTAGTTATGAAAGTGATTATGCGATTAAAATGCTCATTTTTATCGAGATTGTAAATTAGCATGCTTAAATCAACATTAACATACATATATTTACAACTAGTAATATCAGAAAACCCTAATAAATCAAACTATTTAAATAATACTCTCTTTTCTGCACACTACAAAAACCCTTCAATTTGAAAAGGTTCTTTGTGTTTGTTCTCCATGCGTCTGGACTGTCCATCCAAGATCAAATGGTCGAACCCCGAAAGAAGCCCTCAGTGATAACATCGTCGCGCAGCCGCACAAAAGGGAGCGACGGCGAGATGCTTCGAAGCGGCCGACCTGCAGTGGCCATGTCGGCGGCACTGCTCCTCTCGCCTGCGCCGCCGACTAGCCTGCCCCGCCAGTTCCTCTCCCTCACCGCCATCCCCTACCCTCTCTACTACGACCTCATCATCCACCGCCCCGTCAAACCCCCCACATCCTCTTGATTGGGCTTCTAAATTATTGTGCACACTAACCTGAAAGTCTATCTTGGTCCAGGGATAGCCTTTTGATCTTTCCATTCAGAAAGTAAATTTCTCCAAGCCAATTAATTTGAGAGCATTACCATACTGCTTCTATGCAGATAGACTGTTGCACCTGAAACATACACTAAAAGATATTTATATACTTTGCATAATCAGATTTTGTTTCTAAAAAAACTAAAATTGTGGACCACAAATTAGAAAGCTTACTGTACCTAAGAAACCAATGACCAGGAATTCGATTTCCCCACCCACACATTAACATGAAAAACTAATCTGCAGTGCAAAAAGGTGGAAGTACAATTATTTGTACAGCCACACTTCAGAAAGGGTAACTCAAATAGTACGTGGCGGTTAACTCAGGTAAAAGAGTGCGATCCGGCCTCCACACCGCCCCTACACCGACTCAAATAGTACAGCCACACTTCAGAAACCCTTGTTGGAGTAGGAGAAGGGGGAAAGAGGGGGAGAGGAGGAAGGAAAAGGGGGCCGCACCCCTTGTCCAATTCGGACCAGAGGGGGGCTGCACGCCTCCTTCCTTTCGGCCTCTCTCCTCTATTCCCGTATGGCCCAATAAGGCCCATATACTCCCCGGCGAATTCCCGTAACTCTCCGGTATTTCGAAAAATACCCGAATCACTCGGAACCTTTCCGAACTCCGAATATAGTCGTCCAATATATCGATCTTTATGTCTCGACCATTTTGAGACTCCTCGTCATGTCCCCGATCTCATCCGGGACTCCGAACTCCTTCGGTACATCAAAACTCATAAACTCATAATATAACTGTCATCGAAACCTTAAGCGTGCGGACCCTACGGGTTCGAGAACTATGTAGACATGACCTAGAACTATTCTTGGTCAATAACCAATAGCGGAACCTGGATGCCCATATTGGCTCCTACATATTCTACGAAGATCTTTATCGGTCAAACCGCATAACAACATACTTTGTTCCCTTTGTCATCGGTATGTTACTTGCCCGAGATTCGATCGTCGGTATCCAATACCTAGTTCAATCTCGTTACCGGCAAGTCTCTTTACGCGTTCCATAATACATCATCCCGCAACTAATCATTAGTTGCAATGCTTGCAAGGCTTCTAGTGATGTGCATTACCGAGTGGGCCCAGAGATACCTCTCCGACAATCGGAGTGACAAATCCTAATCTCGAAATACGCCAACCCAACAAGTACCTTTGGAGACACCTGTAGAGCACCTTTATAATCACCCAGTTACGTTGTGACGTTTGGTAGCACACAAAGTGTTCCTCCGGTAAATGGGAGTTGCATAATCTCATAGTCATAGGAACATGTATAAGTCATGAAGAAAGCAATAGCAACATACTAAACGATCAAGTGCTAAGCTAATGGAATGGGTCAAGTCAATCACATCATTCTTCTAATGACGTGATCCCATTAATCAAATGATAACACATGTCTATGCTTAGGAAACATAACCATCTTTGATTAGTGAGCTAGTCAAGTAGAGGCATACTAGTGACACTATGTTTGTCTATGTATTCACACATGTATTATGTTTCCGGTTAATACAATTCTAGCATGAATAATAAACATTTATCATGAAATAAGGAAATAAATAATAACTTTATTATTGCCTCTAGGGCATATTTCCTTCATTACACGCCTAGGAAGTCCGGGGCTAACGCCACGCTTAAGTTGGGCGCTTCTTTTGTGAGTAGGAGAAACACTAAAAGTTAAACTGTTAGAAGTATAAAGGCAGAAAGAAAGATGACTGGAATATCCAGCTCATGTATGAATGTCATGCAAGTTTTTTATGTATAAGTAGGCTGGTCAAAGATATAGTTCTTGAGAATTATGGTTAAACATGTTAATCACTAATTCTTGGGTATTGTGAGTTAATCACAAAGATACCCGCTTGATTGCATTCTGTTGCGAATCAATGTAAGAGCTACTATGGCCTAAAAAGACTAGCCAGAAATGAGGTTAAGGTATACACAGGGAACATGTAAATGTTGCTATACCTTCCATCGATGTATTGCCGTCTATATTTATTTTCATAATTCATTTAGAGTTTTACAAACTCTAGCCCATTGCATCAGGTATCTTGCAAGAAGGTTGTTCATAAGAGAACTTTTTATGTTCGATGTTATGAATAACACAAGGGCCATACTTTCATTATGAATGAGATGTATGTTATTAATATTGATAATAATAAAATACCTCTGGTTTACTTTCATAATTCATTTTAGAGTTTCATACACTCTAGCCCATTGCACAATGCTTGTTGCAAAAGAGTTGTTCATAAAACCAACAATTGTTGTTAAGTATTATGAATAACATGAAGGGCCATGCTTCCATCCAAGATGGGATGTATGTTATGAATATTGATGGTAATATGATACATCCATAACGCTGACGCTAAATGTCGCGAGACTATGAGAATACCGCACATGTGTGGCACTACATTTGGTCACATTGGAGAAACCCGCATGGAAAAATTCCATTATGATGGGTTTTGAAGTCGTTTGATTTTGAATCATCTGACACTTGCAACTTTCCTCCGAAAAGTGAAGTGACTGAAATACCGTTCACAGGCCATAAGGAACGAGCAACAAACTTATTGTTGATCACACATTTTGATGTGTGTAGTTCAATAAATGTTGTTGCAAGTGGTGGATTTATTTATCTTCAGAAATGACTCAAGTAGATATATGGATATTTACTTGATGAGACATAAGTCTGGATCTTTTGAAATCATTCGAAAGGTTTTCAAAAATGAAGTAGAAGTTATTGTAACAAGAAAATTATGTTTCTGCAATTTGATTGCACAAAGGAATATTTGAGTTACATGTTTAGTGAATGTCTGATGAGTTGTGAAAGGGGTTTCATAACTTGCACCTCCCGGAACACCACTGCAAGTGAAAAGTCCGTGGAGATGTAATCTAACCATTTATGACATGGTAAGATAAAAGATGACATAAATAAATTTGCCATTATCCCTTTTAAAGTGATGCTTTAGAGACTGCGACTTTTACACTGAAAAGAGCTACATCGAGTCTGATGAAATGAAGCCATGGTATGGTACGCCCAACCATGTTATATCTTTTCTTAACATTTGGAATATGGGGCTTGTGTAAAAGGTTACAAACCTATTCCAAATCAGACAAGGGCTACTTTGTAGGTTATACCAAAATGTTGGGTATTCCTCCCTCACTATACCGAGGCAAATAGTTTTGCCGCGAAACGGTGTGCTTTTAAAGAGAATGGTTCTTTCAAAAAGGTGAGTGGGAGAATAGTGCAACTCGACGAGATAAACAGTATCTTCGTCATCAGATCAAAGGAAAGAGACCTTGGAAGTAATTCCAGAGTTTCCTACTGCGACTGATACGGAAGTCTCTACAATAAAATGTATGAACTTCGGTCGAACTTGCAGCTGAACCACGTAGGCAAGGCTCGTGCAAACCTCTCAGGTGCGCAAACGAGATATTGTTGTTAGACAACGTTATACCTACGATACACAAGGAAGCATTGATGGGCCTTGACTCTGGAATTGGCTAAATGCCAATACAACCCGAGTTAGTTTCCATATAAGTGATTCAAGATTCAAACCTTGATACACCTTTCGGAAGACTTAGAGTCTAACGAATATTTATGGAACTTAAAACTGATACAGATAAAAATGTTTTATCCATAAAGCTCGACTTGTTGAAATAACAAGTTCAAGAGTTGACTATGATGAGGTTGTTTTCATCGTAGCGATGCTTAAAGTCGGTTCGGGTTGAACTAGCAATTAATACATATTTCAATCATGAGATTTGAAACATGGATGACAATAGGATTTCCATCTGATGGAAATGAAACCAAGGACTTGCATGTGTTACAGTCCAAGGCATTTTGTCTATCCAGAGGATGCTAGTAAGGGTGCAAACTTCAGAGTTCCAGCGATGGACAAAAGAGAGCAAAATGGAGTTGGAATCTTCGTGCTTTGATGAAATGGTTAAAGGGGTTTGACTTCATCAATGGGTAACGAAGATGCTTGTAATTCAAGAAAGTAAGTGGGAGCGTAATAATATTTCTAAAAACCTTGTGTGCTTGACATATTGTTAATTGGAAATAAATTTCTTGACACAAATTAGGACTTCATTTGAAAATAGTTTTTTGATGAAGTGCTTAGGCTAAATAGCCTCAATATTAGGCATAATGATCTATGGAGATAGATTTACCTAATAGGGCTAAGCAATGAATACATATTGACAAGGTGCTAAAACCTTTTAGCATTTAAAACCGCCAAGGAGTGATTCTTGCCGGAGTCACATGGAAGAGTTTTTTGCAAGACTCAGTGTCCAAAAACACTGATGAGCAAAATACATGATGCAGATTCCACACACTTTTGTGTTTGGATTAATCATGTATTCCATGAAATGTAAAACAACCAGATATGTCCAACACTCCCAAGGTGTTGCGAGTATGGATACTAAAGTGATCAAAGTACTGATCGTGGGACAACAGTGAAAGATGTCATTGAGTACTAGAGTAAGTACTCATGATATGTTTTCTCACAAGCGGAGATCATGAAGAGTTCGCTGTAAAATGTTACATTGATACAGTCTTCATCTTTTCTCCATGCGATTTTTGATTTAAGTTAAGGGTTTTGTGTAATACACAATATGGTGGCACGGTAGTTGGAAATTGTTCCCAACAGGATACTGTGGCGAATTCTATAACAAATGACTAAGTAGGTTGACGCTTTAGAAGCGACAAACAAGATGTTGAATCATATAGTTCATTCATGAACTTAGTATGGTTCCAAGATGGCTTTTGTCAATGGGACACTACTGCAGGTAGTTTCTCCATAACTCAGTCTGAGGAATCCAGGTTCGACCCGTGATTCACATACATAAAAGCCAAGTCCACACAAAATATGAATTTTGTGAAAGCGTGAAAACGTGAGGATATGCAAAGATACACACGGAGCTGAAGTCTTCACATCCGATGGACATCAGGCTATACCACATGCGAAGCATTTTTTACACTAGCATGCCATAGGTGTAAAGTGCATTAGCATTAACTAGATTATTGACTCTAGTGCAAGTGGGAGTCTGTAGGAGATATGCCCTAGAGGCAATAATAAATGATATTATTTATCTCCGAGTTCATAATTATGTTTACGTTCCATGCTATAACTGCAATGATTCTTGAGTCTGCAATATCCACGAGGCTCGGAGGAAGACTCATATGCACGTGTGGAATAATAAACGGTAAGAAGTATTCCTAGTTTGGCCTCTAATACTAGCTCAAGTGTTGCATGATGGTTCCATTTTCCTGATCATGGGCATGTCTATGCCAGCAACTTTGAGGGCACAATGTTAAGAGAACATTTGTGTTGAATCGACCCGATTTGATGTTATGCTGTGAGATTCATTCGTCATAAGTTAATGGTAAATAACACAGAGATGGTTAACGTTTGCATGATTCCTTAGACCATGAGAGTATCGAGTTTATTCATGCTTGCTTCATGAATTTTAGGGTTTGTTAAACGTCATCCGTAAATGCGTGGCTATTACGGCGGCTTACGGGTTCATGGAAAAGTGTGTCAAGTAACTTGATAGCTCAAGATTGGGATTTGCTCCTCCGACGATGGAGAGATATTATCAGGCCCTCTCGGTGTTACGGTATCCATCATCGTCTAGCCAGACACAGTGTGATTTGATCATAGGGATGCCGGAACACGAAAACGAGAAAAGAGAACAAAACCAGTAACGAGGTAACTAGCATAGTGGACAAGTTGTTGATCCACGGGGATGCAAGTAAATCTCACCTCGGGTCTTTGTAACATATCGCGAAGCAACAGGAATAGCACACGGCAACTGGAGGTTCACTCGAATATTCATTCGTGTGGGTATAGGGGTCAATATGGGTGTCCACGGCTCCGATGTTGATCATTGATCGGAAGGGATTCCGGGTCATGTCTATACTTCACCGAACCTATAGGGTCACACGCTTAAGGGTCGTCTATCTAGTGAATACTAGACAGGGAGTCTGAGAGAAAATCACCGAAAAAAGTTTCGGACACCGGAATGGTTTCGGACAGCGGAATCGTACCGCAGAGAGAGGTCATCGGATAAGTTTCGATGATACCGAAAAGTTGTTTTGGGATATACCATTAAGTCAAATTGGTTTTGGCACATGCCTGATAATTCTTGGAGGGTGCCAGAATCATTCTGGAAGCTTTTTGGAATTTTCTGAGATAAAAACCGGAAATGTTCCGGAGCTGCCGGAGCCACTTCAGATGCATTTCGCAGATGAAAATCACTAAAATGGAATTGTTCCAGAATGCGTTGAAAATCATTATGGTGGGTGTTGGAAATGTTCTAAGCCCACTTAAATATTTTTAGTTCGAACGGACGCTGAAAAATGTCGTCGTGAATAGTGAAAGTGCTTTTTGGGATATTTATGGAAAGCCACCTTTTGGGGCTTTTCCCAGAAGGCTTCTAGAAGGACTTGGGGATCGAGGAACCCCCTTTGGGGGCCCCCCATGAAGGTGGGACGTTGGAGGGTGCAGCTCCTCCACGGGGCTCCACTTGACATCCCTTTATGCCCTTTATGTGTGACATAAAGTGTGGGCATTTTGGGGTTTTTCATATGCCCCTACCCCTTGGGTTTTTCCTATAAATAGAGGTGGGGAGGCACTCTCCACACTCATTCCTTTGCTCTCATACAAGTGTCATGCAATGATCTGGCTTCTTCTCTCCCTCCCAGCGAAATAGTTTTGTAGAGCCGAAAGGCTGTCTGGGTTCCGGCAGGAACTAGTTCTGGACGGCGAAGCCCTGCCGGATAGATGACAACGGTATGTGTGCAACTCTGTAGAGAGATCGTAGTTTCGGTCTTAGTTCGTGAGTGCCTCCCGAAGGGCTGTTCGTGTGACCGTCCAAGTTTTGAAGGTCCTCCCGAAAGGCTGTCCGAGTGACCGTTCGAGTTTCGAAGGTCCTCCCGAAGGGCTGTCCGCGACACCGTTCGGGGGGCTGTTCGACCGCCTCCCGGAGGGCTGTCTGAGGAGCATATGAGGGTATACATCCCTGCGGTTGGGAGGTTGTAAATCCTAGTTGTGGGGATCTGCACCGCCATTCGTCATCGACTCTACTTCCCGCTGCGCTACGAGTCGGTAACGAAAAAGATCAAACCATGTATGCAGTCTCCATAGTGGTCCTGGGCTGGTGCGTAGGTTGGAAAATTTTTGTTTTCTACTGCGTTCCCCTTCAGGAGAATGATGTGATGGACAAGACCCAATCCTAAGCGTAGCACAAAGATCGTGTAGTTCGTTTTGCTAGAGCTTTTCCAAATGTCAAGTATCATTTCCTTAGACCATGAGATTGTGCAACTCCCGGATACCGTAGGAGTGCTTTGGGTGTGCCAAACGTCACAACGTAACTGGGTGACTATAAAGGTGCACTACGGGTATCTCCGAAAGTGTCTGTTGGGTTGGCACGAATCGAGACTAGGATTTGTCACTCCGTATGACGGAGAGGTATCTCTGGGCCCACTTGGTAATGCATCATCATAATGAGCTCAATGTGACCAAGTGTCTGGTCATGGGATCATGCATTATGGTACGAGTAAAGTGACTTGCCGGTAACGAGATTAAACGAGGTATTGGGATACCGACAATCGAATCTTGGGCAAGTAACGTACCGATTGACAAAGGGAATTGTATACGGGATTGATTGAATCCTCAACATCGTGGTTCATCTGATGAGATCATCGAGGAGCACGTGGGAGCCAACATGGGTATCCAGATCCCGCTGTTGGTTATTGACCGGAGAGTCATCTCGGTCATGTCTGCGTGTCTCCCGAACCCGTAGGGTCTACACACTTAAGGCTCGGTGACGCTAGGGTTGTAGAGATATTAGTATGCAGTAACCCGAAATCTGTTCGGAGTCCCGGATGAGATCTCGGATGTCACGAGGAGTTCCGAAATGGTCCAGAGGTGAAGATTTATATATAGGAAGTCCAGTTTCGGCCATCGGGAAAGTTTCGGGGGTCACCGGTATTGTACCGGGACCACCAGAAGGGTCCCGGGGGTCCACCGGGTGGGGCCACCTATCCCGTAGGGCCCCATGGGCTGAATTGGGAGGGGAACCAGCCCCTGGTGGGCTGGTGCGCCCCCCCTTGGGCCTCCCCCTGCGCCTAGGGTTGGAAACCCTAGGGATGGGGGCGCCCCACTTGGCTTGGGGGGCAAGCCACCCCCCTTGGCCGCCCCCCCCCATCTAGATGGGATCTAGAGGGGCTGGCGCCCCCTGGGCCCCTATATAAAGAGGAGGGAGGGAGGTCTGCGCACCCTAGCCCCTAGCGCCTCCCTCTCCCTCCCGTGACACCTCTCCCTCTCGCTGTGCTTGGCGAAGCCCTGCCGAGATCGCTGCTGCATCCACCACCATGCCGTCGTGCTGCTAGATCTCCATCAACCTCTCCTTCCCCCTTGCTGGATCAAGGAGGAGACGTCTTGCCAACCGTACGTGTGTTGAACGCAGAGGTGCTGTCCGTTCAGCACTAGGATCTTCGGTGATTTGGATCACGACGAGTACGACTCCCTCAACCCCGTTCTCTTGAACGCTTCCGCGCGTGATCTACAAGGGTATGTAGATGCACTCCTCTCTCTCTCTCTCTCGTTGCTAGATGACTCCATAGATTGATCTTGGTGAAGCGTAGAATTTTTTTTATTTTCTGCAACCTTCTCCAACATATATGTTGTCATCAACTATCAAAAAGGGGGAGATTGAAAGTGCAATCATGTCCTTAATCATATTTTGATGTTGATGACAACATGTATGTTGGGACTAATCATGTTTATCAAGTATATCTCAGGATTATGTCTCAAAGGCCGTGTGTGGATCATGACTAGGGACAAATGCATATAACTCAAGATTGGAGATACAAGACATTAGCCTTGGCTTTGTTTATGGTTTGTTCTTGAGTATAGGGATCCCGCACTATTAAGAGGGGATCGTTGGATCTAGTGAAAGACTTTCTCAAACCCACAACTCCATGTTTTTCTCTCCGGTCGTCTGATACTCTACGGACGTCCGGTCCCTCTCAGCTGTCTGGACGTCCGGCTCTATACGGTCGTCCGGTGTTTCTCTTACAGAAAGTTTTTCACGGATTTCCGAACACTCCGGACGTCCGACCTCCGGATGGCCGGCACGTCTCGGACGTCCGGTATTTCCACCGCAGAACCATATTTACGGATTTCCGGGCCTCTCCGATCATCCGGGCTCCGGTCGACCGGCACGTCTCGGACGTCCGTGTCCTGTGTACAGATTCGTGGCTTATGTTTTCCCAGCGGCCGGACGACCGATCGGACGTCCGGACTTATTTATGCCACCGGACGTCCGGTGTTGCCCGGACGTCCGTCCCCTCCTATGCACTTAAGTGGCCCAAACGGTCACCTTTCCACACCTACTATATATATACTTCTCCCTTCCACGGGATGAGGTTGACCATTCACTTTGAGCTTGCCAAGAACACTTTTCACTCTCTCTCTCTCTCTCTCTGAATCCCCTACATCAAATCCTAGATCCCCAGGTGATTTAGGAACATTTGAGAGAAGTTCTCCGATCAAGTGATAGATCCACTCCTTCCCCTTCTTTGCACCAAAGGAATTTGTGATTTGAGCAAGTCTTGAGCTTTTTCCATACGTTCTTATTACTCTTGGAGGTTGGAGACTCCTAGGCGGTAGGAGTCTTTCAGAGAGGAATCAACCTTTGTGATTACCCCCGGAAAAGTTTGTGAGGGTTTGGAGACCACCCCAAGGTCTACCACTAGTGGTTGAGAAACGCCTCCGTGGTGTTATCTCAACGGGAGAATAGGGTGAGCCTTCGTGACGTTGGTGTGCCTTCGTGGTAACATCCACCTCTCTAACGGTGAGTAGCTTCCCTCCAAGGAAGTGAACATCGGCATACATCCTCGTCTCCCGGAGTTGCGGTTATTCCTAACCCAAGCTTTGTACTTGTGGTTACTTGTCTCTTTGCACTTATATCATATTGTGCTTGCTTACTTACATGCTCGTGTTACTTGCTTAGTACTTAGTACTCACTTGGAATTGTTAGGCTCACCTTCATATTCTGCATTATTGCCTAAAATTGCTAAGTAATAATCAAAATTTATAATTGTACCTATTCACCACCCAACCCCCTCTAGGTCCATCTCGATCCTTTCACTGACGGCGGTTCCCATGTCACGCTGGCGCGCCTCGTCATCACCATTTTCGTATCCAAACACGTTTTATACCATATATAAATGCCCGTGTCAACTGTCAAGTTGTGGCACTTGATCGATGTATGCTGCAAGTTTTAGCACTAAAGAGACTTTTTCGTCAAGTTTAAGCACCAGTGATGTAATTGAATCAAATAATAACACAGCACAAACATAGAATGTCACTTTATTCTTCCATATTATACCGGGCACAGTAATCGCAGTAGTGCCGCGGGGCTAGCCCTAGCCCTAGCCGGTGGTGGGGGTCTGTGAGACGATGCAGTTGTTGTCGATGAAGACGCGGACGCGCTCGGGGTTGTAGTCCGGCATGAGGGGTGCGCCCGACGGGACGGCGACGTCAGGCCTATCGCGTGCAATCTGCGTCGCCGCCAGCGATGCCAGGACGCCCACCAGCTCCGGCCACGACGACTTGCTCATCTTGGTAGCTAGCTGGTGGGCACTGATGGAAAATGATAGCTAGGTAGCTAAGATGCGTATCTAAGTGGCGTGTTAGTGTGTTACACCGTGGTGTATTTATAGGGAAATCCATCGTGCATTTCTAAGCAACTTTGCGCCTGGTTTGGTCAGTGCCGTTTTGGTCAGTGACCGTCCGTACGTCCATGTGTGCATCAAGGTTCGGACTTGCTTGCTACTTCCTCCGTTTTAAAATAGATGACTCAATTTTATACTCCCTCCGTCCTAAAATACTTGTCGGAGAAATGCATAAAAATGGATGTATTTAAAACTAAAATACGTCTAGATACATTCATTCCTCCGACAAATATTTTTGGATGGAGGGAGTACTAACTTTATACAAAATTGAGTTATCTATTTTAGAACGGAGGGAGTAGCTGAGAAGCCGCGAATATGTTAGTTGGCGTCGCAAATTAAACAAGAGAATCAGAGTGGCGTAGCGGAAGTGTGGTGGGCCCATAACCCACAGGTCCCAGGCCTTAGTTCAACTTTTTGTTTTTTGATGGAAAGGCCTTAGTTCAACTAACAGCCCATGCAAAACGCAGTCCAGGCTCGTCTGCTGATGAGGGTTATGTGCAGCAAGACCCAGTAGGACGTGGCTCCTCTGCTGATGCCACCCGAAAATCTTTTTTGTCCTCTTTTTTTTTACTTTATTTATTTGTATTTTTAGTTAAATGCATATATTTTAAAAACATGAATTTGGAAAAAAAAACATAGCGCAAGAAAATAGTTAGCACGTAACAAAAACTGGCTGATAACTGTCAGAAAAATGTTCGTGACAATCAAAAAATATTCCCGCGTTTCAACACAATGCACACAATGTTTTTACAAAAGTATGTATACAATGTAAAAAAAAAGTATCCATGTAATATAAGAAAATTATTTGTGCCAATAAAATGTTCCCATGTTTCAAAAAACTGTTCATCACATTATAAAAATGTTAATCCTTCCAACCCATAATATAAGATGTTAGTAGTACAACAAATATGTGATCTTATAGTCACGTGACACATGTGGTAAGAAATTCAAACAATTCAATAAAATATGATCTTATATTATGGGGAGGAGGGGGTATATGCAAATGTAAAAAAAATGTTCATGTAGGTTACAAAATGTCCATTTCATAAAAAGGTATCATGACATTTTAAGAAAATAGTCGTGTGTTTCCGAAGAATGTCAGTGAAATTTTCAGAAACAGAGATACAATTTTTATACAAAATAGTGTAGTTTTTTTTAGGGTAAATAGCTTAGTTGTTAAAACAGTTATTGCCACTAAAATAATGTACAACGCAAATTTGGAAAAAATGTTACCATATATTGTATTTTTTTTCAAAACTGTATTTTCAAAAAATTATGGCATGTATTTGAAAAGGGTCAAGCGTGTGATCAGAAGAATGTTTCGCGTGTGCTCTAAAAATATACATTGTGTAATGAGAAAAAAGTAGATATGTGTTCGAAAGAAATAAAACTGATACAAAACTAACAAAGAAACAAAAGAAAGCCAAAAAATGGAAGAAAACAAAGAAAGAACAAGAAAGAACAAAGAAAACCAAAGTATAAGAAGAAAAGAAAGAAAAAACCCAAGAAGAAAAGCAACTAGAATGAGTAAAAAAGAAAACCCGAATTAAGACGGTAAAAAAATTAGAAAGCACTAAGAAAAAAATAAAAACAAACAAAAAAATAAGAAGAAAACAGAGTAGTGAGCAAAAGCAAGCGCGCTAACAAGGCGGCCCCATAGGCGTCGCCCCGTATGTGATTTCTATTAGGAATTGGTACTGGCGATGCTTGGTGGCTATTCAGCACTTCACGACCCACTTAAGGGAGCGCCTATGAAGTGCTTGCCGCGCCCAATGGTCAACTGGCGCTCACGCGTCCGCTGGTGTGGGCCAGCCTATCAAGCAATGTGCTTCACTCGCTTGGCCGCGGCTCATGCTTCATTTGTTGGCAATTCCGGGAGCATTTGGTTACAGTAAGCAAATTGCTCGGTTAGCCCAGCTAGCCAGCTTTCGCTTTGCCAACCTTGCCTGGTCAAACAGTTTGGTTCTTTTTCTTACCAGCCTTGCCCCGTGAAAATCGTTGTCATGAGTGGGTCGTCGATTTTTCCGCGCGCGAAGTTTGCCATCGGAAGCCAGCCGATTTGGCTCTCCTGAGCTAGCAAGGTTTTCCTAGCCCACCCAAGCTAGCTGGCCCACAAAATCTAGGATATTTTAACAGTTTCAAACACCTAACCTTGCCCCGGCAAGGCTATAACTATTCTTGCTAAGGATCCAACCATTGGCCGTGAGTCTTGTTATTTTAATGACTCTAGATTTTAGGCAAATACCATTATAGGTGTATATATTTCCTTACATAAAAAGTGTATATATTTCCTCCATGGACAATTATACTTGGTTCTTAGTGGTATATGGAAAGATATGTTGCTTCAAGCGAGGATCAAAATATGAGGTTTTTTGGGGCGGATTTT
>NC_041381.1:18656928-18666795 GCF_002162155.2 Triticum dicoccoides | reverse complement strand
ACTGCCCCCACCCCCAACATTTGCAACACCTTGAAGAAAAAGTGGAGGAAAGCTTGGTAATGTTAGATGTAGCATGCTTCGCCCCCTTAGTGTCTACCTCCTGGTTCTAAGAGCATAAATATGTCCTCGAGTCCTTATGAGCTGCCCTTGCATCCTCTATACTCCAACTCGCACACTATCATGTACGCACTAGTTGTCACGATAGTGCTAAATATCAACAAACCTGACGTAATTTTGTACCTTTTCACACCTTTAAAGAAAACTACCAATAGTACTCTTGAAGTCATTATGTCAAAAGGATTTGAGTAGGTTTTCCTTTTCATGATACACCATACCTTCATAGGACAACATGTGATGTTCCGATATTCAAAGTGGATTACATTGGTGACTTGCCAACTTAAATCTTATCTTTTTAATCTTGATGATTCCGCTTTGCAAAAAATTATTGATGGTTCGTCGCACTAGAATAGATGAATATAGGAGTGAAACAATAGATTGGAGTCATGGTAGAATGCCGAAAATTCACATCACCCTTCTAAGATATTGCTTTATATTCATATATTGTAAGAATGCGAAAATTCTAAGGGTTTAGTGTTTACGCTTATTAAGATACTTTGGTCTTGTTTTTTTGTTGTATCTACCAATACTTATTTAATCGTCAATACAACCAATGCAATCCCAACAAATCAAACAATTTTTAGACATACAAATGTTCATTTCCTCGTGAACAATCAATGGTGTAGACCTAACTAAGTTGGTTGTGTCCCTAGTATCAAACATTGTAGATGAACTAGTAATTTATCTTGTGCTTAAATATAGTACTAATTGTAGCCTATTCTTTTACTTACTGGAATCACAATAGGTCTTCGCTCAGCTGTAAAAATCTTGAAATTGCTATGAGTGAAATTTGTACTTCAACTGATCTACCCTCGTTTTTTTTACCCCGCAAAAAAATAGTAATATTGGAAAACCCTAGTGAATGAATCAAACTATTTGAACCATCAATTTGAAAGGCTCTTTATGTTTGTTCTACACAGGCGTGCATCTGGACCGTCCATCCAAGATCGAACGGCCGAACCCAGAGAAAAGCCCTCGGCGATAACGCCGTCGCGCAGCCGCACGAGGGGGGAGTGACGGCGAGATGCTTCGGGGCGGCCGACCGGCAGTGGCCACGGCGGCGGCGCTGCTCCTCTCGCCGGCGGCGGCGCCGGCGCCCCGCCTCCCGCGCCGATTCCTCTCCCTCACCGCCACCCCCTACCCGCTCTACTACGACCTCCTCGTCCACCGCCCCGTCAAACCCCCCAAATCCACCCCCTCCGACGCCACCGACGCCGCCGCCCCCCGCCCCCCGCCGCCCGACGCGGAGGGCGCCGACGAGCAGCAGCAGCCCGCTCTCGACCGCGCGCAGCGCAAGTACCTACGGAAGCGCCGCAGCCGGCAGCTCCCGGACCCGGACGCCACCACGGGCACCAAGCCGACGACCACGTCGGAGATGGTGGAGCTGCGGCCGGAGGTGGTGGACTTCCCTCGCCTCCACGCGCGCGAGGAGGCGCTCTACTTCCACGACGCCTTCGCCATGCCCTGGGAGAAGGACAAGCACTACCGCATGCTCTACCGCCTCGAGAAGAAGTACTTCCCGGAGCAGTCCCTCGACAACGCCTTCGTCGCCGCCGACGCCGCCGCGCCGGCGCCCTCCGACGCCGCCGACAAGGGCCTCGTCTTCTTCGAGGAGGAGAAGGAGGAGGGCGGGGAGGTCGGGAAGAAGGAGGGGGCAGACAAGGGGGAGGTGCTGGAGAGGAAGGTGGAGGAGTTCTTCAGGGCCCTGAAGAAAGGGCCTGAGGAGGGGAAGGCCGACGACGCTTCGACGGCGGCGAAGAAGAAGGCGGTGTTGGGAGGGGCGCCGAGGCAGGTGAAGCGGGATGCGGAGAGGGAGGAAGAAGACTGGCTGCGGCCGCACCTCGCGAGCACGAGGACGGAGCTGCCGCCTAGGTGGGACGGCCCGACCGGGACCGTCGTGCTCATCGACAAGCCCAAAGGTGACATGTTCTCTTCCACATTGATGAATGATCTCAGTTTTTTGTGAATTCCATGGCAATGTATTGGTTGTGCAACGTGCCGATGGCATTGCTAAGTACTAATTAGCAGCCCACATATGAGATGCATACCACCAATCCACCTTTTATGTAGATGCAGTGTGTGTAGATGCTTACTTGCAGCCTTTATTTTAGAATTGGTGGCCATCTTGCAGAATGGGTGGATTAGATGGATGTGGTACATTTGAATTCAGATTTATATGTACAGTTGCAGGTTCACGAACTTTTCCATTACACGGTCCTGATATGGAGGTAGATTTAGATTTGGCATTTTGAATCCACCTTTGATGTAGATACAGTATGTGTAAATGCTTACTTGCAGCCTTTATTTTAGAATTGGTGGCCATCTTGCAGAATGGGTGGGTTAGATGGATGCTGTATATATACCATTGTAGGTTCACAAACTTTTCCGTAATATGGTCCTGATCTAGAGTCCATGCTTTATGTAGTTTAGATTTGGCATTTTGAATAACTGAATTGCTTATGTGAGTACATACATTACATGTCCTGTTACCGTAGCAGCACCTTTTATTTGGACAGTTTTCTGAAGTCATGTAATTAGTAAAAGAAATGGCATTGACAACGATGCTGAACTTGTCTTTCTACTAACTCAGAATGGAATTTGTCTTTTTACGGAATTCAGGGTGGACCTCATTTACTGTTTGTGGAAAACTACGGCGGTTGGTGAAAGTGCAAAAGGTGACTTCACAGTTTTCATGGTGTGTTGTTAATGTGGTTTTTGCTCCTCCACATGTTTATGGTAGCTTCGATTGCAGGTTGGCCATGCTGGTACTCTGGATCCTATGGCCACTGGATTGTTGATTGTTTGTGTGGGCAAAGCAACCAAAGTTGTTGATAGGTACTTTCTATTCTTCTCTTTTCGGGGGAAACCGTGAGGGTTACTGGAACAATCTTCCTTTCAATTATCACATTTCAATTTCAAGTTATTCTTGATTGTTATGACTTGGAATAATATCATCTGTATTCTGAAGAACTGGACTGATGACATCGTGTCCTCTCTCCTGCACTTAAAGCCTCATTTTGTGAACTCAAAGCCTATTTCCTGACTCAAATGTTTTCGTGATTTGAAGATATCAAGGCATGGTTAAAGGCTATAGTGGTGTTTTCCGGCTTGGAGAAGCAACATCAACCTGGGATGCAGATTCACCAGTATATATCTTAATATCTTTACAATGATCTACTGAGCATTCTTCTATTATAGGAACTATCAAATGGTTCTACTTTTAACTTATATGATATGAATCATATGAGGAAGTATAATGGAATACCAACTTATTAGATTCACAATTAGTTATGCTACCTATGGAATGTTCAATACACCAAACTGGAATGTAGATATGCTATCCTGGGAAAAAAAGAACACCTGATTAGTGATTACCTTGTTGACCGATATGACCAATGTCTCATTCTCAGTTAGTGTAGTTTAACTCTATACGAATTTGTATTATCCTCTGAATTGTGATGATTTTGGTCCTATCCTTTTGCTATATACAGTGTCACAGAAATCACAGTGTGTTTAAGACCAACACATACAAGGTTTGAGGTGCAACCACCCTTATAGGTCTACTCATAGAACTTGGTCGGTTGAGGCACCAAATCAACACGAATAATGCCATACAAAGTATACATGAACTTCTGAACTTACTCTACATGTATGTCTTGAAGTTCAAATTCATTTTCTGTTAGTAGGAATAATGTGAAAATTGTGACAGATGACCAATCAGAAGGAAAGGGGATACTGTTACTATTCACACTGAACTTATCTTTCGTTTGTTTCTTTTAACACATTTTGAGTTTGGTGCTGTTATTTTAAAGAGTGTTATAACACTTCATAGACTACATAATAAATTGCATTAATTTTCATGTTTATTTGGTGCTGAATAAAGCCAGGTTATGCTATTGGGCCCTGAAGATTTGCACCTGATGTGTTGCCATTAAGATCTTAAATTTTGATTTATTCGATCTCACCTTTTATTCGAGGACAATAAGTCACATCCAATTGTTCTTTGTCACTCAATCCTAGCTACTACTGAAAACTGTTAATGTTCACACCGGCTTGATTTGAATCACGTGCCATTTAGTTTATATTATGCCTAACCATCCCCATTTGTGGACAGGTTATTCAGAGGGAATCATGGGAACACATCAAAGATGAAGATATTAGAAAGGCAGCAGCATCATTCATGGGTGAAATATGGCAAGTTCCTCCGATGTTTTCTGCCATCAAGGTACACTATACCCTTCTATACTGAATCCATTGTTTACTCCTTGTAATTTATGTCATGCTGTTGCTAGTGCTCGACTTTGTAACTTCTTATTATGTATGGATGAGTGTCTTTGTAACCTGGATGGTCTGCACAACATGTGTCACGCCTCATTTGCATAACAGTCTACGCCGTTCGTGTTTATGGGGGAAAAAAGAGAAGGGCATTGAAAGATAAGATGCATTTTTTTCACCAGAGCGGCATAGCCGCCCTATCATACTGTAACTGCTGTAAACAATGACAAGGAGTTGTAATTGGGTATGGTTTTTGATCCTGGCTAGCCATTTGCACACTTGTGATTACATTATCTTGTCACAGAAATGTAGAATTACCAGTATATTCCGTTCTCGGCCAAGCAAGAGGATGATAGATAATCCATTAATATTATATCGAATAATAGTAGGCTGTGATGTTGGGACAATAGAATTTTTAATTGTTATGTCTTCAGTGTGTTGGCACATGGTTTTTCCTGCCTATTACTGACCGCTTATCAACCAACCATGATGTAGTAGGTTTATAACTTGTGTTTTTGCAATTGATCATCGGCATCAGGTGGGTGGTGAAAAAATGTATGACAAGGCAAGGAGGGGCGAATCGATAGAGCTTTCACCAAGACGTATATCAATATACAAGTTTGATATCGAGCGCAGTTTAGAAGACAGGTATTCTTCCTTATTCCTCCCTTTTTCGACCTTCGCATTCCATGTGGACAATACAGATCCATACTTAAGCGTGTCATACTCTCATGCCATGTTTGAATCTCCTTGAAGATAAATTTTATTTGCAATCTACAGGCAAAATTTGATATTTCGAGTTACTTGCTCGAAAGGAACATACATTCGGTCCCTCTGCGCAGACTTGGGGAAAGCTCTTCGAAGGTCTGCTCTAACATTCTTGTAGTAGAGCTTTGTTTTGTTTGCATACATTCCTCTATGTGCCACATGATTTAACTGAATAAAATGCCATAATTACCTAAATATTTATTTCTTTGGTTCTCAAAAAGAAGATTGTGTTGTAAGTGCGTGCAGATATCATGTTACCTTTTATCATCTTATTAGTTCAGCAAACTGCTTTCTCCCCCAATGAATGTTAGCATGTTCAACAAGTATTTGCATGTATTGAACTGGGGGATCTGTTTTTTGAATTTAACTATTGCACTATAGGTTACTATCTTCTGGTACTGATTCTGTTGAATGTAGTATCACAAAAGTGTCGTACATTTTATTTTTTCTGGAAGCATTTAATGGTTCACTTTTATCTTTTCATATGTGGTCTGAGAAGAATCCTGTTGTTCTACTTGTCATGAGTTACTACCCTTGGATATCTCCACCTCTTTTATGCTGATGCATTGTGATGACTAAATCTAATGTGTACGCATTTTCCTGCAGCTGTGCTCATTTAACTGCCCTTCGGAGGGACTCAATTGGTATGTTTTATATGAGCATTATATACATCCTGTGTTTTTTTTACTACTCTATATATATGAGCATTATATACATCCTGTTTTTTTTACTACTCTATATATATGAGCATTATATACATATGTGTTTTCAGGCACATAAGTCTCTTTGGCTTGGAAAATGCAAGTACTTTTATGCCATTGATTTTTATGTCTGCTTCACAGGTGACTATTCGGTCAATGACGCTTGGAACTTTGACGAACTGCAAGAACAAATCACCAAGGGATACCTATGAGAATTGGCCATGCCCTTTGGAAGATTGCGATCGAGAGCAGCTACTTCCAGCAAGGTCGTGGTGCAAGCCGCTGATACAGTGGTATGGTCTGCTAGAATCAGGAATTCATTTGTTTTACCCTGAACGATGTATGACTGTCGCAGTTCTGTCATTTGCAAAACTATAATGAATGGACAGCCCTATGTTTTGCAAAATTGTAACGGATCCACTCGTGATGTAGCTCCTGTGCCGCAAATTTCGGTGTCCAATACATTATTTTTGATCAAATATGGTGTCGTTTCTTCTTTGTTGAGAAAGTTTATGTTCTTGCATTATGTGTACTTCCAATGCAAAAGGGTGAGTGTCTGTCAATCATGTGAAGAAGAGTCCAACTGGTTTCTCCTGGGAAGAGACATGAAGGTAACCAAAGCTTAGCTTAAAGGGATCAAGATTGGTCAATTCAGGTAATAATCCAAGGTTGCAGGTGTACATGTGCCAAGGGGTCAATCTCAACAAAAACGGCACACATCCAAGAGATCCTGAACAGCCCTAGCTAGTCAAGTGCTGAAACCAACCCTGCTGGAGAATCATCAGTCCCAAGCGACCGTCGTCATCAGCATCTGCTTCACAAACTCGACCCTCCGCAGCCGCTCCTCGAGGTCCTCCTTCGACGCGTCGTCCATCACAACCTGATTCAGCCTGCAAGGATGAAGAAAGCAGAGCATTTGGAGCAGTCAGTCAGCCACCATTGTTCAGGTTCAGGACCATCTTCCACTCCCAACCTTCAACAGTATCTGCACTAACCATACCTCTGATCATCTGAGGAAGGTGCAGCATGATCCTCCTCCTCGGCCTTGCTGGGCTCCGGATCGACGACCGGGGGCGGCGCGAAGGCGCAGATGAACTGGGAGAGCAGAGGGTCGGGGGAATGGTCATCGGGAACCGGCCGGCCCATGATGTATGAGGATTCCTCAAAGTAGGAGTCCTCATCTTCATATGCCTCCTTGTCATCAGCTGCTGCTCCTGCCCTGGAAGAAGAGGACTTCCTCATCTGTGATCAAAATGGCATTGCCAGTGAGCTGCAATGTGGTTTGCAGGATGCAATGCCTGTCCATGACACTAGTGCCAGTGATGGTGAAGTTTTATTGTACCTTGAGTTGTTGTGAGTGTTGCTCCCTGAAATGCCCCGCCGTGTCGGCCCCGAGGTTCTCGGCGCAGATCGGGCACACCTGAAAGAAGAAGAAGAAGAAGCCACTGAATCACCAGAGAGGAATTTGTACCTCAAGGGAAGCCACTGAATCACCGGAGAGGGAAATGCAGGATGGTTTTCTTTTGTTCTTACGGCGTTCCTCATGTCGAAGCAGTGCTCCTCCTGCAGGTGGGCGCAGAGGAAGGGGACCTCCACCTCGACGTAGCAGAAGGGGCAGGGGAAGTACTCCCACCACTCATCTCCTCCTCCTGCAATTTTTTGTTCGTTTTGTTACACAGTGGTAAAAGACATGGGATAATCAGTGCCTCTGAGAAGAGAGAAAATCAGCAGTAAGTTCACAGCTGCATTCATGAAATTTTCTCTGAACTTTCAGGGCATTTTTGTGATTTGAAAGGAGAGAAATGGGAGTCACAAAAGCTGTGAGCCAACTGGACAGACACAATATTCAGATAAGGCCCCCCATTTTCCCACACAAATCTCTCTCTCTCTCTCTCTCTCTCTCTCTCTCTCTCTCTATCATGTGATTCACACTGCAGACCTTGCTATTACTGGCTCCCTCCCAGAAACCAAAAGGGTAAAAAGACCATCATGCTCTAACAAATTTCACTGTTTGAGAATATTTTCCTGGTGCAGAGCCGATCTGCTGGATCACATCACAAGATAATCGCACGATGCATCCCTGCAAAACAGGGAAAACATCGCCGTTGTTGCTCCTGCTTCTAACGGGACAAGAAATTAGCCTCCCAGAAAGTTTTTGACCAAACAGAGGCTTCCAAAGAGCCAAGAACAGGGAGGGGGAGCAGAGCAGCCCAAGAACCAAGAACCAAACGGAGCCTTCCGAAGGTTGGATCAAACAGGGAAGTAGAATTTCTATTGGAAATGCAGATGAAGAGAGCGCAGAACTGTCGGCCAAGAGTTCTTGCGGAGGCCTCTACCTGCGGTAGGTTCATGGTGAGGCCGGCCATGGAGGCGCTGCTGCCTCCCTGTTGGCAGGGAGCCATGGCGAGCCTGCACCTCCATCTCCTCCTTCCTCTTCTTCTTCTTCTTCTTCTTCTTCTTCCTCTCTCTCAGTATCTGAGAGTTCTCGCTGCTTGCTCTTCTATTCTTCTTCTTCTCTCTCCTGTTCACCTCGGCAGCGGCGGCAGCACACGCCAAGTAATGGCAGAGCAGAGCAGGCCAGGGAGGGGGTGGGGTGGGGTGGGTGGGTCAGCAGCCTCGTTGCTCCCTCTCAGCTCCTCATGTGGCATTCACACATATAAACAAACTGGGCTGTCTCCCCTCCTCGCCCTTGTGGCCACACGAACATTTTCTTTTCTTTTCATTCCGTGCGGTGACATGTTCAAAAGCAAAGCGAGAGAAACGAAAAGAGGATGGCGAAAATGACCTCCCGTGATGGATTTGGTTAGGTGAGGGGAGAATGTTTAGTTTCCTTCAGCAAAGTTAATTATTGAACTGTCAACATAAACCACTTGTTTTCTTGATTATCCAGGCCTGCAACTCCTAATCGTTTAAGTTTTCTTAATATATTTTATGCTGCTCTCTCCGCCTGAAAATACTTGTCGAAGAAATAGATGTATCCAGACGTATTTTAGTTCTAGACACACCCATTTTTACTTATTTCTCCAGCAGGTGTTTCCGGACGGAGCGAGAATATATACTACTAGTATTATTTATATGAAAAAAATAGCTCCATAGTTATCCTAATGTGACAACAATTTGGATTAAGCAGGCAGGCACTCTCAAAGGCATATTTCTGACCTTTGTTGTCACGACACCAAGGCACGTTGCCCTGTACGGAACCCTGGCACAGAAAGATTATATAGAGCATTGGGGGGCATGTGGCATGTGGTTAAACAAATGGTGCAACTTGCACCATGAGAGCTAGCCACAGTGGTCTTCATGATCAGGCTTGTTTGTCTCTGTCCTGATCTAACTAATAATTAATTGTCTTCATGGCCTTATTTTGCTTCTCTTTCTTTCTAATAAGTAACAGTAGTTAATCACCTTTCTGAGGGAACTTGGGAGCCAAGCCAAGTTGGAAAGTGACAGCAAAGAGTAATTAACAATGTGTACATACAGTACAGTGTGTGAGACCTGGGTGTGACTTGTGAGTGAGTCCTTAGCCATTAAGGTTGTTTGAGCTTTCTTTCTGGATGCCACTTGCAGTCACTCAAGCCAAAAAGTTTGCCTTTTTTGCAATAATGATGATGATGATGCATGACTTAATGTGCAGGGGGTGGGATCTTGGAAAAAACACCCCTTGGCTCTCCGGTGTGTAATATGCACATGGTATGCAAAAAAAGAAATAGTAATTATAAAAGAAATTGAAAAATATCTGAAACATTTTGGGAAAAAAGAAAACTTGGCCTGCTGCTGTACTCGTATGAAAAGTTTAACAAAGTTGATTATGTTCAACATACACCGCTTGTTTTCTTAAATCGCTCGGGTCTCCGAAGGTCATAATGTTTTCCTTTTCTTTCTAGTTAACATAGCTTGAAAAACGTTCTTAACACGCTGAGTGGAAATCATCATATCATATCACGGTAGAAAACAATGAAGCGTTGGTCTCACTCATCTTGCCTCTCAACCAACCTAACGCGGCCGG
>NC_041381.1:18635803-18656784 GCF_002162155.2 Triticum dicoccoides | reverse complement strand
ACCTAACGCGGCCGCGATTTACACCCTCCAGTCCCCGGCTGCCACGTTGCCTCTGTACGGAAATCCGGCACTATTGATAGAACAAACAAACGTTGGGAGCATGTGGAATAAACAATTCAGATGATGCAACTTGTGCCGTTAATTAAAACTTTTTTCCTTTTTTGAGGATGCATGGATGGGCCTTTTTCATGAGGGAACTTGGGAGGCAAGCCGAGTTGGAAAGCGACCCCAAGAAGAAGAAAACAATGGTGTGTTTGGGACCTGAGTGTGAGTGCTTAGCCATTAAGGCGCACACACACTTATTATTATTTTTGGAAAAAACAATGGCTTAAAGGGTGGTCGTACGGCTAACCAACCCGTGGTTGGCCGGCTAGAAGGACAGTGGTATCATGGTCGGTCATGTTTAAGTCCTACACTTGACACTGATGCTCGCATTTTCCTGGATTTATTTCAGTCCTCGTTGACCATGAAGGTGCCAGTAGCGATTTTTGTCAATCTGAAGATGATGTGCCGGCGCAGTCTCTCGAAGATGCTTATAAGGATAGGGTATACGTGCCTGCGTTCATAAGGATGAGGGTATGTGGAGCGTTTTCCGTCTGCACATGTGGGTTGCTGACTGGAGCAGTATCAAGGCATGTACAATGGTGGCATATGGATACATATGCCCCATGACAAAAAGTAATTTGAAACACCTACATCAATTTTTTCTCTCCAATGCAAGCTATCACTAGTGGACCTCATTAGGAAATAATAAAAAAAGACTTTTAGTACACATGCATCTCTACTTTTTACTCCAATCTTTTTATGAGCAAGTGTGTGGCCGTCAAGGCTTGAGCTTTGTGTGTTTGTGCATGCCACTTTCTCATGAGACTCAAAAAGGGCACCTTTTTTTTCCCTTTTGCAATGATGATGATGATGCTGGGTTAATGGGAAGGAAGGAAGGGGGTGGGAACCTGCCATGAATGGACATGTGTGGCTTGCTGGTTCTTGCACCTGTGTAAACTGTGAGGAGGGCATGCTTCATTTTGATTTTTTTTTCTTCTCCCCTGTTTTTGCTGTCAAGGGTAACAGTGGTGAAGACTGAAGCAAGTGTGTGTGTATGTGTGTGTGTGTGTGTCACAGTATCTTTCATGGTCAGTGCCAATCAGACCTGCCCTGAACTGAACTGAAAAGGTGGCCATCGCCAGTGGAAGCCACCTCATGCAAGCATGTATGCATGCAGTTATTATTCCTTCTCTCTCTCTCTCTCTCTCTAGCTCCTGGGGCATCTGCTCTGGCCCTACACAGAAAGCAGAGCAGAGAGCAGGGCAGAGCAGCAGCAGCTCTGCTCAGTCTTGTCACCGGTCACTCGGCCCCTGCTGTGCATGCGCTCAGCCCCAGCTCTGATTCGATTCTCTTCTCTGCCAGCATTTTTACAAGTGGCAACAACAATACTAGCATGCAGGGCTGTGCCTGTGCTGGTGTCGACTTGGCACTGGACCTCAGCTGCAACTCAGACTGCAATGCAAATGCAAATGCAAATGTGGTTGCCAAGAGAACTGCCCGGCAAAAGTTCGGCGAAAAACACCGGCATCACATCACACAAGATGTACTAAATGTCACACGGATTTTCCAAGCAAAGTTTTTGTTTGCTACTTGCTCATTCCAGTCGCCAGTTATACCAAAAGTTCCGGAAACAACAGTACACGGCACGGACCGGAGGAAAGTTCTGTGGCCGCGATGCGACGCGACGCCACGCTCTGCTCTAGGATCGCATCGCATGAGATCCTTCTTCTACAGGTACCCATGGATTATGAGGAGGGGGGGATGTGGCGGTGGTGATGGTGGTGGTGTTCTTCTCTAGCGGAGGCGGGGATCGATCGATCGAACGAGCCCACCCCCGCCTCCGGGAGTTGGCAGCTCGCGCGAGAGCTGCTTATTGGCTGAGCAGCTTGGAGTCGCAGGCCACGATCTTCACCTTGCCCACCTGCTCGGTCGTCTCCTCGTTCTTGAACTGCGCGTCGGTTAATATGAATGTCCACACGTTGTCGCAGAACCTGTAGGTGTGCAGATGGCCCTGCATATAAATACACAGGAAAAAAAAAAGGAACGGGAGTGAGTATTATCCTGATGAAGATTATCACTCTAATAAACTGGATGATGCAGTCAGAATCATGGCATTGGCAATGAGAAGAAAAAGTCTGAACTAGAGCTGAATTTGTAGCGACGGCATTAACCTGATGGGTTATCAGCGCAATACGGAATTGAATTATCAGCGCGCAGTCTGAACTACGGCTCAAAGCAGAGAGAACAGGGTGTGCACATGGCCTTGTAATCAGAAACGGACAGACATGAGGAATGCAGATGCAGATGTCAATGAGAAGCAAGCACAAGTCTGAACCACAGCTGACTTTCAAAAAAAAAAAAACAGCTGAATTTCATAGGCGACAGTATTAAAAAGCTGGAAATATCTCCTCTCCACCCGCTTCAATCCACACGTTAACTAAAACAGATCAATGAAACAAAGGAGGTTTCCTAGAAACAGCAAAGAGTATATGGGTTTTCTGAAGCAACGCACAATTCTTTGCATTTTCAACAAAGAAGTTGTTTTTGCAGGAACAGTTTCAGCAAATTGACAGGAGATTGATTCGTGCCAGGTTCCATCCCTGAAGTTGCAACCAAGAATCCAGTTCAACGTCAGATTATACAGAGACTGTCAACCCTCTAGAACTCCACACAAACAGCAACAGGAAGCCAGGAACCAGTTCATGTTTGCGCCCTCTGTACTCTATCAGCTAGGCCCAGCAACGTACCAAAAAAAATGCAAATTATGCTTTAGATATTTTTGAGTACAAAAAAAAGAGGATACAGACAGCATTTATGAGCACACAAAGGTACAAGATTGAGTTAGTGATGATGGTGGTTCGTTGTATAGCCTCCAGTAACAAAGATATCAACTGCAGCTTGCTGATCGAATGTGAATTCATAATGTTGGTCAATTTAAAAATGGAACCGAGCCTGCTCTGAGTGGCGTTACTTAAAGATATCATTGATCTGGTTCTCCGTATCTGTTACTCGCAATCTTAGGGTCTCCTGCAGGTATTTGCGAACGCAAACTTATTCAAGGAAGCCAGCAGCTAAGATCAACTAGAGTTTGTATAGCTGGGTGTTATGTGGTGGGATATTGGAGGATGGAAAGTGGCGGAGGTGGTAGCCGTGGCTGTTGACAGGGAGAGGTTTCGGCTGCAGGCAAGGGCGCCAGGGCGGCTCGCACAGGGAGGTAACAGGGTTGAGAGGAGGGAGTAGGGTTTAGTCTGCTCACTGGGGAGTGGGGACCAACAACATGCCCAGATACCACCTAGTCTGCTCACTGTTTTGCAATTGCAAGATAATAGTAATATGATGTGTACTGCAAAAACTGTATATGCCTATGTTTTTTGTTTCATGCCACAAGTGGCATTCATTCACAAGGTGTTGCAGGTCAATTACCTTTGGTTTCTATAAAAAGACAGGGGACTCCTTTTTGACAGAAAAAAAGTGAACATGTCACACGTAGTTGAAAGAAAACAAAATAATTGGTCAGTTTATATTATTTGTGATTATTCCAGATTTAAGTTTCTAATCAGTTCTCTATCAGGTTCAAATACAATGTGGGCACAAGGAGTCAATGAAATCCTTTGGCAACTGAACCATGAATGAGACAGAGCGTCTTCTGGGGTGGCTAGCTAGAGCAGGCTGAAAGTGCTCGCAGCCCACCCACCCGCGTTCGAGGCTCAGCCTCCACAGGGCTGGTGCTGGTTGTGTGAGTTTTTCTTTTATGGTGAATCATGAACCATCATATGTGATACCAAAATTCATTTAACACTATTGTTGACAACTTCAGGCAAGCGAAAAATTCCAACGCGTGCTGCTCCAATTCATTTGTGCCATAAAAGGATTTTCTTTTCACACTTAGTTAATGTCAACATGTTAATGTTTTGGATATAAAGGAAATCCAGCAGGATATTTGTGAATCACCAACGCATGTTAATGTTTTGGATAGTGAGAAAATCCAGCCAGTAGTATTTGAAATCATGCAAATCGAGGTGACTGAAACAAAAGAAAAATAAGAAACAAGTGGCAGCTTCAGAAGCTCCTCTTTTAGCTGTAAACATGCATTATGTCAACATGTTTTGTTTTGCAGAAAGTTCTTTTTTTACACAATTCCAGAGTTACCCCAGATTGTGCGACATCCCTAGAACTCAGAACAACGTATGCAAACAGATTCCCCAGGACCTTTGCCCTTTACGGCCTTGGAAACAGCGAAGCATATCTAGTAATCAAAGAAATCCTTAATGGCACCTGCTATGGTGAATGATGGCACCTGCTATGGTGAACCATGAGCAAGACCAAGTGTCTGCTCAGGTGGCTAGCTAGAGCGGCTGAAGTGCTCGCAGCCTGGCAACCCACGTTCGAGGCTCGGCCTCTGCAAAGTTTGGTGCTCGCCGTTCTTCCTAGCAAAAAATGCCACCAAGGGCTAATCCTGGTTGGTTTAGTTTTTTTACGGTGAACCGTGAACCACAATCGGATATCAGAAGTTATTTGATACTGTGTTGATAATCATTTTATTCAAGATCAATCAGGCAAGCAAAAAATCCCAACGCGTTCCACTGCAATTCATTTCTACTACAGAAGGATATTTTCTTCCAAATTCCATGTTAATGCTTTGGATATTGAGAAAAACCAGTACTATTTGACATCATGTAAATTAAGGTGACTGAAACTATGGTCACTATGAGTAAGTGGTAGCTTCAGAAGATATTTTTAGATATGAACACACATTATGCCAACAGGTTTTGTTTAGTAAAACAGCGTTTTTACACAATTCCAGAGTTTCCCCAAATTGACTGACGTCCCTTGAACTCAGAACAACATATGCAGGACATATTTCCCAGGATCTTCGCCCTTATGGCCTTGGAAACTGTGAACGATATCTTTAGTAAGCAATATATGTAGCGAAACAAGAAAAGTAAAGGTTTGTTTCCTTTACAGAGGTCTGCGATGTGAACAAACAAGCTAAACTGCAGTGCAACTTGGCACTGGTACCACGTGTCGTAAGGATATTGATCGACCGCTATCTAGAAAAGCAAACATATTTATCATACCACAAAAGGTCATAACCTTTTTAGAACCCGACAAATTAATTCACAGCAGCATATGGCAAATAATAATGAGCCCACCGAGCAGGCGAACACCGAAATGGCGCGAAAACTGAAAAAAAAATCCGAAGCACGTACCTTGACAGTAACCTTGCTCTTCACTTGGTTTTCCAGTGCCTCCGTCATAGACTGCACACACGAGAAACACAGAGAAACCATAAATCAAATCATCCGCAAGATATGGAAAGCTATGTCCCCCAATCTGAAGGGGAAGACTGGCGGTAACCGAAGAAAGAATATCTCAGCTGTCGCACCTTATCGAACTGGACTAGCACTTGGATGGCGAGCTCGGGGCTGAGGGTGCCGCTGGAGACCATCTCGTCGAGCGTCTCGGTGAGGCACATGCCGATGGTGGACCGCCTGTACAGCTCGAAGGTGGCCATATCGCCTTGCCTGCCCAAACAAGCACGCTCTTTTCAGTCATTAGCAGCAAGCTAGTACTCCCTCCGTTCCGATTTACTCGCCGTGGTTTTAGTTCAAATTTGAACGGAGGGAGTAGATGTATAGGGTCCATTCATGTCACATACAGAGTAAAGACTAGTAGTATAACAACAACAAGCAGAGCCGATTCAGTCATGCCATGTGAATCGTCTCTGAAGAAGAGGTCCCCCATTTGATGATTCGATACGAGCAAGCACTAAGCTATTACTACTACTACTACACATCAACCACAATCAATGGCCCCTCCATCCCGTGCGTCATCTGGCCGGTTCCTCTGCTAGATGCAGATCAGCCAATCCCGGTTCTTCTGCAAGGAACGAAGAATAAAAAAGATGTTCTTTTTTCTTCCGGCTCGGTTCCATTCCGGCGGCATCTCCCCCCACCACCACCACACCGAATCCATCGAGGAATCCGCCGTGGAACGGCAAGCCCAAGGGGGGCGACTAATCCCCCCCTCCCACCGCTGAACGAACGAACGAACGAACTAACGAACCCTAGAAAAGCAGAGCGGGAGGCCCCGGGGACGGCGCCCCGGCCCATTCCGGCGGCCAGGACTGATCCCGGACGGACCAACAAGAGCCCGGAGACAGACAGGGAACGGCAGGGGGGAGCGATCTGATTCGAGCACCGGAATCGATCGAGGGGGCGGCGGAGAGGGGGAGTCAATCACCTGCGGCGGCTGCGGGTCGACGGCGGTCCTGGCGGCGAGATCCGGGGCGCTGCGGGGCGGAGCGCGGCGAGGAGAGGGTTCGGATCGGGGGAGAGGAGTGGGGGGAGGGGATGCGATGGGGGGGTTCGAAATCGGGAGGCTTTATATGCTGGGAGACGAAATTGGGGATTATATATAGGGAGCAGGAGCAGCCGGATGAGGAGCTCTCTCTGCTTATCGCTCTATGTCTCTGCTCTCTGCCTCCGGCTCTTGGTGGCCGCAGCCTGGCCGTGGCTGGCCGGCACGGCTTGACGGTTCTGCCCCTGGGCCACGCTGACCACCCACCGTGGGCTGGGCCGGGCCGGGCCGGGCTGTACTTGACCATGGGCCGGAGCCACATGGGCCAAACACAAAATCAGTTTCCAAATAATAAAAAACCTTAGAAAAAGGCATTTTGAAGATCCGATTTTTCCTGAAGAAACGCGGTATAGATGTAGACGCTCACACAGCGCACTCACCCCTATGCCATTTCACCACGAGAATCCGCATGCTCAGCATCTTCGATGAAGAAAAAGAAAACTAATTTCATTCATTTATTTATTTATTCTTGTTGTCATTCGTTTCTGAATCTACTGTTCATGCGGTAGTTAATGAGTCTCGCCTCGTCCATGGATTATCGCGTGGTGAGCCGCTTTCTCCTCCCCTCTACCTCTTCCTTGGCCAGACTCTTCTAACTGGGCTCAACCAGTACTCGGCCCGACCTGCATTGGCTGGTTGAGATTGTGACAATCGTGGTGGATGGGGAGTGACAGAGGACCGAAGGCAAGCGTCGGTGAATTGGCCCAAGCGCCCTCTCGTTGGAGCAGAGGAGATAGATGGGTTCAACCGGATGGCGACGAAACATAAGATTTGTGGGCTCCTCCCAAAGAATGCCATGTCAGCGTGCAACTTCAAGATTCTCCCCACAAAAGGCACAGAGAGGGACAGTGGACTCGGGAGCTCCTAGTCGGATTCGTCTTGCCTGCTCCCTCTCCATGCTCCCATCCGTGCTCCCACCTCATCCTACGGCTGTCTTTTTTCCTTCTTCCTTTCTGACCTAATCATCTTCCCCCTGATTTTAAGGGGGTGGGGGCGAACCTTATTTTGTACCAATTAAATCAAGCCACATATGGGGGAGCACGGATGGGCGCACGCGCGGGAAGCAGGCAAGTCTCGTCTATCCTAGTCAGCGCCTTCGGCGCCAATTAGGGGTTTCGGCACCCACGCTACCACGCTATTGGGCTGGCCAAAACAGCAGCGCGCCCGACAGGAAAATAAAAAAATGGCGCGAGCTAGGTAACTCGATCCGGTGACCTCCTGTCTCGTGATACAACAACCTAACCATTCGACTACTAACTGATTTTATTTATTTATTTATTTATTCTTGTTGTCATTTGTTTATGAATCTATTGTCCATGTGGTAGCAAATGAGTCTCGCCTCATCCATGGATTATCGCGTGGTGATCCTCTTTCTCCTCCCCTCTCCCTCTTCCTTGGCCAGACTCTTCTAACTGGTCTCAACCAGTACTCGGCCCGACCTGCATTGGCTAGTTGGGATTGTGACAAACAAAACACGGTGAGCGGCAACCCGTGGTGGATGTGGAGTGACAAAGGACCGAAGGCAAGCGTCGGTGAATTGGCCCAGACATCATCTCGTTGGAGCAGAGGGGGTAGATGGGTTCAACGGGATGGCGACGAAACATAAGATTTGTGGGCTCCTCTCAGAGCATATGCTCACTGTTGCGCATTTCCTCCAAAAGATTACCGAATATGCTAAAAAATGTTAATATCAGGAGCACAAGTTCATACTACATCTCTATAGTGTATATCACGTAGGAACAAACCAATCTAATTGACAAAGCTAAGTTTAATTAGTTACGCCCTTATGAAAAATATATGTTAACTAAATTTCTATGTTTACAAATTTTTAGTTGAGAAACGGGCAGGAGATATTAAACGCAGTGAACTGAATTTCAAATAACCAACCATAAGTGTGTAGACATAGAATTAGTAGGTTTTTTTTTGTGTTCTTTGATTATTACAATAACAATTATACTTTGAATACAAGTACAAAGCATGCGCAACTTACTATTGAACCCAACTTGCAACATATAGTTTTCATACTCTAGAACTTTCTATAAATTTTGCTTAGCTAATAATACACTGTTTGTTTGCTTAGAAATCACTACCATGATTTCTAATGATATTAAAAATCTATATATGATAACACACACACACACACACACACACACACACACACACATTATATATATGCAAATAAATAAAATCAATTATATATAGTTCATGCAAATTCCAAAATTATTTCAAATAGAATTTTCTTATATTATATAGTTTAATATACATTTCAATTTTATAGCTAAGTATAATATGACAATTATCTAATAGTTGTGTTTAACTATGATAGTCAAGTAATAGAAATTAAACAATTAAGTTTATAGTATGATACAATTTATTCAAATAAGTATAAAAGTTTAATATAAATTTTGTAGTGACATTAATGGATCCCATATTTTTGTTACTATTATTTTTTGTATAATGTTTAATATTCCCTTGGTCATTTTTACTCCGCAAATAACTCATAGCCGTATACCAAGAATGATAGTTTCTGACTTATCTTCTACCATCTTGCCCCTGAGTGGATCGAGGAGAATGAATCAGGAAAGTTGTAAATAATCAATGAGGAAAGTTGTAGGTAATAAAAACTATTCAATGTGCGCAAGTGTTAGAGAAACAAACAAATCAGAGAGTAAAAAATTGAAACAAGAATCAAAATTGAAGCGAATCTGCATTACTTTGCACTTATAGAACTACAACAGCTCGAGATTGAGGCACTTTCTGGTTACACCCACCAGAGCTTGCAATTCAGAGCCAATGTCACAATAAGCAAGGGATAGTCTGTTTAACTTATCTAACATAAGAGTGGTTGGTCAACCTCTTGCATCAGTACCGACACAATAAAGATATTAGATAGTTAGTGTTATGTAATATTAGTATCTATCATATTTTTTGTCAATCACACAATGTGGTAGAAAGGAGGAAACGGAAGACATGGTCACTTACCCTATTGCTGAATCCACATAGAGTCAGGTCAGTCACACAAACAAACTTGGAGGTGAGGCTTTTGATGGAGTTAATAAAGGTAGCCTTGCCTCTCTTTCTTGAGCACTGACTGTGGTGTCCGTCTCCTTCTCCATTAACAACTCGATCCTGACTTGATCCAGGGAGCGTAGTTTCTTCTCCATTAGGAACTTATAATGGATCCTATATTTTTGTTACTATTATTTTTTCGTGTAATGTTTCATATGCCCTTGGTCCTTTTTACCCCGCAAATAACTCACATCCCGTATACCAAGAATGATATTTTCTGCCTTATTTCGACCATCTTGCCCCTGAGTGGATTAAAGAAAATGAATCAGGAAAGTTATATGTAATAAATATGCACAGTGGCAGCGCCAGAATTAAACCTTGTTTTTTCAAGCTTTAATAGTGATTTTTTAGATCATAAAAAGAACAAAAAAATATATTACTTTATTTAAAACAAACACATATATGGTACTAGTCCTTTTGCGATCATGCATAATTTGATATGTATGCATAATAGCATTAATACTAAACTACTAATAGACTGAAATCAACGAATAAATTTCATTTTCGCGAACATTTTTTAATGAAATCGTGAATGTCTTACAAACTCACGAGCATCTTTAAAAAATTCTGAACAGTTTTCGACTTCGTGAAGATATTTTTTGAAAATGTGAACATTTTGTTTTGAAAATAAAAACATTTTTTGAAATTTAGAAACAATTTTTCAAAATCATAAAAGTTGTTTGTTTGACGAATATTTTCTTGAAATGCACACAAATTTTTTTGTCAATAAGGAGCATTTTTTGAATCGGTGTACATTTTGTCATTTTCTGAGTTAGTAATTTTTTATTCACAATCACTATCCGATTTTTGCACATATTTTAAAATTTCAAGAACATTTTTTGAATTCACGAATATTTTTTCAAATGCACAAACATGTTTCAAACACGCGATCTTTTTGAATACGCGATGCTTTTTCTAAAATCATGAACATTTTTTTGAATCCATGAACGTTCTATGCTTTCCTGAATATTTTTAAAAAATCATTTGTTAAAATTTGGTACTTGTTGAAATCCCAAATTATTTTTCATAATAAAAACAAAAACATAAAAGAAAAAACAAAAAGAAAAAAAAGGGGGAAAAACCGGGCGCAGCAGCCCGTCCCGTGCATGGGCCAACTCAAAAGGGGGTGCAGGTAGGAAGGAGGGTGCGCATTGGCTCGCTGGCCAGCGCATAGCGCGCCAAATAGGAGCGCCCATCCTTTGCTTTCACCATTGCCAAGAGGTTGACGGTCTTACAAGCGTCCATAAAATTAACCACGTGAACCCAACTCCCCCCGTATACGTGAAAGGGCCAAGCTCGAAACGAATCTGGGCCTAATGCACATGGCAAGGTGAACCGGAAAACGTCCTGAGACTGTCCTGAGGGCATCTCTACCCGATCTCCTGAAACCGGTTAGAGGAGTAAAAATCTAGCCATATCACTATCTTCTGTCTCTGCTCTCTGACTCCGGCTCTTGGTGGCCGCATGCTGGCTCTGGCTGCTCGGCACGGGTTGACGGTTCTGCCCCTAGGCCACGAGCCATGGGCCACTGTGGGCCGGGCCGGGCCAGGCCGGGCTAGGATGGCTTTGACTCTGATTGAAGTGTTGTGTGCATGCATTGATTTGACTGGCCGAAGTCCGTTTTTCATCTTAGCCAGGCCTAAAGGAGAAAATGCTGGAGAATTTTTTGACAAACGTTCGCATGTTTTGGGGTGCTAGTTCATGGGTTTAGAAAAAGGCTAATGAATTAAAATAAAATGAATGCGGAATCTAGAGATAATTTTTCCATGAATTGTGTATGCTCTCCGTGAGAGTGGTGACAAACTCCTGGGTCCTGACGTCTCATTGGCGTGGGACGGCACACTCGTGTCGCCCTGTAGCATGTGGATCATCTCCAGTGGACTCCTACCCTCTTGTGGGTCCTATACATCATGCTCATGTCAGCATGGAACTAGTTGAGAGCATAGTTAGGGCAAGAGAGCTCCTATTCCCTGACATCCACGGAGAATAGAGAGGAAACACGCATCCCCCTTCCCCCCGCACCAGCTTTCGGCCGGCCAATATGCAGGGTGGGGCTCCCATGTTTCCTTTTCTTCGATTTCTTTGTTTTTTCTTCTTTAAAAAGTGTTCACAATTTTGAAAAATATTCAAAAAATAATTAGAATGTTTGCAAATTTGAAAACATGTTCTGACATACAAAAAATGTTCATGAATTTGAAAAACTATTTCAAATTTCAAAAAACATTTGGAATTTGAAAAACATGTCCCAGTGGACTGCTCTCATCTCATGGGTCCTATACATCATGCTCGCGTCAGCGTGGAACTTGTGGATGGTCTCCTTGAGAGCATTATCGGGGCTAGGGAGCTCCTATTTCTTGACCTAGGCAGGGAATAGAGAAAAACATGCCCCCCCCCCGGCTAGCTTTTGAATGGCCCATATGCAGGGTGGGGCTCCCCTATTTCATTTTATTTTGCTTTTTTGTTCACTTAATTTTTTTTAAAAATCATGTTTCAAAAATGTTTTGGGTCTTTTGTTCTCAAGTTCAACAAATATTCAAGAATTTTTAAACAAGCATGAGTCGGAAAAACTATTCTGAATTTCCAAAAATATTCGTGAATTTGTTAAATTTTCCCAGGTTTAAAACAATAGTTATTTCAAAAAATGTTCCAACTTCAAAAAATATTCACACTTTTGAGAAATGTTCCAAGTTTTAAAAAATAATTCGTGATTTTGAAAAATGTTCTAAGATTTCAAAAATTCATGAATTTGATTTCTTTTAATTCCAAGAAATGTTCACACACCTGAAATTGTTCTCGTATTTAAAAAATGTTCAAATGTTTGCAATTTTTTCATGAAAATATTGCAATTTTTTAAACTAGCTCATGTTATTTAAAAAAAGTTAGAATTGTTTTTAAAAAGTATTCATGAATTTTAGAAAAATGTTCACGGATTCAAAAACATTCATGATGTTTGAAAAAATGATTATTGATTTTTTAAAAAGGTTCGGAAATTTTGAAAACTAGTTCATGAGTATAATAAAAAGTTCATGAATTGTAAAATGAACGCCGAATTTAAAAATAGCTTGTTCATGAATTGTGTATGCTCGCCCGAGGGTGGCGACAGACTTCTGAGTCCTAACGCAACACACTTTGTTGTCGGCGTGCAACATGTGGATACTCTCCAGCGAACTACTACCAGTTGGAGCTCTTTTATAGCATGCCAATTGGCCTAGTTTGAATTGATTCCATCCAAAAGTTTGGTGGCATCTCCCAGAGCAGAGTCTAAAAAATTTAGACATATACTCCCTCCGTCCGGAAATACTTGTCATCAAAATGAATAAAAGGCGGTGTATCTAGACTTATTTTAGTTCTATATACATCCCTTTTAATTCATTTTGATGACAAGTATTTTCGGACGGAAGGAGTACGTACTAGTTAAGAAGATTTTTTTTATATAATCATCCATTCGCTTAAACAGTGTGTAGGGCGTAACAAAGTCAGGCGTCACCAGAATTCAACCATACTCACAAGTATCGACTCTGATTGAAATCAGCTTTCCGGCTTGTTGTGTACTGATTGAAATTAGCAGGTAATAGGCGGCCGGCGGCAGGTCAAAACCGTACAGAAGTTGGTTCCTCATGAGTTGTTTAGATGCCGAATTTGCTGATGTATTTAAATAAACTTGTCAAATGCAGCCGGATTCTAATTTGAAAGTTCACTAGGATCGCCCATGTTCTTAAATTCAAGAGCTGCCGAAGCATCTTTATCCTCATCCCACACATTTATGTTGTGTATGATCATACAATAAGTCATCACTTTCGACAAGGTCTTCGGGTCACCTAGTTTAACAGGTCCACAAGTAACTGTAAAACGGGCTTGAAGCATTCCAAATGCCCTTTCCACATCCTTTTAGCTGCTTCTTGTCTTTTAGACCTTTTCTGACCAACTGGATCATAGATGGACTTTACAAAGGTAGCCACACTTGATAGATATTGACAACCAGAAAGTAACCCATGTTGTAGTCATGCCCATTTTTTGGGAGAATACTTTCGATCCATCTTCAATCATGGCAGTACAACGAACATTAGAAATGATAAAAGTTACACCCAGATCTGTAAAACACATACGACGACTACAAACACTGAAGCGAACCGAAGGCACGCTGCCATCGTCCCTCCCTTACTAGAGCCGGGCAAAACTTGTTGTGATAGACAGTCGGGAAGTCGTCGTGCTAAGGCCCCATAGGACCAACACAGCAGAATAGAAACCGCCACTATTGAACAGTAGCGTAGATCAGAAAGATCCGTCCTGAAGACACAATGTAGACGAACTACGATCAAATCCGAGCAAATCCACCAAAGACAGATCCGTCGGAGACACACCTCCACACGCCCACTGACGATGCTAGACACACCACCGGGATATGGGCTAGGCGGTGAGAACCTTATTCCATCTTTAGGGAGGCGTCACCATCTCGTCTTCCTAACCAGGACACAAACCTAGATCATGTGATGCAAATGCTTGAAGAATGATGGTGAGCTTCTTAACATGACTCTGATATTGCCTTTGTGGAGCTTTTGGACAGTTCTTCCATCTCTAATGCATGAAGTCAAGAGATCCGAGCAAACCTGGCCACCCCTTGCTTTGGACATTGCCAAGAGCCTCTCGGTGTCAGTGAAAGTTGGTTCTCTCAAGTACTGAGAACCAAACACCCCGACCACGGCAATAGCAAATCTGACCATGGTGTCTCCGCGTGTGCTCTTAGACATCCGAAAATATTCACCCCAGGAATCTTCGGGCGTGCCATATGAAAGCATCCGCTATGCGATCGTGCACTTCTGGTAACCGGATAATCCAATCCTTCCTACGACATCCTTCTTCAAATGAAGTAGTCATCAAATAAACAGACGCCATGCCATGATAGACGCGACCGAAGGCATTCTTTTGCATTCGAAAGCGCCATCTAATTTTTTTAGCGAATAGGTCAGTGGCGGAGACAGGGGGACCAGCAGGGGCCCTGCCCCCCTAACATCATTGATTTGGTACTAATTTAGCGGTGAACAGTGCAGAATCTAGAGAATAATACATGCATTAGTGTAATTTGGCCCCTGTAATCCAAAGTCTGTGTCCTCCCTAATCTTTAATTCCTGGCTTCGCCATTGGAATAGGGCATCAGGGGCAAAGAAGTCGTCCATCAGCGTCAAATAGCCCCGTGCCCTGTTCCGATTGAGCACTCAATGACCCTCATCGATCCCTTGAAATTGAAAACATTCTCTTTCGCTTGCTTCACGTCTTAAGGACCGCCTACATCATCGCTGTTTCATCCACGTAATGCCCGTATATATACCCCATTCCCGAATCCATTGATTCAAAGAAGGGCCAAACAAATTTAGCATGGGCGTGGTGATTATCACAGGGGCGGATGGTACCTACGCGGTGGTAAAGCAGACGCGGAGAAACAGAAAAGGGATGAGACACGGTGTCCCGGGTTTTTGGGTGAAACAGGGGTGTGGGAGTTCTAAAATTGGACGCGGTTGGATTGTAAAACTTGTGTCCGGACAGCTGGCCGTCGGAGCCGCCCTGCCACCCGCCCCCCCCGCCACCGGAGCTCGTGCTCGCCCTGGTCGTCGGCGCCCTCGAGCTCACGCCCGCCCAGGCTGCCTGCGCCTCGAGCTTGCCCACGGGGGTGAACCGCCGCTCCGCCCCTCCCTCGCACGGCCAGCAGCCGTCGCCCCGCCCTCCGTTCGTTTCCCTCGCGCGGCATGCCGCTGCTCCGCCATGTCTCCCGAGGGCGTGCCGAACTCTCACCAGGGCGCGTGCGCGCTAGTGCGCAGAGGGCACCGGCGACCAGGGCGAGCGTGCTCTTCCTCGGTGGCCGCTGCTCGCGTGAGTGCTCTCTGTCTGTGGTCGCCTGGTCCACGCACGCGACCTGTTCGACGAAATGCCTGGAACATGAGAAGGGTAGCATTTTGGGGACGCCGTTGGCGTTGGGTACCCTGGTTTTTGCGGACAACGGGGGAGCTAATTTGATGAACGCCCTTGAAAATGCCCGTACCTTTCTGAACTAACCCTCAAAACTTGATCTTTCCTTCCTGATTGTATGACGCAGATTCCAGAATTACCAAAGCGAGCGGAGGCTGCCGACGGGAGCCAGGAGCGACCATAGCGCCATAGCGGCACGGTGGGATGGCAGCTTGTGGCGACGGTGGCGCGCTACCTCAGCTCCTACGCCGCCTGTTACCCTGCGGGACATGAGGTTCGCCGGGAAGCCGATTAAAATCCCTATAGTTTCTGTCTCTGTGTGCGTGTTCCGATGGCATGAACAAGAATCAATAAATCACTTGTGAATTGGCATGCTCCAAAGAAGCCCAGACAAGCCCCTAGTGTCCTTTTTCTTTGTCTTTAATTTTACACCGGCATGTCCCCTTTCACACAAACCTGCTCCTGTTTTCGCATGGCAAATTGAGATGTTTGTGAAGATAGATACTGTAAAAGTTTGATTGAACGCATCCTATGGCAAGACAATTTTTTAAATCTATTGCTTGTTCCCTAGTAAATTAACGCCCGACACATTGGATGCCAGCAAGTCAGCTAGGATGCAATGGATATTTGATTGCGAGTGCGCCACTCGAAAGCCAACAACCCCAGTTTAGAACAATGTAGACGAAATTTCCTTACTGATCACTTGCATTTGTTTACTATACTTCTCCAAGCGTCTCTAGGCTTGGTAGTGTGTGAAGGTGTCTGCTGATGGCTGCTAGTGGTATATAATTAGTCCATTGATTAACAAGTTAGTTGTTCAACTACGTATAATTTATTTGGGCCAACCTATCAGCTTACTCTGACCAGCTTTTGGTTATCTGATTAGTCACCTAACACTCAGAAGAACGCAACCACCCACAAGGCCAGAAAGGCAGGAACCACTCTGTACTCACATCCACCTGTAACCTCCTAGCTCTCGACCAAGCACAAGCAACTACCATGGCAGAGGCAATTGTAGGATTGCTGGTCTCCAAGCTTGGTGTGGCCTTAGCGAAGGAGACGGTGACCTTCGGTTCCTCGCTGCTCTTCAAGGAAGCATCTGCCCTTGATGGACTTTTTGGTGAGATCCGTGAAGCCAAGGATGAGCTGGAGAGCATGCAGGGTTATCTGCAACGAGCGGAGCGGTTCAAGGACACCGATGAGACCACCGGCATCTTTGTCGAGAAGATCAGGGGCTTCGCTTTCGAGATCGAGGATGTCGTTGATGAGTTCACCTACAAGCTGGATTTGTCAGAGCAAAGGATAACAGAACATTAGAGGAAGTGGCAGAGGGATGCTTGACCGAGCTTGTGAATCGAAGCCTACTACAGGTAGTGGCGAGGAATAGCGGTGGACGATTAAAATGCTGCCGGATGCATGATGTTATACGCCTTCTTGCTCTCAACAAAGCCAGGGAGGAATGCTTTGGAAAAGTTTATGATGGATCCGGTGCATTCTCTGTAGAAGGCACACGTCGTATATCGATCCAGAGTGAAAACATTGAACAGCTAAGTCAATCTTGTGGAACGCATTTCCGTGCACTCCATGTATTTGAGACTCGTATCAGTATTAATTTGCTCAAGTCTATCCTATCATCTTCGAGGCTGCTGTCGATGTTGGATCTGCAAGGTGCACGTATCAAAATGCTGCCTAATTAAGTGTTTGACTTGTTTAATTTGCGGTACTTGGGCCTCAGACATACTGGTATTCAGAATTTGCCTGAAGCAATAGGGAGGTTACAAAACCTACAGGTCTTGGATGCTTACAACACTGAACTGTCATCTTTACCAAACAGCGTGGTAAAGCTTCACAAGCTGAGGTACTTTTATGCATGTACTGGTGGTGGTGGGCTAGAATATGATCACTGTGCTGGAGTCAAGGTGCCCAATGGTATGCGGCACTTGACGTCATTGCGAGCTCTGCAATATGTGGAAGCAACCTTGAAGATGCTGCATGAACTTGAAGCTTTGACAGAGCTAAGAACATTCGGTGTTTGCAACATCAAAAGCGAACACTCTTCTTATCTGTGCAATGCTATCACAAAAATGAGACACCTTGTTCATCTGGACATTTTTGCTACGGGTGGCGAGGTGTTGCTGGAACGTCTGTGTTTACCTCCGAACGTTTCTTGGCTTGGTTTACACGGGCAGCCAGGGAGAACATCGATGCCTTGGTCCCACCTCAAGAGCCTCACACGGTTGCAACTGTCATTCTCCAACATCGACGAGGAGTCGTTCTTCAGTCTGCTAGAGTTACATGGTTTATACCATCTTGAGCTTTTCAAGGCCTTTGTAGGGAAGAAGCTGCACTTCTACTCAGGATCATTTCCAAAACTGCGGATCCTAGGGATTGTTGGCTGCCACAAGCTCAACCAAACTGAAATAGAAGATGGCGCGATGGCAATCCTTGTTTCGCTGCTGTTCGATGATTGTCCTGAATTGAAGGCTCTCCCCGACGGCATCGAGCACCTTAGGGACCTTGAAGACCTACGCCTGGTAAACACTGGAGAAGAACTCTTGGAGAGCCTTCGGCGAAAGGGAGAAGAACCGAACGAGGATCTTGTGAAGATCGGTCACATCAGAAAGGTTACTGTTCAGCTAACCAAGAAAAATATATGGGAAAGGATCAGGTGACCGCAAGACATTGGTAGCTACTGCCAGAGGTAAATAATTTGTACACTGCTAATGTTGAGGTTTAAGCGATCTCTTTTACCATGTTTTAGGTGAAAATACCGTAGGTGATGCCTTTTTTGCATGCCCATGGTCTTACGCCCAGAAGTTTACAGACTACATGGTGCAGATTCGATAAGATTGTAGGAACAAGTCACCTGTACAACAGGTCCAGTTTTACCAATATCTATACATATCTTATGTTCTTCAGGATTTGCGCATATACGTATCCAATATAAGAGACTTAAACTTGCTGGACTATGATTGCCTTGCCACGAAGATCGACCTTTGTTTTGTGTGTGCTTGATGCCCATGGTGTGTCTTGTTGGCCTGGCCACCTGGTGCTCCCCTTTGCCGGCTTTCTTTGCTCCTGTTTCCATGTGTATGTATAGTGCGTGAATACACATTGTATTGGGGTTGAATAGTGTACAAAGACAAAAGCAAAAATAGCACCGTTCACATATGGATTTGTGTTTTTTATGTGTTTTAAATTTGGGTTTGAACTGATTGTAGACACATTTGTTGTAAACATTCACAATTATTATTTTTTGGAACATTTAAATATTAATTGTACAAAGTGATTTTTTTTTGCGGGTGAATTGTACAAAGTGAATCTATGTGACAAAGTGTACAAAGTGAATATGTGTGAATATTTAAACATTAACAGCTATCTTTAATGAAAAAAAATGTAGTAAGCATCCGCAAAGATGTACAAAGTGTCTATAGAACTCAACAAACATCAACGGGTAACAAATTTACTTGACTCATTCATATAACCAATTACTGATCAACCGTCATCCAAACTGATTGAATAAATCTCGTGCAACCATCTCCAGTGCGAGAACCTTTCTAGTGGTTGCATCCAAAGTCCATCGAATCCTAGTCCTTCACACATTGCAGGGAGCACCACGTATGAACCCACCATGTAGGTCTAAAGATAACTTGTAGATTCAATAGTCAATGGCTCCAAAGGTATGAAACATATTTATATCATTAATTTGTGATTTTGTGTCAGCATGTGTATGAGAAATGCTACAATTGAATCTATGAAACAACTTCAACCTTACTTTACACTCTTTTTATTTCTGGCCTTTAATTGTTTCAAAAGATTCAAAAAGTACTTTTTTTCAATCATTGTCTTAATATCTTGTGAAACAAAGCGGCTAGTACAATTGACAACTGGAGTTGAGAATACATAAAACTATTTTGTATCATTTTGGCGAGATCCGGGAGGTCGCGGAGCGGAGCGCGGTGAGGAGAGGGTGCGAATCGGGGGAGAGGAGTGGGAGGGGATGGGGGGTTCGAAATCGGGAGGCTTTATATGCTGGGAGACGAAATTGGGGATTATATATAGGGAGCAGGAGCAGCCGGATGAGGAGCTCTCTCTGCTTATCGCTCTATGTCTCTGTGTCTCTGCTCTCTGCCTCCGGCTCTTGGTGGCCGCAGGCTGGTCAGCACGGCTTGATGGTTCTGCCCCTGGGCCACCGTGACCACCCACCAGGGGCCGGGCCGGACCGGGCTAGGCCGTACTTGATCATGGGCCGGAGCCACATGGGCCAAACACAAAATTGGCTCTCAAACAAACTTCAAAAACGAAACATTTTTAAGACCCCATATTTTTCTAGAAACACGGTAATAACACAGACGCTTGAGTACTGCACCCACACTCACCCATATGCCCGAAAGCCCGCACGCTCCACCGTCTCCGGTGCCAAGAAAAAATAAATCAGATTTTCATTTTTTTTTGCTACTTATTTTCTGACGAGCCTACTGTCCATGAGGTTGTAAACGGGTCTGGCCTCGTCTATGGGTTAATATCGCATGGTGAGCCACTTTCGCCTCCCCTCCGCCTCTTTCTTGGACAAACCCTTCTGGTTGGTCCCAACCCGACCTGCATTGCAATGTTGTGATCGTGGCAAAAAAGCATGCTGAGCAGCAACCATGGTGGAAGGTGCGGCGGAGGACTGAAGACAAGTGGCAGTGAACATGCCTAAGCGTCCTCGCGTTGGAGTAGATGGAGCTTGATGATAGTGGCGATGAAACGTTGACATTTTAGGGCTCCTCCCAAAGCCTGGTCACGTTGGCGTGCAACTTCAGGATTCTCCCCCACGAGGGCGCGAGGAGGAGCAGCAGACTCCTCCCATCAAGGCCAGCCCATAGCCTGGGTAAAACAGGGCGACTGCCCCAAGCCTCTAGGAAGAAGATCTCAAATACTAAATTGTATAGACCCCATCCGTCTAGAAGTACTTCTCGCAAAAAATTGATATATCTAGAATTAAAATTCATCTAGACACACCCATTTTCGCGACAAGTAATTCCGGACGAAGCGAGTGCAAGTAAGGACAGTACTATAACACATTTCCCATGAAAGATTATCAAATACATAAAAAAGTCTCAATTTCAGGAGTGTATGTTCACACCACATATCAATAGTGTATATCATGTAGGAAGAAAGACAATCTGAACGACAAAGCTGGGTTTAATTAGTCATAACCTAATGAAAACATATGTTAGCTAAATTTACATGTTTATTTATATGCAATTTTTTTAGTTCATAAACAAGTAGGAAATATTGAATATGTTGAATCAAAATTCAAATAACCAAACCATAAGTAAGCAAAAGTAGGAAATATTGAATATGTTTTTTTTGTTCTTTGATCATTACAGTAACTATTTTGTTTTGTATAAAGGTACAAAGCATGCACAACTTATTATTTAACCCAACTTGAAACACACCATGGCCATATTTTAGAATTTTCTATAATCACACCATGGCCATATTTTAGCAATACACTAGAAACCACCATTTGCTTTAGAAGTCAGTACCATGATATTAAA
>NC_041381.1:18628203-18635481 GCF_002162155.2 Triticum dicoccoides | reverse complement strand
AAACGCTATGTAAAATGTAGTAATTATGAGATATATTTTGTACTATCCAAGTTTTTGATTTCTTACATGATCAAAAAATTTACTATATTTTACATGTTATGTTACTATATTTTGTATAGAGCGTTACTAGGGGTGTAGAATAAGCTATTCTACACTCAAGCTTAGTTTAGCGTTACTATATATATATATATATATATATATATATATATATATATATATATATATGTATGAGAACACACACATATGTATATATATAAATAAATAAATTTCATGCAACTTCCAAAATTAATTAAAAGAGAACCTTTTTTACATCATACTCCTTATACATTAGAATTATATAGCAAAGAATAAATGCCATTTTCTTTAACTATTGTGCTTAACTATGATAGTCAAGTAATAGAAATTAAACCATTGAGTTTGTAGTATGATGCAATTAATTCAAATAAGTATAAAAACTTAGTACAAGCTTTGTAATGTCATTAATGGACCCAACCTTTAAGAAATGTCGACATAAACCAAATTTTCCTATATCTGATGTTTACATAGTTTGATATTTTAGATGAGTAAGATGCAATTCCAACCCAATGTCGCAATAAGCAAGGCACTTTGTTTAACTTCTGTAACATAATGATTGGTTGGTCAACCTCTTGCATCAGTACCTACACAATAGAGATATCAGGTAGTTAGTGTTATGTAATATTAGTAGCTATCATATTTTTATCAAGCACACAATGCGATAGAAAGGAGGACCGAAAGACATGGTCACTTACCCTATTGCTGAATCCACATAGAGTCATGTAAGTCACACAAACAAACTTGGATGTGAGGCTTTTGATGGAGTTAATAAAGGAAGCCTTTGCCTCTCTTTCTTGAGCACTGACTGTGGTGTCCGTCTCCTCCTTTAGCAGCTCGATCCTGACTTGATCCAGGGAGCGCAGCGTCTTTTCATCGTCGATGTCGACCAAGTGGTTGCAGGATAGACCAAATGGAAGCACCAGCGAAAGAGACTGCAGACAAGGCGCATTGATGATAAGATTGAAGCAGCTTGCAAAATTGGCCCTTGCATTCGCAATCCCGGCAAATCTTCAGAGTGTCGACGATTTTATGTTGTCGAACAAACACTTGCAATCTCCGCGAGGACAGGGCAGTTGCTGAGATGAAGCTCAAATTCTTCGCAGAGTGTAAGCACTAGTGCAGAACCGAGCTATAGCACCGGTTCGTAAGGACCTTTAGTATCGGTTCTGTAACCGGCACTAAAGGGTGGGGACTAAAGCCCCCCCCCCTCTTTAGTCCCAGTTCAACACGAACCGCCACTAAAGGGTCACCACGTGGCACGAGCCTGCGCCGGGGGCTGGGAGACCTTTAGTATCGGTTGGTAACACGAACCGATACTAAAAGGTTTAGGGGGTTTTGGGTTTATGATTTCTTTTTCCGTTAATTTTTTGTTTTACGTTTAATTCTTTTTCATTTGCTGGTATTTTACGATACAACATATTGTACACATTATTTTACGCTTTCAGTTTTTTTCACCTATATTATTTTCTACATCCGTGGTGGTACTATTAATGTGATCATGTAGCCCGTCATTAAATTAAAGGTACCTCAAAACTTGATATTATTTACCCCGCTGCCACCCGTAAGGAAAAAAATTGTTGTCGTTTGGTATATTCACCCCGTGATCCTCCAAATCGAGCTAGATCAAGGCGGGTCAACACTAGTAGAAAAGGGGGCATCAGTCCCGGTTCGTAAGGGCCTTTAGTCCCGGTTCTTGAACCGGGACTAAAGGGTCGTTACTAATGCTTCCCCCTTTAGTCCCGGTTCTAACACGAACCGGGACAGATGTGCCTCCACGTGGCCGGTGCGCCGAGCCCAGGCAGGAGGGCCTTTGGTCCCGGTTGGTGGCACCAACCGGGACCAAAAGGCATCCACGCATCAGCATTTCAGTGGCCGTGGTTTTTGTTTTTTTTGAAGGGGGGGGGGTTGGGGGTTTTGGGGGGTTAATTTAGGTGTTTAATATATTGTGTTAGCTAGCTAATTAATAGAGAGAAGTGTCCTCTCCTATGTCCGTGCTTGGTCGACGCTACGTACTGTACATAGAGAGGCCCTCGACACGCTAGCTAGTAAGAAAATTAAGGGAACCATTAAGTACAGAAGTTCGTCATGCATACCGAGAGAAGTGATCGATCGACCTCTCCTTCTCCGAGAGATTGGTCGAACAACAAGTTTTCGTATTATCTATCCGACGCTACTGGCTACATACATATACAATATGTAAAATATCTTACAATCCCCTAGCATTTGAAATCAATTTACACATGATATTCTCCGGCTTTATTGATGACGTGGTCAAGAAAGAATCCCGCCAATTCCTCTTGAATTGCTTTCATGCGATCTTGTTCTAGGAGTTCATCCCGCATCTGCCACGTCTAATTTGAAGAAGGGGGTTAATACATATATGAATGAAACTCAACAGAAATGATGGTGTAATAAAATGAAATTGTGAATATTATTGATTACGCACTTCATATTGTCTTTTAGAGTAGCCCCGCTTATTTTTCAAAGTCGCGTTGTAGATGAACTCACACACGTAGTATCCACAGAAATCATTCCCTTGTTCCTGCCACAAGCACTTTACGAGAAATAGAGGTCAATCAAACTGATAATGAAGCATTATAAATGGCATTGATGAAAGTACATCTATAGAATCAACGGGAGATGCGCGCAACTAGCTAGCTATAGTAGTACTTACTTTCGGGTATGTATATCGCAGCTCCTTCGGTAGTCCCGGAACTTCTGCGGTGAACTGTTTCCAAACCCTGCAAGACAGAAAATAATTATTATTACTTGAGATATCAGGAAATGAACAAAAAGTTGCCGATATGGTGCGATAAATTATCGATTGAACTTACTTGTTGAGCATTTTAGTCATGTCCGCATAGGTTTGGGGATCTTTTCGTCTCGAGTATAAGACGTTTACTACTCCCCGCTCAAGCTTAATCTCCAGAAGAACATAGTGGAATCTGCGCACGCATGCATAACTCATCAATTACATTACTATAACCTCGCTCGAGTAATAAGGGAAACCGAATATGCACACGACAGTAACACTCACTTGAAGTTGTAAGAAAAGAGTATTAAATCTTTGTTTTGATTTTTGATCAATGATTGTAGCAAGTACCCCTCGGCCTCTTCGACGTCCTTTTCAACCAGAAATTCATCTATGATATTTGTGTTAATGAACCCAATATCATACATTTCTTGTTTTTTGCACTCGATGATCTTCAATCTGCATAATATAGTGAGGATAATTAATTATAAATACATGCAATGAAAGAGCCGAGCTATATATAGAGACTTAATGAGAGAAATAGTACTTACATACAGTAGCAAAAGACCGTTAGTTTATCGAGGGCCTTTTGATTGAAGAACGCGAAGAACTCCTCAAATGGAACAGTCAACAGATCAGTTCCAACGAGGTCGTGCTCCTCTTTAATATTCAGATACAAAGCATTCGTCTCCTCAGACTCTCTGCAGGTTTTCATGTACCAATCATGGAATCTTCGCATCGTAGTTGTTAGAGATTTTTCATCTTTGACGAGAGGCTTTCCGTACTCGTATCTGTGTTCGTCCACCTCCAAGAAATCTGGAATTTGATCGTCAGGCAGGTAATCTGCAAGATTGCCATAACCGGCCACCGTCCCTGGAGCATTAGCGACGATGTCGCCGCTAGACACATTGAGCGGGGGGCACGATTGTTGTGCTTGTTCACCGAGCTGGGCAATTTTTTTCCCAGCTGCTCGTTCTTTTAACCTTTTATCACTGACAGTACTTCCCGACCGCTGGGCTTCGAGATATGTCTTTGCAGTAATGCACTCATAGTTGGTTCTCGGCGGAGACTTTGGTGGTTTCCTCAGGGCATCAGTAGTGCGCTTTGCTTTCACCAGATCTACCTTCTCCTCCGGAGGTGGATGTCTCTTTGCTTTCACCCCTTCAAAGAAGTCCTTCACGTGGGCCCGCATGATCGTCGCGTTTTCCTCCTCGGTCCTCTCGTACGGTAACTTCTCTAGAGGCTTGAGAGGTGGACCGTATCTGTATTGCCTCCCGCCTCTGCTGGCTGTACTGCTAGACGCCGGAGCAGACGGAACGGCTGTGGCGCCTGTCTTCTTTTGTGCTTGCTTACGAGGCGGAGGAGAAGGACTACGATGTGCCGGAGCAGCCGGGGCGGCGACGGGTCTCTTCCGCCCTTGCTGGCGAGGCGGAGAAGGAGGAGGCTGCTGGCTACTCGGGCGCGCCGGCGCAGGCGGAGAAGGAGGCGGAGTGCCACCACGCGCCGGAGAAGGAGGAGGTTGCTGGTTTCTCGGGCACCCCGGCGCAGGCGGAGAAGGAGGCGGAGTGCCACCACGCGCCGGAGAAGGAGGAGGCTGCTGGCTGCTCGGGCACGCCGACGCAGGCGGAGAAGGAGACGGAGTGTCGCCACACGCCGGAGAAGAAGGCCCAGTGCCCTGATCGACACTCGCCGGAGGAGGAGGCGGTGGAGGAGGCGGAGTGCCCTGACTCGCCGGAGGAGGAGGAGGAGGCGGAGGCGTCCAGTTCGGAAGGTTGATGAGCTCCTTCCGCCATAGGCATGGAGTTTTCAGAGCAGAACCCAACCTAGTCTTCGGTAGGGTAGTCAAGCTGGAGGTCCTCAAATCCCTCCATTATTTCATCCACCATCACCCTGATATATCCTTCTGGAATCGGCCGGCAGTGAAAAGTTGCGCCTTGTTCAGTAGGATAAATAGAGCCAACATCCGCCTTGACCTTCAAATTCATCCATCGCATCATAATGTGGCAATTTTGAGCCCCCGTGATAGCATCCACGGGATAGCTGACAGGAGCCGTCAAGACATGCTCCAGCTGAAGCAGCTCGGTGGAAGCCATGCCGCTTCTCCGCTGAGATGGCGGGGTAGCTTCGGGGGAAGCTTCGGCAGGTCGTTTGTTGCGATTTGCTTCTCGTTCCTCTAGCCACATTACCCTTTCGTGCAGCGCCTGCAGTTGGCTCTGCTCCAGTTTCTTCCTCCTCTCGTGGGTTTTGTAACCCCCTGCGTCCGGAAAACCAACCTTCCACGGAATGGAGCCTGGCGTGCCTCGTGTCCGTCCAGGGTGCTCAGGATTCCCGAGGGCCATTGTGAGCTCGTCCTTCTCCCTGTCTGGAACGAACGTCCGTTGTTGCGCTGCATGGATATACTGCCAAAGCCTTGTGACTGGTCTTTTCGGTTGCTCGTTCGTCCAACGGCACTTCCCTGATATAGGGTCCAAGGTTCCGCCAGCCCCGAAGAACCAAGTCTGGCAACGGTCTGGCCATCTCATTGTGTCCGGTTCGATCCCTTTATCAAGCAGATCATTCTCAGCCTTGGACCACTTAGGCCGGGCTTGCAGGTAGCCACCTGACCCCGTGCGATGGTGAAACTTCTTTTTCGCAGCATTTTGCTTGTTTGTCGCCGCCATCTTCTTACTCTTTTCCGATGTCATGTAGGCCACAAATGCGGGCTAGTGATCTCTGATCTTCTCATATTTGCCTATGAATTCTGGTGTCGCTTCTTTGGCGACAAACTTTTTCAGCTCTTTCCTCCACCTCCTGAATAGGCCTGCCATCTTCTTAAGAGCACAATACTTGATTAATTTCTCTTTAACTAGCTTCTCCGGATCCTCCTCTGGCAGTATGGTGAAATTTGCCTTCACCTCAGTCCAAAGATCATCTTTCTGCATATCATTGACATAAGACACCTGAAGGTCTTCCTCCTTAGGCTTATACCATTGGTGGATGCTGATCGGGATCTTGTCCCTAACAAGAACCCCGCACTGAGCAACAAATGCGTTCTTTGTCCGGATGGGTTCAATCGGTTCGCCGTCGCGCGCGATTGCTGTGATCTCAAACCTTTCATCCGAGCTCAACTTTTTCTTCGGGCCTCGTCTCTTTACCGAAGTTGTGCTCGATCCGGAGGGCTAGAAAAAGGAAGAAATACGAGAGTTAATTAATATGTGTACATATACCAAAACAATGAATGCATCAATTAACTAGTCAGCACGGACTTAACTAATATATATATACCTGGCCGGACTCGGTTCGGTCACCGGAGCAGTCAGCACGGTCTCCTTCTTGTACCTCCATTGGGTCATCACCGGAGCCATCATGAACATAGCCCTCTTCTTGTACCGGCATTAATGGGCCGGAGCCATCATGAACATAGCCCTCTTCTTGACCCACTCCTTCCTGACCAACGACGTCATTGAAAAATGATGCAATGACATCAGTTCCTTCTGCGATTATCTCCCCCAACATCACTTCTGTTGCTTCGTCTCGGTAGTGCTCCATAATTTATGCAAATATTTACAACATGTCAATTATTATTCAAACATGGTACAAATGGATATATATTTGTGGCAAACGTAGAACTAGCTAGCTAATTACAATAAGGAATCATTTTAGTGGCCTCGACGCTGCTTCTCTAGGGTTTGGGGTGGCCTAGACAACGCTTCAAGGGTTTGGGGTGGCCTCGACACAACGCTTCAAGGGTTTGGGGTGGCCTCGACGACAACGCTCTTTTAACTTGGTAAATTTGGGTGGCCTCAAGAGAGTTTGTCGGGTAGGGGCGCAGCTGGAGGGGGAGGAGACCAACATCGTTTTTTCTCTAGGGTTTGAATGTCCTCGAGAGTTTTGGTCGAGCGAGAGGGCCGAGGGAGGGTATATCGACGACGACAGAGGAGAAGATCGAAGAAGAAAAAAGAAGAAGAAAAAAGAGGAGAAGAAAAAAGGAATAGAGGAGAAGAAGAAAAAATAGAAAGTATTCTATTCTTTCTTCTTCTCCTCTATTCTTTTCTTCTTCTTCTCCTCTTCTTTTTCTTCTTTTTTTCTCTTCTTATTTATTTCTCCTCTTCTTCCTCTCCTCTTCTTCTCCTTTCTTCCTCTTATTATTTTCCTTTTTCCTCTCCTTTTTTTTCTTCTTCTTCTTCCTTCTTCCTTCTTCTTCTTTTCTTCCTTTTCCTTATTTTACTTTTTCCTCTACACTAACCTAAAATGCACTAACCTAAAATCGATATCTACTAACAACCTAAATAAAAAATTAATACATATATTAAAAAACATATATAAACAAAAAAATGCTATGAACATTATATTCATACATAGATGGCCACATCCATTCATCATATAGCTACCACATACATATATACATTATAAATATGAATAAAAGCATATACACACATATATACACATATACAAAAAATACACATATATAC
>NC_041381.1:18618478-18627909 GCF_002162155.2 Triticum dicoccoides | reverse complement strand
GGCGGCGCGGCGGCCGCGCAGGGGCGCGGGACGGGAGGGGCGCGGGAGCATGTGCTCACAGGGGGCGGCGGCGACGGCGAAGGCGAGCAGCCTGACGGCGTCAGTGGCGGCGGCGACGGCGAAGGCGAGCAGCCTGACGGCGTCGGTGGCGGTGGCGACGGTAAGGTGGAGCAGGGGCGTCGAGCGGGGACGGCGACGAGGAGGAGCAGGGGGCGTCGGAGGAGAAGTGGGGGATTTGGTCAAAAATTGCTAAGTGATGTATATATATCAAGAGCATTGGTCCCGGTTCGTGGCACGAACCGGGACCAATACCCCCTTTAGTCCCGGTTGGTGCCACCAACCGGGACCAAAGGCCGCCGCTTCCCTCCCTTTGGGCTGCTGAAACTAAAGGGTGGGCATTGGTACCGGTTCGTGCCACCAACCGGGACCAAAGGCCCCTGCGCTGCCCGCGTCACAGCCAAAATTTAGTCCCACCTCGCTAGTTAAGAGGGGCTCGGAGTGGTTTATAAGCTCTGCTGCGGCTATCCTCTCGAGCTCCTCTCAAATGCAGGCTTACGGGCCTAATCTCACACTATGTTGCTGTGGGCCTGTTGGGCCTACTGCGGGCCTGAATCCTGGCCCATGTTGGGTTTCTAGTCGTATTCGGGCCGTGGTGGCCCAATAGGTGTCATTTTTTTTATTTTTCCCAGTTTTTTGTTTTGTTTTTTGCATTATTTATTTTCTTTTGTTTTTTGCTTTATTCTTTAATTCTTTTTGCTTTTAGGTCAGAAAAATTATAATCTTTCTGTTAGTGCCATTAGTTTTAGAAAAAATATTTTGTTTTTTTGTTTTCTTTGTTGCTTTATTTATTTTATTTTGTTTCTACTTACAACAAAATACTTATTGTTGCTATTTTTATTTATTTTATTAAAGTTTATGTTTAATTATTTATTTTAAGTCACAAAAATTATAAACTTTCTGTTAGTGCCATTAGTTTTCAAATTTGAATAGTTAAAATTTGAATTATTTGAAATTTGTGTGAATCACAAGTTTGTGATTAACTTTACTAAAAAAAATGAACATAGATGCGCTTATAGAGAAAAAAGGTCCAGACGAACCGGAACCAATGACCCACGTGGCTGCCCTCTTGAGAGTGTTCTTGGTGAAAACATAGTTGACAAGGAGCGAACCGGGATTAATGGTATTACGAGGGCCGAACCATAAGACATTAAAGCATTTCAAATGAACTGTGAAAAAGTTGAAAGTTGGCATGGTATCATAATTTCACACAAAATGGACAATGGTATCATACTCGTCTGTTACAAAGTTGGCATGATATCATCATAATAGTTGCGGGAGAAAGTCTTCACTTTTTCTTCGCTGGTGTCATTTGCTTATTGCGCCGTAACCATGAATAATCTTCATCGTTTATCAGGATGCTTGGGTCAGCCTTGACTTTGAAGGGAGGAATTTCATGAAACTTTTCATAATCTTCAAACATGTCTGTCTTGCCCTCCACTCCCACGATGTCCCTTTTTCCTGAAAGAACTATGTGGCGCTTTGGCTCATCGTATGATGTATTCGCTTCCTTATCTTTTCTTTTTCTCGGTTTGATAGACATGTTCTTCACATAGATAACCTGTGCCACATCATTGGCTAGGACGAACGGTTCGTCAGTGTACCCAAGATTTTTCAGATCCACTGTTGTCATTCCGTACTGTGGGTCTACCTGTACCCCGCCTTCTAACAGATTGACCCATTTGCACTTAAACAAAGGGTCCTTAAAATCATGTCCATAGTCAAGTTCCCATATGTCCACTATGTAACCATAATATGTGTCCTTTCCCCTCTCGGTTATTGTATCAAAGCGGACACCGCTGTTTTGGTTGGTGCTCTTTTGATCTTGGTCAATCGTGTAAAATATATTCCCATTTATCTCGTATCCTTTGTAAATCAATACAGTAAAAGATGGTCCCCTGGACAACAAGTACAACTCATCACAAACAGTGTTGTCACCTCTGAGACGTGTTTCCAACCGACTGTTGGAAGTCCTGATGTGTTCACATGTAATCCAGTCGTTGCACTGCTCTAGGTGTTTGGAGCGCAGACTGTTCTTGTGTTCATCGACATACGGGGTCACCAAGGTAGAGTTCTGTACAACTGTGTAGTGTGCTTGAGACCAAGAATATCCGTCCCTACATATTATTGAGTCCCTTCCAAGCGTGCCTTTTTCAGTCAGTCTCCCCTCATACCGCGATTTAGGGAGACCTATTTTCTTAAGGCCAGGAATGAAGTCAACACAAAACCCGATGACATCCTCTATTTGATGGCCCATGGAGATGCTTCCTTCTGGCCTAGCACGGTTACGGACATATTTCTTTAGGACTCCCATGAAACTCTCAAAGGGGTACATATTGTGTAGAAATACGGGGCCCAGAATGACAATCTCGTCGACTAGATGAACTAGGACGTGCGTCATGATATTGAAGAAGGATGGTGGGAACACCAGCTCGAAACTGACAAGACATTGCACCACATCACTCCTTAGCCTTGGTATGATTTATGGATCAATCACCTTCTGAGAGATTGCATTGAGGAATGCACATAGCTTCACAATGGCTAATCGGACGTTTTCCGGTAGAAGCCCCCTCAATGCAACCGGAAGCAGTTGCATCATAATCACGTGGCAGTCATGAGACTTTAGGTTCTGAAACTTTTTCTCCGGCATATTTATTATTCCCTTTATATTCGACGAGAAGCCAGTCGGGACCTTCATACTAAGCAGGCATTCAAAGAAGATTTCCTTCTCTTCTTTGGTAAGAGCATAGCTGGCAGGACCTTCATACTGCTTTGGAGGCATGCCGTCTTTTTCGTGCAAACGTTGTAGGTCCTCCCGTACGTCAGCTGTATCTTTTGTCTTCCCATACACGCCCAAGAAGCCTAGCAGGCTCACGCAAAGGTTCTTCGTCACGTGCATCACGTCAATTGAAGAGCGGACCTCTAGGTCTTTCCAGTAGAGTAGGTCCCAAAATATAGATTTCTTCTTCCACATGGGTGCGTGTCCCCCAGCGTCATTCGGAACAGCTAGTGCGTCGGGACCCTTTCCAAAGATTACGTATAAATCATTGACCATAGCAAGTACGTGATCACCGGTACGCATGGCGGGCTTGTTCCGGTGATCTGCCTCGCCTTTGAAATGCTTGCCTTTCTTTCGACATTGATGGTTGGTCGGAAGAAATCGACGATGGCCCAGGTACACGTTCTTCCTGCAGCTTCCCAGGTATATACTTTCGGTGTCAAGTAAACAGTGCGTGCATGCGTGGTATCCCTTGTTTGTCTGTCCTGAAAGGTTACTGAGAGCGGGCCAATCATTGATAGTCACGAATAGCAACGCCTTTAGGTCAAATTCCTCCTGTTTGTGCTCATACCACATACGTACACTGTTTTCATTCCACAGCTGTAAAAGTTCTTCAACTAATGGCCTTAGGTACACATCAATGTCGTTGCCGGGTTGCTTAGGGCCTTGGATGAGAACTGGCATCATAATGAACTTCCGCTTCATGCACATCCAGGAGGAAAGTTATACATACATAGAGTCACGGCCAGGTGTTGTGATTGCTGCTCTGCTCCCCGAAAGGATTAATGCCATCCGCGCTTAAAGCAAACCATACGTTCCTTGGATCACGTGCAAACTCAGCCCAGTACCTTCTCTCAATTTTTCTCCACTGCGACCCGTCAGCGGGTGCTCTTAACTTCCCGTCTTTCTTACGGTCCTCACTATGCCATCGCATCAACTTGGCATGCTCTCAGTTTCTGACCAGACGTTTCAACCGTGGTATTATAGGAGCATACCACATCACCTTCGTAGGAACCCTCTTCCTGAGGGGTCGCCGTCAACATCACCAGGATCATCTCGTCTGATCTTATACCGTAATGCACCGCATACCGGGCATGCGTTCAGATCCTTGTACGCACCGCGGTAGAGGATGCAGTCATTGGGGCATGCATGTATCTTCTGCACCTCCAATCCTAGAGGGCATATGACCTTCTTTGCTGCGTATGTACTGTCAGGCAATTCGTTATCCTTTGGAAGCTTCTTCTTCAATATTTTCAGTAGCTTCTCAAATTCTTTGTCTGGCACAACATTCTCTGCCTTCCACTACAGCAATTCCAGTACGGTACCGAGCTTTGTGTTGCCATCTTCGCAATTGGGGTACAACCCTTTTTTATGATCCTCTAACATGCGATCGAACTTCAGCTTCTCCTTTTGACTTTTGTATTGCATCCTTGCATCGACAATGACCCGGCGGAGATCATCTTCATCGGGCACATCGTCTGGTTCCTCTTGATCTTTAGCAGCTTCTCCCGTTGCAGCATCATCGTGCACATCGTCTGGTTCCTCTTGATGTTCAGTAGCATCACCGTATTCAAGAGGCACATAGTTGTCATCGTACTCTTCTTCTTCGCCGTCTTCCATCATAACCCCTATTTCTCCGTGCCTTGTCCAAATATTATAGTGTGGCATGAAACCCTTGTAAAGCAGGTGGGTGTGAAGGATTTTCCGGTCAGAGTAAGACTTCGTATTCCCACATATAGGGCATGGACAACACATAAAACTATTCTGCTTGTTTGCCTCAGCCACTTTGAGAAAATCATGCACGCCCTTAATGTACTCGGAGGTGCGTCTGTCACCGTACATCCATTGCCGGTTTATCTGCGTGCATTATATATAATTAAGTGTGTCAAAAATCATTATAGAACATCATGAATAGATAATTAAGTGACCAAATTAATAGAAGTTCATCATCACATTAAAACCAAAGTACATACATAGTTCTCATCTAACAACATAAAGCTCCGCAGAGCATTTAATTAAACCATACATTGAAACTATGTAAAACATTTCAATGCAAAAACAAATGTGATCATAATCGCAACCAAGGTAACAACTGATCCAACGGTATAATGATACCAAGCCTCGGTATGAATGGCATATTTTCTAATCTTTCTAATCTTCAAGCGCATTGCATCCATCTTGATCTTGTGATCATCGACGACATCCGCAACATGCAACTCCAATATCATCTTCTCCTCCTCAATTTTTCTTATTTTTTCCTTCAAGAAATTGTTTTCTTCTTCAACTAAATTTAACCTCTCGACAATAGGGTCGATTGGAATTTCCGGTTCAACAACCTCCTAGATAAATAAAATCTATGTCACATTGGTCGGCATAATTGTCATAAACAATAAATGAACCAAATAGTTATGAAAAGAAAATATATACCACATCCGAATCATAGACAGGACGAGGGCCGACGGGGGCGGATACCAAAAGCATCGCACTATATAAGATGCAATAATAAAAGTAAGAAAATAATACAAGTATCTATCTAAACATACAAGTCAGAATATTTTTCCTTTCAGAAAGAAGATAAGAACAAGAGGCTCACCACGGTGGTGCCGGCGATGAGATCGGCGCGGGTGATCGACGGCGGTGAAGACAGGTACGAGGCGTACGGACCGCTAAACCTAGACAAATATTGAGAAAAATGGAGCTTGGAGGTCGAGCTTGGAGAGGAAAAAGCTTAAGTAGTGTGGCTCGGGCATTCCATCGAACACCTTGTGTGCATAGGAGGTGAGCTAGAGCACCACCAAGCCCTCTCCCCCTCGGTGGCCAGAAAAAACAGAGCAGTGTGTTCTGCTCTTACGCGAGGGGGTATATATAGGCACTTCATTGGTCCCGGTTGGTGGCATGAATCAGGACTAAAGGTAAGCCACCAACCGGGACCAATGGTGGTGGGCCAGGAGCGAGGCTCATTGGTCCCGGTTCGTCCCACCAACTGGGGCCAAAAGGTCCAGACGAACCGGGACCAATGGCCCACGTGACCCGGCCGGCCCCCGGGGCTCACGAACCGGGTCCAATGCCACCATTGGTCCCGGTTCTGGACTGAACCGGGACTAATGGGCTGACCTGGCCTGGACCAATGCCCCCTTTTCTACTAGTGCAATGAGCACGGGGGCGTCAGGCGGCTCTCGCTCGATCCGATCAAGTGACATCCACAAAGGGCGGCGGCGGCGCACGGGCTCGACGCGCAGAACGACGACATCAGGATCCAGGCGAGCAACTTAGGGGTTCTTCGGGGCGGCGCCATGGTTGCTCCGGCGACGAGGACGCGGCACTCCCCTTCTGGTGCGACGCACGAGGGAAGGAGGAGGGGATCGACCCAAGACGGGGGCTGAGGCCGGCAGCGCCGTCTACACAAGCCTCACCGGCGGTGCCCTCTACACCTTCACGCTCACTCCCGTCACCTTCTCGCTCACCACCGGCGTAGTAGTCATCCTTGACGCCGTCAGCTCTTCACGAGGCACCAATTGGCATCCGGCGGAGTAGTCATCCTTGACGCCGTCAGCTCTGTACAAGGCACCAATCGGCATCTTCGACAGCCACAAGTTCTCCTACTATGCCTCCGTCGCCTCCGCCAGCATTGTTTGCTTGCTCGGTGCGATGACATGGATGTCCGGCACCTCGGCCAGCAGCGACCGCGCCCATGGTGGCCATGCACGCTAAGCTACCAAGCACACAGCTTGATTGATCTACAGGAACTAGCGGCACTTGCGCATCTCGCCGGATACTCCAGTCTGCGAAGCTAGCTTGGGGCTCTGATTGATCCGGTCGATACTTGCGACGAGATCTGACAAAGTTTTAAATAGCGCGCTAAGCATCTTAGCGGCGGACCTCTTCCAAATGCTATAGCGTGCTATAGCGGAGCTATAGCGCGCTATTTAAAATGTTTATTCATTTGTTTGGACCAAAGTCTCTTAGCGCAAGACTTTTTGTAAACGCTATAGCGTGCTATAGCGGAGTTATAGCGGGCTATTTAAAACAATGGATCTGAGCAGCATTGTACTCACGTTGGTGATGGGCACGCTGGCAAGGTCACCGACGAGGTCACCAAGGACTCCATCTTCATCTTCAAAGAACTCCGACTTCAGGTGACCTCCCTGCTGCCGTTTGCTTTTGCCGCTGCCCTGCGTCAACAACTTTCAGTTGGCTGATTACCGATGGGATTCTTCTGAAAACTCTGCAGGAACAGAGTAGCATAGCGGAGCTAGCAGCGACAAGCAGCAACAGCTGGGACGAGCTCAGGAGGAAAATCGGACCTGCTTTTGTTGAATACAGAGCAAGCTAGAGAACATACAAAAATACAAAGCAAAGCTTCACCTAAGTGCACGAATTGTTTAATAAGTACGGTTGCTGCAATGAATTAATGACCTAGGAGCTGTTTGGTTACAACGAGGTAATTCATTATTCATGTTTGTTCACAATTATTTAATTTTCACTGTTTTGTATCATGTACTATGCACAGTATAATTTGTAGAATGTTTTATCTTTGCAAATAAGGGAAATAATGATCCAAAATTGTAGAAGATGGTGAAAACCAAATGTTTATGTGATTTGATATGATATACTTAGCAATTAACTTTTCCTACCTGCATCTTTTAAAGTGTCTAGATCATGTTTTCGTCAGCTCCGGCATCTTCAAGAGCTTTGTCATGCCCTATATATATAAGATGTGATGTGGGATGTGCTGCGCTATAAAAAAAGGACGCATGGCAAGAAAATCCAGGAGGATCCCATAAATATATGGGATGTGGGCAGTATAATACATGCCTCTAAAGACATTAAACACAAATATTGTTTATGCATTTTAAAAAACCTCTTCATGTGTTTTCTTTGATAAATACGTATGTGAAAAATATATTCAAGAGTTGCAAAAAATATATTTGTAGGTACCAACATATTTTTCCCAGACAGGATGTAAATAACAAGCCAAGTGACCCATTAGTAGAGGGGTGGGAATTATAAGGCAGACAATGTTGACGAACAAAACTGGACAAGTATAGAGGAGGCATGAGAAGTTCCAGAGCGATATTTCACGTCAGAGTGAAGCAAGGACGAGATCGGACGACGGCACGAGGATGAGCTTGAGGTCATGGAGCGGAGCTAACAATAGGAATGCCGTTGAACATGCCATATGTTGGTGATACTTGAACCGAAAACCGTCCATGATGCATGCATGTCTCCGTAGTGTGTATCATCGTCTGTTTTTGTCGTTTTCCTTTACCCATAATAACACCTCATTCCACGCATGTCCTGAATAAATAGATTATCGCTAGCCCATTTTGTATGTACTTTTTAAATCTACATGCAAGCCACGTTGAAATAGAAGAGCTGGACTTGTGAAACAGATTCTTAAATTCTATACCACCTTTTCTAGATTATAAGAGCACGTGATATATTTTTCTTCCGTTGCAACGCACGGGCCCTTTTACTAGTGTATATATATAGCTTTGCTAAACTGTGCCTGAGCGCATATCACCTTATTCTACGCGCTGCACCCGCTGAGCGCGCCTAACGGTTAGAAGTCCAATCCTGAGCCGACCGAGAGAGCAGACCAGCCTGCATGCACCACGATCTATTTTTGATCGTAAATAACTAAGCAGAAGTAGTACAACATAGTAATTGAATTACTACTCAGATTCTCCGCTTCATTGATTAGTAAATTGCCATGCTCTTATCGGAAAATAATAAAGTGCTGGTATATCACGAAAACTTTCACTACAATTTTACCCCCATCCATACTGGTATTAGATTTAGAATAATCAGATTGCATGGTGTTCGTGACAAACAGTCTGTAATATGTTATCTATAAATTGAAAAATGGATGGTAGTAAACACTTCACTCTAGGTTGTAAATATGTCAATTATATGCGTACATTCTATTAATTGTTTTACAAAAAAGAATTACTTATCATTACTATAGTAACTGAAACGACTACTAAGAGCAACCAATATGAGATACATCTATACATAGTAATGGTTTTCCAAATCTAGCATCCCATTACTTCTTTTCCGAGAACATAATGCCGTTATTACTTGGGCACCTCTTATTACTAGAACTAAATTGTTTTACTAGTTTGATTTTTTCTTAAGCATTTACTAGAAGAAACATCCTGGCAATAGTTTTCATTGGAGCATTACTATGTGCCTTACTTTGTTTACGACCACATCTCAGGAAAAAACCGGTTGACTGGTTTGCGGGGCGAGGAGTGACACATGGCTGACGGTAACATATCTAGTTTCATTACTATAGTTTCAGAAATTTTTACCATGGTTAACAGGATGATTGGTTTGCGGGGTGGGGAATGTTGTGTGGCTGACGGTAACGCATTACTGTACTTTCAAGAGATTTTACCATGGTTAATAGAAGGGTTGGTCTGCGGGGCGGAGGAGTTGTTTGTGACATCGAGTAATGAATTAAATGTTGTTACTTTTTCTGGCAAAGGATTTTACCATCCATCATTAGCGTGCTGACTCGCTTGATTGATTGAGCGGCACGCGCTGCGGCCGGAGCGTAGGATTAGGCTTTTTGCGCGCTCGCTCATTTTAG
>NC_041381.1:18612482-18618288 GCF_002162155.2 Triticum dicoccoides | reverse complement strand
CACACACACACATACACACACATATATATATATACAATCTAGTATATACAATTTCTTCTACATGGAGGCATTACTGTGGTGGTAGCGGGTAATGAATTTTTTTTTGGAATCTATGACCTGGTCGAGCAAAAATCCCGCTATTTCTTCTTGAATTGCTCGCACGCAATCCGCTGGTAGGAGCTTCTCTCGCGTGTCCTTAAACATTAAAGAAGGAGATCAAATATGCATGTATTAGTTGTGTGTGTATATATATTAGATATCGATAATGATGTAAAAATTGTGAATAGTGCTTTGACAAACATACTCATATTGCTATCTTTCAGATCTACTCCTTTCGGATGCCATCATGCGAATATTCTCGCAAACGTAGTATGCACATAAATCATTCCCCGACAACTGCTTCATGCACTTTACGAGAATAAGATTCAATCAGATAATAATTAATCAAGCATGATAACTAATGGTATTGAAACTAGAATTAAAGAGATGGTAGCTAGCTAGTACTAATTAATTAATTATACCTTGGGTCGATACCAATACAGCTTTTCTTTCCATTCGCCTGGAACCTCTTTCCTGAACTTTTGCCAAGCCTTGCCCGCCGGCAAAGAAAATGAATTAATGATTTATTAATTAGTTAATATCAGGAAATGACAAAGTAAAGAGGCCGACATATAGTTCGATAATGATTGAAATTACCCGTTGACTATCCCCTTCACGATTTCGTACTGCTCCACTGGTTTAAGTAGCGAGTCCAGAACTTCAACTTCTCCATCTTCAACTCGAATGATTAACAAGATCCAGTGGAAACTGCATGCGCACACGTTTGCATGTATAAATTAAGCAGACATGTGCATAACACTTATCAACTATCCTAAATCCTATACACTTATTAATTAACATCTAGCTAGTAAGCAAAAACAGAATTTGTAGTACAAGACAGTGTGACTCACCTGAAGTTGTAAGGAAGTACTATATCTCGATTGGTATTTAGGCACTTCAAGAACTCTAGGAGGTTTTCTCTGTATCATCTAGATAGAATAGCTCTGACCATGTCTCTTGATTAATGGTATTTGGGTCAATAAACCCAATGCCATAGCGTCCAGCTTTTTTTCATTTCATAGATCTTCATTCTGCATAATACCACAGAAAAAAATATAGTGAGGATAATTACAGGTAATGATCAACGAGAATTACAGCTAGCTTGAGACTTAAATTACAGAAAGAAATCACTTACAGACAATAGCAACTGACGATAGATTTGTCGAGTGCGTCTTGATTGAATAACTAAAATAGTTCTGTAAAGTCAACATATAGAGCATTCCTATGGTAGTAATGATCTGCCTTGACTTTCACCACGAGGGACTCTCGATTGGTAGTCTTGGCAATTTTCATGCACCATTCATGCAATTCATACATTCTCGTTGAGAGGTTTTGACCTCCTCAGGCTTGACCAAAGGTTCGCCGCGGGCATATTTCCGTTTTAGTTCCCGCTCTGTAAAAGTATCCATGGGCTCGAGCTGATCTAGGAGTTGTTCTACAGTGCATCCGATCTCTGCAACCTGCCTTCTATGATCGTCGGTTATTACCAGATGATCGGCCGCGCCAGTGCTACTCATGTGTGTTGGTACAATGAGCGGGGGGATCGATTGCACCGCCTGTTCTCCCACCCGGGGAACATTTTTCCCGCTTTTTTGGCAACTGCTTGGCTGGAGCTCGAGCTCGACTCCTTCTTTTCTTGTGTTTGATATTCCTTCCTGATTTGGCGCTCATAGTCTGAGTCAAAAGGCTTGGGAGCTGGTGGTTGGGCCATACGAATAAAGTGGTCAATGGCATGCTCAGGAACTTTCTCCTTTGGCGGCGGTGGCGGTTTCGGTCCAAAATGGGCATCCAATTGTCTCCTGCATTCGGCTTCGTTTTCCTCTTCGGCCATGTCATAAGGCCTCTGCGGAAGAGGCACGAGGCTTGGACCATATTGGAATCTCTTGCCTTCTGTACTTGTACCGCTAGCCGCAATAGTTGCGGCGGCTCTCTTCTACTGTTGCTTAGGCGGCAGAGCCCGCTGAGGCAGCGGACATGGCTATGCGGTGCCTGACTTGGAGGAGGAAGCCTGGGGTGACGCGGTGCCGGACTTGGAGGAGGAGGAGTAGGCTCATGCAGTGTCGGACTTGGAGGAGGAGGAGTGGCCTCACGCATTGGCGGACTTGGAGGAGCAGGAGTCTGCAGAGGCTGACTTGGAGGAGCTGGAGTCGACTGCTGACGCGGTGGCGGACTTGGAGGAAGAGCCAGCTGATGCGGTGTCGGTGGCCTTGGAAAGACGATGCAATTCTTTCTCCATAGAACGATACGATGTAATGCCTCTCCCAGTGTGCGCTCGTCGCCACCTCCAGGAATGTCAAGCTGTAGCCCCCAATATTCTTCCACCACTTCATCAACCGCGACACAAGCATAGTCAGCTGGAATCGGATTGTAACGGAAGGTTGCTTCAGGGGGATTTGTATAAGCAACATCGTCCGCCATCTTGATGGATATGTTCTTCATTTTGAAGTGTAGCTCACAATTAGTGTTATAAATGATGTCATCCACAGGGTATCTATCCAGCAGTAGTGCCTCATGGCCCGGTGCGGAACCCATGCTGCTTCTCGGCATGGATGCGATGGTGCTATCCAATGCTAGATCCGCTAGCTCTTGCCGCTGCAAAGACCCCCTTCCCTGGCTGATTTCGTTGATCTGCTTCCGCTACCGCTGGAATTGGAGTGCCAACTCCGCATGCGCTGATTCTAGCCCTTTAAGGCGTTCTGCTTCCTGCTTCCTCTGCTCCTCCTCCAGTTTCCTCTTCTTCTCCTCCTCCATCTTCTTTCTCGCACGACTTCTATAGTCGGTGTTCTAGTCTGCAAACCCCTCATACCACGGAGAAACGCCTTTGCCTCGTGTTCTTCCCGGGTGTTCAGGATTTCCCAGGGAGCGCGTAAGCTCGTCGTTCTCTCTGTTGGGCGTGAACACCCCCGTTCGAGCCTCTTCTATTGCAACAAGTATTTTGAGGTAGGCTCCTTTAAGACCTGCCTTCTTCAAAACCTAGCCTGTCTTTGGGTCCAACACCCCCTCCCATGCGCATAGAACCAAGTCTTGCACCTGGGGGGCTAGCTCAATGTAATTGGACTGACCCCTGCATCCAGCATCTCTTGCTCAGCCTTATCCCACTTAGGCCGGGCCACCGTGTAGCCACCTGGCCCCAGCCTATGGAAATGCTCCTTTTTCGTGACCGTTCCTTAGCTAATTCCGATTACCTGAATTTCATGAAAGCTGGCCAGTGATCTTTTTGCTTCTCCAGTGTTCCCGTGAATTCTGGAGTCTTCTTTCCCCATTCGACGTACTTGGCCCATATAGTTTTCTTATGGTTGTTGAATGCAACTGCCATCTTCCTAAGAGCAGCGTTCTTGACTTTCTGCACATGTGCATATGTGAAATGATCTGGTAGGGTGAAATGTGACATGAGAGATTCCCAAAGCAGTTTTTTTGCTCTATCATCAACAAAAGTATGATCTGGACGTGACTTTGCTGCCTTTTTCCATTCTTGAATAGAGATCAGGAGTTGGTCCTTCACAAGAACTCTGCATTGACGAATGAACTTGCCTACATTCTTCTTAGGCGCGATAGGTTCGCCATTATCTTCAATGGCATCGATGTTGTATTTTATGCCTTCCTTCAACTTTTTGGCCGGGCCTCGCACTGTCCTGCTCCCTGCAGATGATTTGCTCGATCCAGAGTGCTGAAAGAAGAAAGATCGATTCGTTAATATATATATATATATATTTATATATATATATAGTGTTACTATTCATCACCCAGGGTGCAGAATACATTATTCTTCGCCCGAGGTAATCTTACGATCATTTCATAAATAAATTATGTTTCAAATACAATTAGTTACAGTCATATTGATTCACTGCGTAAAATTTGGCATAAAAAGGTCAGAAGACCAGAAAAATTACATTTATGTACATTTTACATTATGTTTTTACGTTTCAAAATTTTGCATAACATAAAATATTTTTACGGTGATTATATATTTTCTTACGTTCTCTTTTTATATCTGAAATAAGACAAAATTTACGAAACGTAAAATTACAATGCATTCTTGTTAAAATAGAGGGGGTGAAGAATAAATATTCCTCACCCAGGGTGACGAATAGCGCGACCTATATACAAAATCATTTAAAACATGTGATGATCACCATATACCTGCTTCTATAAACATACCTCGCCGGTATTTGCTATTTCAAGATCATTATCATAGTTCTAGTTTTATCAATTCGGTCGTCTCGATGGAATATCATATCACCCTCCCCGGTATTGTTCAGATATTGGGAGCCGTCATCTCCTTCATTATGATCATCTGGCCGGCTCGGGGAGCGTATGAGCTCGAACATAACCTTTTCTCCTTCTCTGCCGGTATTGTCGGCCATAGCTTTTATTTAACTAATCCAGAAGAAATATAAAACAATTTAGTACGCATATCAAATAATAGTAGATAATTGATATGCATCTCGAATAATAGTAGACAATATATATGCATCTCGAAAGATAAAACTGAATCATAGTAGATAATTAATATGCATCATCTAATATAATCTTGAATACATCGTCTCAAATATTATCAAATAATATATATAATCTCGAATACATCGTCTCGAATATTATCAAATGCATCACTAGTTAGCTAATATAGATCAAATACTATCGAATTATCTAGGTCACTTGCGGTTCCTGAGGCGCGGGCGGTGGACACGCAAAGAGAAGGAACCATCACAGGATCATAGCTTGGGTGAGATCTCCGAAGAACCTGCGAGGTATTGGAGAACCTGATGTTCATAGCAGCCATGTAGCAACAGGCGTGCTCGTCCTCCTCCCTGACACGGCGACATACCACCTCCGATGGGGCCGACTCCCTCCGCACCGAAAATGGCCCACGCGAACGGCACCAAAGGAGCTCCGGGTCGACGATAGGACCCGGGGCTAGGTTCCTCACCAAGCGGTGCGCCCCTGAAGGTAGCACCACCCAGTGCCAGGCCGGCGGAACCCAGTCCCGGACATGGCTCCTCTGAAGCAGGACTTCGTCGCGAACGGATAAACGGCGAGGATGCGGGCTGGGCATCATTGACGTCGAGAACAAATACTATATGCAAATTAATATATATGATCAATTAATATAAATCATCAAATGTTGCATATGTCAAAATTCATATCTACCTAGCTAATTCATCTAGCTAACATTTGATATATATGCTCAATAATCTAACATTTCTATCTAGCTAGCTAATTCATCTAGCTAACATTGGAATTAATCTAACATTTCTATTTAGCTAATACATCTAATTCATCTAACATTTGACATTAATATAACATTTCTATCTAATTCGTCTAACGTTTGACATTAATATATCTAATTCGATCATATAATTAACAATTTGACATTAATCTAATTCATCTAGCTAGCTAAAACTTTGACATTAACAATTTGACATTAATCTAAAAGACAGAAAACAGAAAATAAGTAAAATGTGTGTGTGTGTGTGTGTGCGCGCGCGCGTGTATGTGTGTGTGTACGGGTGGGGGCGCGGCCATGGCGCGCGCAGGGGGCTCACAATGCGGCGCGACCAGGGCGGCGACGGGAGGCGGCAATCGACGGGGCGGCGGAGAGATGCGGCGATGGGGACGGCGATAGGGATGGGCCGGGGCGGTGACGGGGACGGCGACGGGGACGGCGCGGGACGGGGGCGGCGGCGACGTCGAAGCAGAGGAGAGGAAA
>NC_041381.1:18590280-18612187 GCF_002162155.2 Triticum dicoccoides | reverse complement strand
TATATAGGAAGGGTCTTTAGTACCGGTTGAAGCCATGACCCGGTACTAAAGGTCAAATTTGGCCAGGCCAAGCGGCGGGAAGCGACGCCCTTTAGTACCGGGTCGTGGGTTCAACCGGTACTAATGGCCCATGTTTAGTACAAGTTGGAGCCACGACCCGGTACTAAAGGGGGTGCGCTGGCCCAGGTGCGATGCGCAACTTTAGTCCCACCTTGCTAGCCGAGGGGCGACTGCACTGGTTTATAAGCCCCAGTGTGGTAGCTCTCTCGAGCTCCTCTCTAAGCAGGCCCTTGTGGCCTAAACAATCTATGCTGCCCTGTTGGGCCTACTGCGCTAGTGGGCCTGCATCTGGCCCAATTACAGGTTGGATTTCTAGTCGTATGCAGGCCGTTGTGGCCCAGTAGGCGGGCTTTTTTCTCTTTTCTGCTTTATTTATTTTTTTATTTGTTTCTGAGTTGTTTTTTATTGTATTTCGAATTTCTTCAAGAATATTTTTGCTTTAGGTACCAAAAATTACAAACTTTCTGTTAGTGTCTGTAGTTTTCAAATTTGAATAGTTTAAATTTGAATTATTTGAAATTTGTGTGAATCACTAGTTTGGGAATAACTTTACTTTAAAAATAGATTTTTCAGTGATTCTTTTTTCTTATGTTTAATATTAGTGTGTTTTATCATTATATTCAATTTGGTAATACTTATGTTATTTTAAAAATGAAATGCCTTTGTAAAGATGAGTTTTTGTCCGAAACCCTAATACTTCAAAAGAGATTATCCATTTGTACACGAAGTGGATCCAGTTTTTGCCGCAACCCTCTCTACTTTTTTGCACATGCTATGTGGGTCAAATGATGATGCCATGCCAACTTTCAACCTTTTCAGAGTTCATTTGTAGTGTTTTTCAATTTCAGGGTCATTTATCTAAAAAAAATCAGTAAATGCGTGAAAAATAGCAAATGGTGTCAGAAAGGGTTGAAAGTTGATGACGTGGCTTTGAATGGTGCATACTGAACGCACAAAAAGTCTGGAGTTGTAATAAGTTAAAAAATGAATTGCCTTTTGTAATAGATGATTTTTCGTCCGAAACCCTGATACTTCGAAAGAGATTGTTCATTTTATACACGAAGTGCATCTAGTTTTTGTCGTAAACCTCTCTACTTTTTTGCACACGCTATGTGTGTGAAATGATGATACCATGCCAACTTTCAAACTTTTCAGAGTTCATTTGTAATGCTTTTCAATTTCAGGGTCATTTAGCTCAAAACAATTTAGTAAATGCATGACAAAATAGCAAATGATATCAAAAAGGGTTGAAAGTTGATGACGTGGCTTTGAATGGCGCATACTGAGCACATAAAAAGTCTGGAGTTGTAATAAGTTAAACAAAATGAATTGCCTTTGTAACAGATGAGTTTTCGTCCGAAACCCTGATACTTCTAAATAGATTGTCCATTTTGTACACGAAGTGCATCCAACCTTTGCTGTAACCCTATCAACTTTTTTGCACATGCTATGTGGGTTAAATGTTGATACCATGCCAACTTTCAATCTTTTCAGAATTCATTTGTAGTGCTTTTCAATTTCATGGTCATTTAGCTCAAAAAATTAGTAAATGAGCTGAAAATTAGCAAATGAAGTCAGAAAGGTACACATTTGTCCGAAGCACAAAAGTACACGTTTCAAATGCAAAACACATAAGCACCCTAACTATTAAAAAGATTCCCTACTGTCTTTGGGTGTGAAACTTTTTCTTCGCATGTGTCCCTTTCCGCCGTAACCATGGACAATCTTCATCATTTAGCTGGATGCTCGGGTCAATATTCAATGTGAAGGGAGCAATTTAATGAAACTTTCATTATCTTCTAACATGTCTGTCTTGTTATCCACTCCCACGATGTTTCTTTTTCTTGAAAGAACTATGTGGCGCTTTGGCACATCGTATGATGTATTCGCTTTCTTACCTTTTCTTTTTCTCGGCTTGGTAGACATGTCCTTCACATAGAAAACCTGCGCCACATCATTGGCTAGGACGAATGGTTCGTCTGCGTATGCAAGATTGTTGAGATCTACTGTTGTCATTCCGTACTGCAGGTCTTCCTTTACGCCGCCTCCTATCATATTGACTCATTTGCACCAAAACAAAGGGACCTTCAAATCACGTCCATAGTCAAGTTCCCATATCTCCTCTATGTAACCATAATATGTGTCATTTCCCCTACTGGTTGCTGCATCAAAGTGGACGCCACTGATTTGGTTGGTGCTCTTTTTATCTTGGGTGATCGTGTAAATTATATTCCCATTTATCTCGTACCTTTTGAAAGTCATTATATTCGAAGATGGTAACTGGGACAACAAGTACATGTCATCTTCAATAGGGGTGTCATGCATGGCACGTGTCTGCAATCAACCAACGAAAGTCCTTGTTTGTTCATGTGTAATCCAGTCTTCAGACTGCTCTGGGTATTTGGAGCTTAGAATATTCTTGTGTTCCTCCATATACGGAGCCACCAAGGCGGAATTTTGTATAACTGTGTAGTGTGCTTCAGTGAGAGAATGCCCATCCATAGATATTATTTGATCCGGTCCTAGCGTGCCATTTCCACCCACTCTGCCCTTATGCCGTGATTCAGGAACACCAATCGGCTTAAGGTCAGGAATAAAGTCAACACAAAACTCAATGACCTCCTCATTTTCATGGCCCTTGGAGATGCTTCCTTCTAGCCTAGCATGGTTATGAACATATTTCTTTAAGACTCCCATGAACCTCTAAAAGGGGAACATATTGTGTAGAAATACAGGACCCAGAACGACAATCTCTTCGCATAGGTGAACTAGGATGTGCGTCATGATGTTGAAGAAGGATGATGGGAACACCAACTCGAAACCGACAAGACATTGCACTAAATCATTCTCCAACCTTGGTATGATTTCTGGATCAATTACCTTTTGAGAGATTGCATTGAGGAATGCACACAACTTCACAATGGCTAATCAAACGTTTTCCGGTAGAAGCCCCGTCAATGCAACCGGAAGCAGCTGCATCATAATCACGTGGCAGTCATGAAACTTTAGGTTCTGAAACTTTTTCTCTGCCATATTTATTATTCCCTTTATATTCGACGGGAAGCCAGATGGTTCCTTCATACTGAGCAGACATTCAAAGAAGATTTCCTTCTCTTTTGTGGTAAGAGCATAGCTGGCATGACCCTGATGTATACCGTCCTTTCCGTGCATACGTTGCTGGTCCTTCCGTGCCTTCGGTGTATCTTTTGTTTTCTCATACACGCCCAAGAAGCCAAGAAGGGTCACGCAGAGATTCTTCGTCATGTCCATCACGTCGATTGCAGAGCGGACCTCTAGGTCTTTCCAAAAGGACAGGTCCCAAAATATAGATTTCTTCTTCCACATGGGTGCATGTTCGTCAGCATCATTCGGAACAGATTGTCCGTCAGGACCCTTTCCAAAGATTACCTTCAAATCCTTGACCATATCATGTAGATCATCACCGGTACGGTGGCGAGGCTTCGTCCGGTGATCTGCCTCACCTTTGACATGCTTGCCTTTCTTTTTTACGGGATGCCTGCTCGGAAAAAATCGACGATGTCCCAAGTACACATTCTTCTTACAATTATCCAAATATATATTGTAGGTATCAACCAAACAGTGCGTGCATGCGCGGTATCCCTTATTTGTCTGTCCTGAAAGGTTACTGAGAGCAAGCCAATCATTGATGGTCACAAACAACAACGCATGTAGGTCAAATTCTTCCTGTTAGTGCTCATCCCACGCACGTACACCTTTTTCATTCCACAGCTGTAAGAGTTCTTCAACTAATGGCCTTAGGTACACATCAATGTCATTGCCGGGTTGCTTAGGGCCTTGGATGAGCACTAGCATCATAATGAACTTCCACTTCATGCACAATCAAGGAGGAAGGTTATACATACATAGAGTCACAGGCTAGGTGCTATGGTTGCTGCTCTGCTCCCCAAGAGGATTAATGCCATCTGCGCTTAGACCAAACTATACGTTCCTTGCGTCACCTGGAAAGTCCTCCCAGTACTTTCTCTCGATTTTTCTCCACTGCGACCTGTCAACAGGTACTCTCAACTTCCCGTCTTTCTTACGGTCTTCTCTGTGCCATCGCATCGACTTGGCATGATTTTTGTTTTGGAACAAACGTTTGAACCGTGGTATTATAGGAGCATACCAAATCACCTTGGTAGGAATCTTCTTCCTAGGGCGCTCGCCCTCAACATCACCAGGGTCATCGTGGCTGATCTTATAGCGCAATGCCCCGCATACCGGGCACACGTTCAAATCCTCGTACTCACCGCGATAGAGGATGCAGTCATTAGGGCATGCATGTATCTTGTTCACATCCACTAGTGCAGAACCGGGCAATAGCACCGGTTCGTAAGGCCCATTAGTGCCGGTTCCATAACCGGCACTAAAGTGTGGGCACTAAAGCCCCCCCTTTAGTACCGGTTCAGCACGAACCGGTGCTAAAGGGCAACCACGTGGCACGAGCCAGCTCCGGGGGCCTGGAGCCCTTTAGTACCGGTTGGTAAGACCAACCGGTACTATAAGGTTTGGGTTTTTTTTAGTTTTATGATTTCTTTTTCATTTAATTTTGTGTTTTGTTCTTTTTCGTTTGCTGCTATTTTACGATACTACACATTGTAGACGTTATGCATATATATATATATATATATATATATATATATATATATATATATATATAATTTCTAGTAGAACCAATCATGCATATATATATCATCAATGTCTCACAAACCACCATAATAATTAATTCACACATACAAACATGTATAGCTATATACAATTTCTCCTACATATGCATGTTGCCTTCGGAGCCAGTGGCATTAGCCTAATTGGTGCCTTCGGAGCACGATGACAATTGGAAGTGGTTTTCATGGGGGCGGTAGCGGGTAATAGTATTCTCCCTTCGGATTTATGACCTGGTCGAGCAAAAATCCCGCTATTTCCTCTTAAAGTGCTTCTACACGCTCCGTTTCTAGGAGCTTCTCCCGCACCTCTCTGAACTGTTAAGAAGGAGAGCAATATGCATGTGTATTAGTTGTGTGACTAGATATCGATAATGGTGTAAAAATTGTGAATAGTGTTCTGACAAGCGTACCCATTCCTGTCTTTGAGATCTGCTCCTTTCGGATGCCATCATGCGAATGTTCTCGCAAACGCAGAATGCACACAGATCAGTCCCCTGCGCCTGCTTCAGGGCCTTTACGAGAATGGAATTTGATCAGATAACAATTAATCAAGCATGATAATTAAAGAGATGGCAGCTAGCTAGCTAGCTAGTTCTACTTAATTACTTACCTTGGGTCGAAACCATTTAAGCTTTTTTTTTCATTCGCCTTCCGTGACGCTGATGAACCTTGCCCAAGCCCTGCCCGCCGACAAAGAAAATGAATAAAGGGGTTATTAAATAGTTCATATCATGAAATGACGAACTAAATAGGCCGAGATATATAGTTAATAATGATTGAAATTACCTGTTGACTATCCCAAACAAGATGTTATAGTCAGTATTTTCTTTGAGTAGTGAGTCCAGTATTTCAACTATTCCGGCGTCAACTTTAATGATACACAAGATCCAGTGAAATCTGCATGCACACACGTTTGCATGTCTTAATTAAGCGGCATATGTAAGCAAAAACATGTAGCTAGCTAGTAGACAAAAACAGAGAATTTGTAGTACAAGATAGTGTGACTCACTGGAAGTTGTAAGGAAGTAGTATATCTTCATTGTATTTGGGGCGCTTCAAGAACTCTAGCATGTTGTCCTCTATGGCCTTTTCATGATGTGGATTTATTAGCCATGTGTATTCATTAACGGTGTTTGGGTCAATGAACCAAATGCCAAAGCGTCCACCTTTTCTCATTTCGTACATCTTCATCCTGCATAATACCACAGAAAAGAATATAGTGAGGATAATTACAGGTAATGATTGATCAAAAGGATCACTACAGCTAGCTTGAGACTTAAATTACAGAAAGAAATCACTTACAGACAATAGCAACTGATAATAGATTTGTCGAGTGCGTCTTGATTGTATAACTGAAACAGTTCAGAATACTCAACAGACAGAGCTTTCTCATGGAAGTAATGCTCCTTCTTGACATTCACCATGAGGGACAATCGATCGGAAATCTTGGTAATGTTCATGTACCATTGATGCAATTCATACATTCTCGTTGGGAGGTTCTTGACCTTGTCTGGCTCGACCAAAGGTTGGCCCTGGACATATTTCCGTTTTATTTCATCCTCTGTAAGCACAGGCATGGGCTCGATCTCGAGGAGTTGTCCAACAGTGATGTTGAGAACTTCAACCTGCATTATATGGTCCTTGGTTATTACCACATTGCCCACCTCGGGAACGTAAACTGTTTGCCCACAATAATATTGGGCGTGTGTACTGTCACGTGTTGTTGGCACAACAAGCGAGCGGATCGATTGCGCCGCCTGTTCTCCCAGCTGGGGAATGGTTTTCCCGCATTTTTTGACAGCTGCTTGTTGTTTGCTCGATCCCGAGCTCGCCTCCTTACGTAGACATGCTCGATTTAACTTCCTGATGTGGCGCTCATAGTCTGCATCAACAGGCTTGGGAGCTGGTGGTTGAGCCATACGAATGAAGTGGTCAATCGTTTCCTCAGGCACTTTCTCCCTTGGCGGCGGTGGCGGTTTCGGTGCAAAATGGGCTTCCACCTCGGCCTTCGATATGGCTGCGTTTTCCTCCTCGGACTTGTCATAAGGCCTCTGTGGAAGAGGCGTGAGGCTTGGACCATATTTATATCGCTTGCCTACGCTTGTACTTCCTGTACTACCTTGACTCGTACCGCTACGCACCATAGCTGCGGGGTGTCTCTTCTGCGATTGCTGAGGCGGCGGAGATGGCTGACGGGGCTGAGTTGGACGAGGAGGAGTGGCCTGAAGCTGTGCCGGACTTGGAGGAGGATTGGCCTGAGGTTGTGCCAGACTTGGAGGAGGAGTGGACGTCTGACGCTGTGGCGAACTTGGAGGAGGAGGAGTGGCCTGACACTTTGCCGGACTTGGAGGAGGAGTGGCCTGACACTTTGCCGGACTTGGTGGACTTGCAGGAGCGGGAGTCTGCTGACTCAGTGGCGGACTTCAACGAGGAGTCGGCTGACGCGGTGTCGGTGGCCTTCGAAAGATGATGCAATCCTTTTTCCATAGGATGATACGATGTTTGGCCTCTCCGAGAAAGTGCTCGTCGTCACCTCCAGGATAGTCAAGTTGTAGCTCCGAATATGGGTCCACCACCTCATCAACCAAGACACGAGCATAGCCCGCTGGAATCGGGTTGCAATGGAAGGTTGCCTCGGGGGGATTTGTAAAAGCAACAACGTCCGCCACCTTCATGGATATGTTCTTCATTTTGATGTGTAGCTCGCAGTTAGTGTTCTCCGTGATGTCATCCACGGGGTATCTATCCAGCATTGCGTCGTCCGGGGCGGAACCCACGCTGCTTCTCGGCATGGATGGGGTGGTGCTATCCAATGCTGGATCATTCGCTAGCTGCTGTAGCTGCTGAGACCCCCTTTGCTGGGTAAGTGAGTCGATCTGCTCCTGCTGCCGCTGGAATTTGACTGCCAATTCCGCTTGACTTGCTTCTAGGCCTTGAAGGCGTTCATAGTCCCGCTTCCCCTGCTCCTCCTCCATCTTCCTCTTCTTCTCCTCCGCAATCTTCTTTCTCGCACGAGTTCTGTAGTCGGTGTTCCAGTCTGAAAACCCCTCATACCACGGAATAGCGCCCTTGCCTCGTGTTCTTCCCGGGTGTTCAGAATTTCCCAGGGCACACGTAAGCTCGTCGTTCTCTCTGTTGGGCTGGAACACCCTCGATCGTGCCTCTTCTATTGCAACAAGTATCGCATCGTCGGCTCCCTTCAGACTTGCCCTCATCGAAACATTGCCTGTCTTCGGGTCCAACTCCCCCCATGCGCATAGAACCAAGTCCTGCACCTGGGGGGCCAGCTCTTAGTAACCGGAGTTGACACCTGCATCCTCCATCTCTTTCTCAGACTTATCCCACTTAGGCATTGCCACCGCATAGCCACCTGGCCCCAGCTTATGGAACTTATCCTTTTTTCGGCATTCTTCTTGTTTATTCTCGATCGTTCCTTAGCTAATTCCGAATCCTTGAATTTCACGAAATCATCCCAATGAGCATGTTGGTTCTCTAGTGTTCCCTCGAATACTGGAGTCTTCCTTCCTCCCTTGACGTACTTGTCCCATTCACGATTCTTGTGGTTCTTGAATGCAACCGCCATCTTCCTAAAAGCAGCGTCCTTGACTTTCTGCACATCTGCTTCTGTGAAATGATCTGGTAGGGTGAAATGTTCCATGAGAGTATCCCAAAGCAGATCTTTTTGTTTTTTGTCAACAAAAGTAACATCTGGACCTGGAGCAGCGTCCTCTTTGTCTTTTTGTCTTTTGTCTTTTGCTGGCTCTCTCCATTCTTGAAGGGAGATCAGGAGTTGGTCCTTCACAAGAACTCCGCACTGACGAACGAACTTGTCCGCAATCTTCTTAGGCGCTAATGGTTCGCCATTAGGTCTGATTGCCTCGATATTGTACTTTACGCCCTCCTTCAACTTTTTGTTCGGGCCTCGTTTCGTCCTTTTGCCTGAAGATTTGCTCGATCCGGATGGCTGAAAGAACAAAGATCGATTCGTTAATATATCTTCAAGTCATTTAAAATATGTGATGACCACCAGATGCTTGCTTATATAAATATATATACCTCGACGGTCTTTGTTGTTTCAAGATCAATGTTTTCTTCGTCATCATCATAATCATAGTTCATGACTTTATCAATTCGATCGTCGCGATCGAATATCATATCACCCTCTCCGGTGTTGTTTAGAAATTCGGAGCCGTCATAATCTTCTTCATTCTGATCATCATCTGGCCCGTGAGGATGGCGTATCATATCGAACATGGCCTGTTCTCCCTCTCTGCCGGTATTGTCCGCCATAGCTTTTATTTAACTAATCCAAAAGAAATATAAAACAATTTAGTATTCAAATTACATGGTCTTGAATAATAGATATAATCTCGAATACATCGTCTTGAATAATAGATATAATCTCGAAAACATTGTCTCGAATAATAGATATAATCTCGAATACATCGTCTCGAATAATAGATATAATCTCAAATACATCGTCTGAATAATAGATATAATATCGAATACATCACTGGCTAGGTAGCTAATAAAGATCGAATACTACAGAAGAATCTAGGACACTCGCGGTTCCTGCGGCGCAGGCAGTGGACACCCAAAGAGAAGGAACCCTCACAGGATCATAGCTGAAGTGAGATCCCTGAAGAAACTGCCAGGTATTGGAGAACCTGCCGCCCTCTAACGCAACCATGTAGCGATGGACATGCTCGTCCTCCTCCCTGACACGGCGACGTACCACCTCCGGCTGGGCCGGCTCCCTTCGCGCCGAAACTGGCCCACGCGAACGCCACCAAACGAGATCAGGGTCAACGACGGGACCCGGGGTCGGGTTCCTCATCAAGCGGCACGCCCCTCCAGGCAGCACCTCCCAGTGCCAGCCCGGCGGAGCCCAGTCCCGGACATGGGTCAGCCGGACGTCGTCGCGGAAGGGTCGACGGCGAGGATGCGGGTCGGGCATCGTCGAGAACAAATACTAGCTATATGCCCGCAAAAAGTAACATTTTTTTAATGATTGGATTTTGATAACTAACATTTCTATATAACACTAATTATGCTATCATTGCATATGTCAAAATTCTATATGCCATTTCATACTAATTAAGCATCTAACACTAAAAACAGAAAAAACAACTTCTATACATCCATTAAAAAACAGAAAAACAACATTATATAAAAAATTCCATACTAATTAAACACTAATTATATCCATCTAACATGCATTCATACATATATACTAGTGAAAAAACAATAATCTAAAAAATCTAAACCAATTAAACATACAAAATACGTATATACTAATATATACATGCATTCATACATATATACGTGTGTGTGTGTGTGTTCATCATGCTTGTGTGTGTGTGTATGGGCTCGGGGAGGGGCGGCGCCCATGGTGGCCGCCAGGGGCGAGGGAGAGGGGTTAGAGGGGGAGAGCTCACAGCGGGGCGACGGCGACGGCGAGGCGACGGCCGGGGGCAGCGACGGGGGCCTTTAGTACCGGTTTGTGCCATGACCCGGTACTAAAGGGGGTGCGCTGGCGCAGGTGCGGTGCGGCAAGTTTAGTCCCACCTCCCTAGCCGAGGGGCGACCGCACTGGTTTATAAACCCCCGTGCGGTCACTCTCTCGAGCTCCTCTCCAAAGTAGGCTTACTGGGCCTACGTGTTCTTTGCTGCCCTGTGGGCCCACTTGGCCTTTGCGGGCCTGCATCCTGGCCCAACGACGGGTTTGGTTTCTAGTTGTATGCAGGCCGCTCTGGCCTAGTAGGCGGGCTTTTTATTTTTATTTTTTGCTTTATTTATTTTTGTGTTGTTTTTTGTGTATTTAGAGTTTCTTTGTGAATATTTTTGCTTTAGGTACAAAAAATTACAAACTTTCTGTTAGTGCCCGTAGTTTTCAAATTTGAATAGTTTAAATTTTGAATTATTTGAAATTAGTGTGAATCACTAGTTTGTGAATAACTTAACTTTAAAAATCAGTAAAGGCATGAAAGAATTTGTTTGCACATAAAATTTCTTCGCGTTTCAAATGCCAAAACACATAACTACCCTAACTATTACAGAGATTCCCCTCTGGGTGTGAAACACAGAAGAAAGTGATGATAGTGAAGCCGATCACATCCCAGATCTTTGGGTGTGAAACTTTTTTTTCGCGTGTGTCCCTTTGCGCCGTAACCATGGAAAATCTTCATCATTTAACGGGATGCTCGGGTCAATATTCACTGTGAATGGAGCAATTTCATCAAACTTTTCATAATCTTCTGACTTGTCTGTCTTGTCATCCACTCTCACGATGTTTCTCTTCCCAGAAAGAACTATGTGCCGCTTTGGCTCATCGTACGATGCATTCGCTTCCTTATCTTTTCGTTTTCTTGGCTTGGTAGACATGTCCTTCACATAGAAAACCTGTGCCACATCATTGGCTAGGACGAATGGTTTGTCTGCATACGCAAGATTGTTGAGATCCACTGTTGTCATTCCGTACCGCGGGTCTTCCGTTACCCCGCCTCGTGTCATATTGACCCATTTACACCGAAACAAAGGGACCTTTAAACCACGTCGATAGTCAAGTTCCCATATGTCATGTATATAACCATAATATGTTTCCTTTCCCGTCTTGGTTTCTGCATCAAAGCGGACACCACTGTTTTGGTTGGTGCTCTTCTTATCTTGGGCGACCGTGTAAAATGTATTACCATTTATCTCGTACCCTTTGAAAGTCATTATATTCGAAGATGGTAACTGGAACAGCAAGTACAGGTCATCTTCAATAGAGGTGTCATGCTTGGTACGTGTCTGCAACCAGCTGGCGAAACTCCTAGTTTGTTCATGTGTAATCCAGTCAACAGACCGCTCCGGGTGTTTGGAGCGTAGAAAATTCTTGTGTTCATCCATATACGGAGCCACCAAGGCGGAATTCTGTAGAACTATGTAGTGTGCTTCAGTGAGAGAATGTCCGTCCATACATATTATTTGTTCCCCTCCTAGCGTGCCTTTTCCATCCAGTCTGCCCTTATGCCGCGATTCAGGAACACCAATCGGCTTAAGGTCAGGAATAAAGTCAATACAAAACTCAATGACCTCCTCATTTTGATGGCCCTTGGAGATGCTTCCTTCTGGCCTAGCACGGTTATGAACATATTTCTTTAAGACTCCCATGAACCTCTCAAAGGGGAACATATTGTGTAGAAATACAGGACCCAAAACGTTAATCTCTTCGCATAGGTGAACTAGGACGTGCGTCATGATGTTGAAGAAGGATGGTGGGAACACCAACTCGAAATTGACAAGATATTGCACCAAATCATTCTGTAACCTTGGTATGATTTCTGGATCGATTATCTTCTGCGAGATTGCATTGGGAAATGCACATAGCTTCACAATGGCTAATCGAACATTTTCCGGTAGAAGCCCCCTCAATGCAACCGGAAGCAGTTGCGTCATAATCACGTGGCAGTCATGAGACTTTAGGTTCTGGAACTTTTTCTCTGCCATGTTTATTATTCCCTTTATATTCGACGAGAAGCCAGACGGTACCTTAATACTGAGCAGGCATTCAAAGAAGATTTCCTTCTCTTATTTGGTAAGAGCGTAGCTTGCATGACCCTGATGTATGCCGTCTTCTCCGTGCATACGTTGCTGGTCCTCCCGTGCCTCAGGTGTATCTTTTGTCTTCCCATACATGCCCAAGAAGCCAAGCAGGGTCACGCAAAGATTCTTCGTCACGTGCATCACGTTAATTGCGGAGCGGACCTCTAGGTCTTTCCAATATGGCAGGTCCCAAAATATAGATTTCTTCTTCCACATGGGTGCGCGTCCGTCAGCGTCCTTCGGAACAGGTTGTCCGCCAGGACCCTTTCCAAATATCACCTTCAAATCCTTGACCATATCATGTACATCAGCACCAGTACGGTGGCGAGGCTTCGTCCGGTGATCCGCCTCACCTTTGAAATGCTTGCCTTTCTTTCTTACGGGATGCCTGCTCGGAAGAAATCGACGATGTCCCAGGTACACATTCTTCTTACAACTATTCAAATATATATTGTCGGTATCATCCAAACAGTGCGTGCATCCGCGGTATCCCTTGTTTGTCTGTCCTGAAAGGTTACTGAGAGCAGGCCAATCATTGATGGTCACGAACAGCAACGCCTTTAGGTCAAATTCTTCCCCCATGTGCTCATCCCACGCACGTACACCTGTTCCATTCCACAGTTGTAAGAGTTCTTCAACTAATGCCTTAGGTACACATCAATGTCGTTGTCGGGTTGCTTAGGGCCTTGGATGAGCACTGACATCATAATGAACTTCCGCTTCATGCACAACCAAGGAGGAAGGTTATACAAACATAGAGTCACAGGCCATGTGCTATGGTTGCTACTCTGCTCCCCAAAAGGATTAATGCCATCTGCGCTTAGACCAAACCATACGCTCCTTGCGTCATCTGCAAACTCCTTCCCGTACTTTCTTTTGATTTTTCTCCACTGCGACCCGTCAGCGGGTACTCTCAACTTCCGTCTTTCTTACGGTCTTCTCTGTGCCATCGCATCGCCTTGGCATGCTCTTTGTTTTGGAACAAATGTTTCAACCGTGGTATTATAGGAGAATACCACATCACCTTGGCAGGAATCTTCTTCCTGGGGCGCTCGCCCTCGACATCACCAGGGTCATCGCGGCTGATCTTATAGCGCAATGCACCACATACCGGGCAAGCGTTCAAATCCTCGTACTCACCGCGGTAGAGGATGCAATCATTAGGGCATGCATGTATCTTCTGCACCTCTAACCCTAGAGGGCAGACAACCTTCTCTGCTTCGTACGTACTCTCGGGCAATTCGTTGTCTTTTGAAAGCATATCCTTTATCATTACCAGCAACTTTCCAAATCCCTTGTCAGATACACCATTCTCTGCCTTCCATTGCAGCAATTCCAGTGTGGTGCCTAGCTTTTTCTTGTCACCTATGCAATTCGGGTACAACAATTTTTTGTGATCCTCTAACATGCGCTGCAACTTCTTCTTTTCCAAATCACTTGCGCAGTTTCTCTTTGCATCGGCAATGGCCCGACCTAGATCATCAACGGGCTCATCTGATGCCTCTTCTTCAGCTTCTTCCCGCATTGCCGTCTCAGCTTCTTCCCGCATTACCGGCTCAGCTTCTTCCTCCATTGTTGTATCATCGTATTCAGGGAACCCATGGCCAGGATAGCTGTCGTCGTCCTCTTCTTCTTCATTGTCTTCCATCATAACCCCTCTTTCTCCGTGCTTGGTCCAAACATTATAGTGGGGCATGAAACCAGACTCAAACAGGTGGACGTGAATGGTTCTTGACGTAGAGTAATTGTGACCATTCTTACAGCCAGCACATGGACAAGGCATAAAACCATCCGCCCGCTTGTTTGCCTCAGCCGCAAGCAGAAAAGTATGCACACCCTCAACAAACTGGGGAGAGCATCAGTCATCGTACATCCATTGCCGGCTCATCTTCATTACACAACACCGAATAGACCAAATTAATACAAGTTCATACATAAAGTTAATACAACACTTAAATGCAACAAACAAATAACTCTCTAGCTAAAGCATTTAAATGCAACAACAAATGCGATCAAGATCGCAACTAAGGTAACAATTGATCCAACAACATAATGATACCAAGCCTCACTATTGATGGCATATTTTCTAATCTTTCTAATCTTCAAGCGCATTTTCTCCATCTTGATCTTGTGATCATTGACGACATCGGCAACATGCAACTCCAATTCCATCTTCTCCCCCTCAATTCTTTTCAATTTTTCTTTCAAGTACTCGTTTTCTCTTTCAACTAAATTTAACCTCTCGACAATAGGATCGGTTGGAATTTCTGGTTCACATACCTCCTAGATAAAAATATCTATGTCAACTTGATGGGCATAATTTGTCATAAACACGAAATGCAACAAATAGTTTTAAAAGAGAATATACCACATCCGAATCATAACAAGGACGAGGGCCGACGGGGACAGATATCAAAACCATGGCACTATGTATAACAAACAACGTACGAGTAAGATAATTATATGAGTAACTATATATCCAAATCACACAAACATCAATTTTTTATATAAAATTTCATGAACAAGAGGCTCACCACAAGGTGGTGCCGGCGACGGGACGGTGCGGGCGATCGACGGTGGTTACGACGGAGATTTAGAAGGCACTAAGTAAAACACACCTACATATGCAAACTAAGTGTTATTTTGACCTCAAATTGCATATAAATCAAACACTACCACATATAATTCCTCCAAAATTACTAAAACCCACAATTAATCACTATATGAATCAATGCAAGAGCTAATCTAGCAATGAGAGATGAAAGCACAAAGTTGCTAACCTTGGTGATCATTTGAATGGACGGGGGCCTGCAAATCTTGACAAATTTGGGGCAAATTTTGTGATGAACTCGAGAGGAAGAAAGGAAGAACAGAGGAGAGGGAGAGGGGAAAGGGGGAAGAACAGAGTGCGGGTGGACGAAAGGTTTATAGGACGACCTTTAGTATCGGTTCGTGGCACGAACCGGTACTAAAGGTGCTGGAAGGGCCCCACTCTGACAACATCCTGCCACCACTTTCTTTAGTACCGGTTCGTGGCACGAACCGGTGCTAAAGGTTCGCCACGAACCGGTACTAAAGAGCTCCTCCCGCCTAGCCGTTGGAACCGGCACTAATGACACATTAGTGCCGGTTCTGTTACAAACCGGGACTAATGTGTCTCACATTTGATCCTTTTTCTACTAGTGATCTAATCCTAGAGGGCAGACAACCTTCTTTGCTTCGTACGTACTCTCGGGCAATTCATTATCCTTTGGAAGCATCTTCTTTAACATTATCAACAACTTTCTAAATCCCTTGTCAGATACACCATTCTCTGTCTTCCATTGCAGCAATTTAAGTATGGTGCTCAGCTTTTTCTTGACAGCTTCACAATTCGGGTACAACAATTTCTTGTGATCCTCTAACATGCGCTGCAACTTCTTCTTCTCCTTTTCACCTGCGCAGTTTCTCTTTGCATCGGCAATGGCCCAACCTAGATCATCAGCGGGCTCATCTGATGCCTCTTCTTCAGCTTCTTCCCGCATTGCTGGCTCAGCTTCTTCCCCCATTGTTGTACCATCGTATTCAGGGAACCCATGGCCAGGATAGCTGTCTTTGTCCTCTTCTTTATTGTCTTCCATCATAACCCCTCTTTCTCCGTGCTTGGTCCAAACATTATAGTGGGGCATGAAATCAGAATCAAACAGGTGGACGTGAATGGTTCTCGACTTAGAATAATTCAAATCATTCTTATAGCTAGCACATGGACAAGGCATAAAACCATCCCCTGCTTGTTTGCCTCAGCCACAAGCAGAAAAGTATGCACGCCATTAATTAACTGGGGAGAGAATGGATCATCGTACATCCATTGTCGGCTCATCTTCATTTACACAGCACCGAAAAGACCAAATTAATACAAGTTCATACATAAAGTTCATACAACACTTATTCTCATAAAACAACATACAAATAACTCTCTAGCTAAAGCATTTAAATGCAACAACAAATGCGATCAAGATCGCAACTAAGGTAACAATTGATCCAACGGCATAATGATACCAAGCCTCACTATCGATGGCATATTTTCTAATCTTTTTAATCTTCAAGCGCATTTTCTCCATCCTGATCTTGTGATCATCGACGACATCGGCAACATGCAACTCCAATTCCATCTTCTCCCCCTCAATTCTTTTCAATTTTTCTTTCAAATACTCATTTTCTTTTTAACTAAATTTAACCTCTCCACAATAGGGTCGGTTGGAATTTCCGGTTCACATACCTCCTACATAAAAATATCTATGTCAACTTGATGGGCATAATTTATCATAAACACAAAATGCAACAAATAGTTATAAAAGAGAATATACCACATCCGAATCATAACCCGGACGAGGGCCGACGGGAACGGATATCAAAACTCTGGCACTATGTATAACAAACAACGTACGGGTAAGATAATTATACAAGTAACTATATATCTAAATCACACAAACATGATTTTTCTTATATTAAAAATATAAGAACAAGAGGCTCACCACAACGTGGAGCCGGCGACGGGACGGTGCGGGCGATCGACGGTGGTTAGGATGGAGACGGGAAGGCACTAAGTAAACCACACCTACATGTGCAAACTAAGAGTTATTTTGACCTCAAATTGCATATAAATCAAATACTACCACCTATAATTCCTCCCAAAATAAAACCCACAAATCACTATACTTATAGAGCATTGCAAGAGCTAATCTAGCATGAGAGATGAAAGGAAAAAGTTGCTAACCTTTGTGATCACTTGGATGGATGGGATGCCTTCAAATCTTCACAAATTTTGGCAAAAATGAAGTGTGAGCTCGAGGGGAAGAGGAAGAAAATAGAGGAGAGGAAAGGGGAAGAACAGAGCGCTCGGGCTGGACGAAGGGGTTTATATAGGAAGACCTTTAGTACCGGTTTGTTAGACGAACCGGGATTAAAGGTGAACTTCTAGTCCCGGTTCGTGGCAGGAACCAATACTAGAGGTGGTGGTGGGGCCGCGGCCTGACACCAGCCTGCCACCACCTCTTTAGTACCGGTTCGTGGCACGAACCGATACTACAGGTTAGCCACGAACCGGTACTAAAGAGCCCGCGCATCTAGCCGTTGGAACCGGCACTAATGGTCACATTAGTGCCGGTCCAGTTACAACCCAGGACTAATGTGCTTCACATTAGGCCTTTTTTCTACTAGTGAAGGCCAAACAAGCGGATGGTGGTGAGTCTGGAGGTGTGACTGCCAGAACCCAGCTTGAACATGGGCTTCAGGAAATCTGAGGAGATATCGATGAACATGGGGCGACGTTGCAGCCCATGGTGAAGAATGTTATGGAAGGTGGAGTTGCCACCGGACATGTTGGGGCGAAAGGAGTCAATAATGTCCCCTGACTGATCAAGCAAGGAGGACGCGAACTGCATAAACAGTCGACGCTGGAGAGGATTCCACGCCTCCCCAACAGGTCGGAAATCGTATTGATTGATATTGACGACACGAGCAGAGCGCCAGAGATTGTTTAACCGCTGCGAGAGGGCAGCAGTGCGCACCACCGACAAAGAACCCAAGTCTGGTTGGGGGAAGATGAGTAGAAGAAGGTCTGTCAGATCTGATAGGCGACTTGCGAGGATCGCCGGGAAATCCAGCGCCCCGCCGTCTCCGCCGCTGGCATCGAAGGCCTGCTGTATTGCGAGAGGAGCTGCGGGAAAGAGAGGTCCAACCACGCCGGCATCGGCAAGCAGCGAGGGGTTGACCTCTTCTTGGTCTCCGGGCTTGGGGCAGTGGACCGCCGCACTGCTTCCCGCGATCGCGAGCAACTGTCCCGCGCCTGGCATTCCGGCTCCGGTGCGCGCTCGCTTGGGCTTGGGTGAGGAGGCCCGAGCTTCTCCACCGCCGTCCGCAGCTCCACCGCCGCCCATCGTCGCCGCCTCCGCTCTAGGATGGCTAGGGTATGTGAGACCGTGGGGAAAGTTGCTCTTCCACTCGGCTTAATAAAGCTACAGGCACACCACCTAAATACCAGCATCCTGCCCACAACGGAACCCTTCCCTTTCCCTTCCTATTGGTCCGATTATTTATTATTATTTCCTGAGCCAATTTTAATTTATAATTTAAAAATGAACCACTCAATTTCCAAACTACTCCTTCCGTTATGTTCCAAAATTTTCGCAAAAGTCAAACATGTGCATGTCCCACCAAATTTGAAGGAAAATATATCAAAATCTTGGTCAAACATACATACACTAGGTTGACTTGCACCAAAACCGCTACACCTTACATTCTCGACTGGAACGGAGGCTATTTTGGCAAACCATGAACCAAATACCGATGGTGTATAGGTGTCAGCTACAAACAAATCTCTCTTCCTCTAGCTGTCAATGACATAGTCGTTGATACCAATCCAACGGCTGCATTTCTCACCATGAAATATCCCCATTAATGGTCTTCACAACCTGCTCGTGAAGGTTCCCGCCCTTTCCCTTGGCGGGTTGAGTCGTCGACGAGCAGGCAGGCCACGGTCTTGACTGGGCCGGCAGAGAGCGTGGGCTCCGAGCCAACGTCGGTGGCGGTTGTGAGCGGGTTCCGTGGCCGTGGCTACTGCCTGAGCAAGGTATGTGGCAATGTCCATGGCGACTGTCAAAGTCAACTTTATGACAACAACGGCGGTGATTGCCGACTGACGACAGCGACTGGAGCAGCACGCCATGGCCGGCAGTACAAGAGGAGTTGAGGTCGTGGCACACCACCTGGCAAACTGGCCAGTTCATCTCTGCCACCATCTGCATCGGTGTAGCATCTGACGCTACCCCTGTTGTTCTGAATCTACAGAATGTGTGTGTTGTATGTTGCTGACCGGTAGAGGCCCCGTCCTTTCTGCGTCGGCGTCAATGCGGAGCGGCTGCTCTGCCTCTACAGCGGCATGAATGCGGCAGTTGGCGCCAGGCAGAAGCGCGCGCGGGCGAGTGTGGGGGGTTTTGACGCGGGCTTGGCAGCGGTCCGTACGTCCGTAAAGCCCTCCTAGTTTGTCTTTGGTTTGCGGGAAGAAGTGCGTCCGGACCTCCAAGCGTACCAATACAGGCCCAAGTTGGATGGCACAACACGTCCAGACAGTTGCAGGTGGTTTGAGGGTCCTCGTTGGAGATGCCCTTACAGTATAATTTTATAAAAATCATTAAAAGTGTAGAAATTCAAACAAAATAGCAAAGCATCACTCGGTGACACAAACATTGTTAAAAGATGAATGAAACAAGAAAAAAACATATGATACTTTTGCAAATAAGTAGATTGTGCAACAATGTTGCGTGAGTTCATACTAGAGTATATTTCAGTCCCTCTGTCCAAATTTCTCTCTTTTGCGTAAGCGTCAACAACTTGTTGGCAGACACTATGACATAATATGAGTAATTTCGTAAGAAAAGGCGAGAATGCTTAGTGCAAGAAGGCTCCATCGAGGACACGCCTGACCTCAAGAAATGTAAATATCTCAAATATAAGACACTAGTGCAACCACTGCCACTGTCGGACCTCGCTGCTCGTCGCCACCACCGAAGCGAGGCGCCACGACAGGTTCGATCCCAACCCTCCTTCCCCTCACGCCTCCCTCATCCGTTGTCACGCCCAATTATTTTCCTTAGTGTAGCTAGGAATTAAATTTTGTAAATGCATGGATTATATGCTTAGTGTAGATTGATTTATATATATTGGATGATATGCGGATTTGTAGAATTCATGGATGATATGCTTAGTGTAGAATCCTCACGTCGTGGCCGGCCGCGCCCAATATATGTTGTAGCTAGGAATGAAAATTTTAAGTATTAGTAATCCGATCGATATGTCTTGTGTGGATTGATAATTTTGTAAACTTAGTTCTAGAGTGCATAATATATAGTGGTATGCATGAGTGTTTATTATTTGCCCCAAATTGGTAGTAATTGTGTTCTTGAATGCGAATGCTCAGTGTGATTGATAATTTTTGATGCATTTTGATGGTGTATGGCGTATAGAATGTATGAAATGTATGCAAACTGGAATGTATGATGTGTTTATGTGTTATGAATTTGTGAATGCGAAGGTGTAGTCTATTATTTCTTTTGATCAATATTTAGCCATTGTACTTTTTTTGTAACGGGATGGCATGCCAAGTTTGCATGTCAAAGTGCGCATGGAGCCTTACAACGGGTTGAGATCCTCTGCAGTACCGTATGGTGCTGTAGTGTGGATGGCATGTGGGGCCAGGTCCCACATGGCAGTGACTGTACAACACCGTACAGTACTGCAGAGGATCCTAACCCCCTTACAACGGGCTCATTGTTCTCGGTGTAACGTTCGGATAATTAATCTACAGTGATCCTCTGTATAATGAGGCCACGTCACCACTATTACTGTTGCTAACCTTGCTTAGATTCAAATCGGTTCAAATTTCCAAATTAAGTTAAAGTAAAAAAACAAAAAAATTCCAGCGTCAAAACTTAAATGTGCAAGGTATGGCAAATAATTCATAAGTATTGTTGGTGACGAAACCAAATTTTTATAAAATGTTTAGGTGCTAAAAATGATTAAAACAGTGCCTTAAACAATTATATATATGCCTTTGATAATTTCTAAAATATCAAACTAATTTATTGGAGTCCCAAATTTTTTGTAGCAGAGGTATAAATAGTAATACTAATTTAGAAACTAGTCTTATATTTTATTAATCTAAAATAATGTGAGAGTTAAGTAAAACAAATAAACAAAAACGTTAAAAGAAAATAAATAAAAGCAAAACAAAACAAAAATAAAAACAGAGAAGTGGAAAACCTCTTTCCCCCTTGGGCCTTGGCCTAGCTGGCCACTGGGCTGGCCCACTAACGCCTCTGCCTCCCACCTCTCTGTTCATTTGTCTCAAAAAAACCTCTCTGTTCACCGGAGGTCGTGGGCAGCGCCGATGCCCGCCACGGCACCGGCCGTCGCCGTGGCGGCCATCCGGCGGCTACTCTCAGCGACCCCCCTCCTATTCCTACCCCACCGGCGCCCAAACCCTAATTCCCCCCTCACTCTTCCCCCTGGCGCCCCCATCTCACCACGGGCGCCCGAAGCTGCCATCCGTCGCGGTCGCCGCCGGTCACCACCGCCGTCACCGTCGCTCGGGAGTACGTCCACGAGGTACACCACGGTCGCCTTCCTCCGTTCCGGGCATCGGAGCGAGGAGGGGAGCCGCGTAGCCGACGCCATCTTCATCTCCTTTATCCGGCCGCCACACATCGTCGTCGTCGATCTGCACTGTTGAGTATATTGTGTACGTGTATATGTGTGGGTAAGGCCCACCTCCTATTTTCCTTGTATAGTTGAGGTTGTGGCCCACCTCTGTACTTATATATACGTGCCTGGTGCACCGATCAATATATCGCGATTGCACAGCCATAACTTGTCCTTCTACATGGTATCTATCGCAGCAAGATCCTAACCCTAGCCGCCGCCGCCGCCGCCGCCGCTGCGCCTCCGCGCCGCCGCCGCCGCCGCCGCTGCCTCACGCCGCCGTCACCAGCCGCCGTCGCCGCCGCCCTCCCCTAGGCCGCCGCCGCCGCCCCTGGTCA
>NC_041381.1:18568919-18589611 GCF_002162155.2 Triticum dicoccoides | reverse complement strand
GCACCCTCCTGCACCCCGCGTCGCGCCCCAACCCGATCACCGCCGCCATCATGAGCTCCTCCTCCTCTACAGTCTCCAACCCGTTCGCCGGTCCCGACGTCACCCTCGTCCGCGACCTCAATATCCATGAGCGCGTCCCGGTCAAGCTTGACCACACCACCGCCTCCTACTCCGCGTGGAAGCGGTACTTTCTGCTCGTGTTCTGTGAGTACCTCCTTCACGGCCACGTGGACGGCACCGTGGACTCCGCGCTCATGATCCATGATGAGGAGTGGATGATCCTCGACGCCACCATCATTCGCTGGTTCTACCTCACCATCTCCAGCGACATCTTCCACACCGTGGTGAACGACGAGGACGACGCCTATGCGGTCTGGACCAAGCTCAATGGCCTCTTCACCGACAATCGGCTGCAGCGCAAGGTCCTCCTCTATGGTGAGTTTTACGGGTGCCAGCAACTTGACTCGTCCATCGATGATTTTTGCATGCGTCTCAAGAAGCTCGCCGATGAGCTCCGTGATCTGGGGGAGAAGATCGGCGACGAGCTCCTCATCAGCACCCTCTCTGGCGGCCTCAACGAGGACTTCGGGAACGCCGCCTCCAACCTCACCCTCATCCCGGAGCCCACCTTTGGCAAGGTGGTCGCGTACCTCAAGCTGGAGGAACGCCGGATGCGGGCGGCCAGGACGCGCGCCACCCACACCGCCCTTGTTGCCGGCACACGTGGGGGTTCGGCCCCGCCACCCTCTCGCCCGACATCGCCCCCGCAGGCGGCGCCCGCCTTCCCGCCGGGCTTCCCGCCCGCCCCACCCGTCCCCTTTCCGCCGCCCCAGCCGGCGGGCAATGGGGGAGGCCGTCGCGGTGGCCGCCGGGGTGGCCGCAAGCAGGGAGGCGGCGGCGGCGGCGGCGGTGCTCAGGGAGGAGCGCCACGCCAGCAGCAGCCGGCTCCTCAGCCGGCGGCCCCGTGGTACGCCGGTCAGAACCCGTGGACCGGCGTTGTCCACGCCTATTCTATGCCGGTTCCACGGGCTCCTACTCCGGGTCTTCTCGGCACTCGGCCTCCGTCACACCAGGCGTATTACGCCGCGCCGCAGCCCTATGCGGTGCCCTACGGGCAGCAGCCGCCGCCAAGCGGGCCGCCGCTGCTGCCCGTGACGTCTGCACCGTCTCTTCCGCCGGCGTCGTGGGACCCGGCTCTCCTGGCAGCTCTCCACACCGCCCCTTCCCCGTCCAGCTACACCGGCGGCGGCGATTGGTACATGGACAGTGGCGCCACCGCTCATATGGCGGCGTACCCCGGTAACCTCCATACTGCCCACCCTGTCCACGCCTCCAACCGCATCACCGTCGGTGACGGTTCTTCTCTTCCTATCACCCATATTGGACATACATATTTTCCGTCTAACTCCACCCCTATATCCATGTCTAATATTCTTGTTTCTCCTGATCTTATTAAAAATCTTGTCTCCCTCCGTTCTCTTACACGTGAAAATCCGGTGACCGTTGAATTTGACGAATGTGGTTTTTCTGTTAAGGACGCTCGCACGCGGATGGTGCTCCACCGATGTGACAGCCCCGACGAGCTCTACCCGGTTCACTCCGCCGCCTCCACCACTTCCGCCGCCCCTGTCGCTCTCGCCACCGGAGTGGATCTCTGGCATGCTCGCTTGGGTCATCCTAATCATGCCACCCTTCGCCACATACTTCGGAGTTTTTCTTTCACGTGTAATAAGAACGAGGATCACTCGTGTCATGCATGCCATCTTGGCAAACATGCTCGTCTTCCGTTTAGGGCTTCTTCCTTTGTTGCATCGTACCCGTTTGAGTTGATTCATAGTGATGTTTGGACATCTCCCGTTGCAAGTAATACGGGCTTTCTTTATTACCTTGTCATCCTTGATGATTTTTCGCATTATGTGTGGACCTTCCCGTTGCGCCGCAAGTCGGACGTTATCTCCACTCTTGTCGGTTTCTACTCTTATGTCCGCACGCAGTTTGGCCGGCCCATTCTTGCGTTGCAGACAGACAACGGGAAGGAATTTGATAACACCGCTGTCCGCGATCTTCTCGCCACACATGGCACGATTTTTCGTCTCACTTGCCCGTACACCTCGCAGCAGAACGGTCGTGCTGAGCACAAACTTCGCACTCTTAATGACTGCGTTCGGACTCTTCTCTTTCACGCCAATGTGCCTCCGCGCTTTTGGCCTGACGCTCTAGCCACCGCTTCCCTCCTCATAAACATCCGTCCATGTCGTACTCGCGGGAACTTTACACCTCACCACCTTCTCTTCGGTGCACCCCCCTCTTATGAAGGGCTTCGCATTTTCGGCTGCCTGTGCTACCCTAGCATCGCTGCCACTGCGCCTCATAAGCTCGCACCCCGCTCCGTCGACTGCATCTTTCTCGGCTACCCACCTAACACTAAGGGCTACCGCTGCTACGATCCAGTCTCTCACCGTGTTTTTACCTCCCGACACGTTTACTTTGATGAGATGGTCTTCCCGTTTCAGCAGCAGGCACCCCTCGTCGTCTCGTCACCGTCGGCCACCGGCGGCCCATCGACGACCTCGTCAGGTGGACGAGCACGCCTGGTTCGTGGACCGCCTCCGGGCTTTTGCGGTCCACGGGCCCTACTGCCGGCGCCCTCCACGGCCGGCCCTGCCGTTGCGGCCGGCGCCCCGCCTTCACCCGCCGCCCCCAACTCGGGCGCCGCGGGGTCGGGCGCCTCCTCCGCCGCCCCGACGCCGGCCGCCTCGCCGGCCGCCTCGACGGCCTTGCCACCGGCCTCGCCGCTGGCCGCCTCGCCGGCCCCGTCGCCGGCCGCCTCGCCGGCTCTATCGCCGGCCGCGACGCCGGCCGCCTCGCCGGCACCGGTGGCCCCGTCCGGTCCTGTCACCCGTGCTCGCGCCGACATTCACTGCCCGAGCCTCCGCTACTCGCGTGACGAGTACGTCCTCGCCGCCTCTGCCGCGGAGCCGTCACCCATTCCTGCGTCCGCCCGCGCCGCCTTCCGTGATCCTCACTGGCTTGCGGCGATGCAGGAAGAGTTCGACGCTCTCCAACGGAACCGCATCTGGACTCTGGTTCCCCGGCCTCCTCGCGCCAACGTCATCACCGGCAAGTGGGTCTTCCGTCATAAGACCCGCTCAGACGGTTCACTTGAGCGCTACAAGGCTCGCTGGGTGGTCCGCGGTTTCCGCCAGCGCGCTGGAGTTGATTTCACGGAGACGTTCGCCCCGGTTGTCAAACCGGGCACGATCCGCACTGTCCTCCAGCTCGCCGTTTCTCGCGGCTGGCCCGTTCACCAGATGGATGTCTCCAACGCCTTCCTCCATGGCCATCTTGAGGAGCAGGTGTTTTGTGAGCAACCCACCGGTTTCGTCGACGCCTCATTCCCCGGCCATGTGTGCCTGCTGTCGCGCTCTCTTTACGGGCTCAAGCAGGCACCCCGCGCCTGGTACCAGCGGATCGCCGGGTTTCTTCAGACACTGGGCTTCAGCGTCACTCGCTCGGACGCCTCACTGTTTGTCTATCGCCATGGTGACATGACTGCATATTTGCTGCTTTACGTCGACGACACCATCCTGACAGCCTCCTCCGCAGTCGTTCTTCAGCAGATTACTCTCCGGCTGCGTGACGAGTTCGCTATCAAGGACCTGGGTGCTCTCCATTATTTCCTTGGCATTGAGGTCGTTCGGCGTCCGGACGGTTTCTTTCTTCATCAACAGAAGTATGCCCATGAGCTTCTTGAGCGCGCTGGCATGCTCAACTGCCATCCGGTTGCTACTCCTGTTGACACGAAGGCCAAGGTTTCTGCTCTTGCGGGTTTGCCTGCATCGGATGCTCCGTTCTACCGGTCTATTGTCGGCGCCCTACAGTACTTGACTCTCACCAGACCGGATCTTCAGTATGCTGTCCAGCAGGTGTGTCTCCACATGCACGCCCCTCGTGACTCTCACTGGACTCTCGTGAAGCGGATTCTTCGCTACATCCGCGGCATGATGTCCCTTGGGTTGACACTCACGGCGTCCACTTCTCTGGAGATGGTGGCTTACTCCGATGCAGACTGAGCCGGCTGCCCCGACACTCGTCGGTCCACCTCTGGCTACTGCGTCTACCTCGGTCCTTCCCTCGTCTCGTGGTCGTCCAAACGACAACCCACGGTTTCGCGCTCTAGCGCGGAGGCTGAGTACCGAGCTGTGGCCAACGCTGTCGCCGAGTGCACCTGGCTTCGACAGTTACTTCAGGAGCTACATCACGATGTCTCCCAGGCTACGGTTGTCTACTGCGACAACGTCTCTGCGGTGTACCTCTCCGCCAACCCCGTTCATCATCGCCGGACGAAACACATCGAGCTGGACATTCACTTTGTGCGCGAGCAGGTGCCTCTTGGACGCATGCGGGTTCTCCATGTGCCGACTGCTCAGCAGTTCGCTGATGTGATGACGAAGGGACTGCCGACTTTCACCTTTGAGGAGTTTCGTTCCAGTCTCTGCGTCACTGGCGCCGCTTCGACTGCGGGGGGTGTTGAGTACATTGTGTACGTGTATATGTGTGTGTAGGGCCCACCTCCTGTTTTCCTTGTATAGTTGAGGTTGTGGCACACATCTGTACTTATATATACGTGTCTGGTGCACCGATCAATATATCGCGATTGCACAGCCATAACTTGTCCTTCTACATGCACCACCGCGACCTCCCCGGCCACCCGGACCACGTCTCCGTCTCGTGGTGAGCGTCTCCCTCGGAGCCTCCCCCCTCCACCGCCTCGATTCGGTCGCCTTTTGCCGTCCCCGTGTGCCGTGTCCGGCCGCAGCCTCCCGAGCTCGTCCATGGCCGCGTTGGCCCGAGCTCCTCGCGGCGAGCCCCTGCCTACGTCGCTCGCCCCTGTCCGCTGCTGCGTTCGCACTGGCCGTGACCTGCGCGTGGGCGCGCGCCCGCGTGCATGCCGCTCGCTTCGCTGGCTGCTGATACTTGCGCCGCGCTGCATCCCTGCTGCTCTCCTTCTGATGTTGCGTGCCGCCGCGTGCCTGCTGCGTTCGGCTGCTTCTCATCGCTTGCTACGCGCGTGCCGGCTGCTTTGCTACTGCTCCTAATCCCCCCCGCTGCTTTGCATGTATTGCTAGCTAGCTTTTCAACTTTTACATTGACTAACCCCCTAGACAGCCCTAATCTGCAGTTAAACAACTGTTAACAGAACTAAAAATATATATGGGATGGTAGTACACTTGACAAGGCTCAAATGTGTTCATTGGACCAAATCCATTTGATGCATGGTTTAAATCATATGAAAATCACAAATTGCTATCTTCTGTTGACAGAGAACATAATTAAGGCGACTGTTAGGCGCCGGCGCACCGGCCGAAATTTCGGCCGGTCTCTCGATTCAGCCACATGCGACCGTTCGATTTGATCCCCTCGCGTTCGTCTTCTTCGTTCCGCCTCGCCTTGTACGACGCCGCGCTCGCCAGCCACCCCGTGCCGCCTTGCTCGTCCTCGGCCCCGTCCTCACCAGCCACCCGGCGTTGTCACCGCCGGCCGCCATCACAGCCACATCTCCTCCTCACCCGCCATGGTCACCATAGGCACCGAGTTCCCAGCTCGCCTTGCTGCAATCTCCATTAGCCGGTTGAAGCTTTCCCAGTCGCCGGTTGAAGCTTTCTAGGCCGCGGTTGCAGCTTTTTTGTGTTCGGTGCCCCGACCACCAGCTTCTTTGTATTTTCGGTTGAAGCTTTCCCGTCGCCGGTTGTAGCTTTATAGGCCGCCGGTTGCAGCTTATGTTGCGGAAGTCCCCCGACGACCAGCTTCTTCGTTGTTCTTTGAAACTTTTTATGTTGCCGGTTGAAGCTACCTAGGCCGCAGGTTGTAGCATTTTTCGCTGCCGGTTGCAGCTTCTCTTTCTCTCTTTGGGCAGAGCCCCCGCCTAGCTGGTTCCAGCAAAACTAACAGCCGGTTGTAACATTTTCCACCGTTGGTTCCAGCTCCGCCACATGCTGGTTGTAGCTTTTCTTGCATACAGAGCGCAGCTTCCCTCGCAGGACAACTCCGGCGAGCGCCCTCTCCCTATGGTTCCAACATGATCACTCGCCGGTTCCGTGTGATTCAGACCGTCGGTTGCAGCAAAACCCATCTCTGGTGATGCATGGGTGCCGCCGGGGTACGCAGCAAACATGGTTCCACTGTGGCAGTTGGAGCTTGTAGCACGGCCATGGCGTCGCCGTGACGAGGAGGATGACGACGGTCGAAGGCGCACAACCATGGCTTCCATGGCAGCGGGGTTGGGCGCCATGGCCGCCCGGAACAAGTGGGGATGCAAAAAATGAAGAGAGGGATGGATGTGAGAGGGGCTAGCCGGCCACGGTGGAGGGCGAGGTTGGGCACCGAGCAGGCCGTGAAGCTGCTGTAGCTAGCGCATGTGGCGAAGAAGGGGAAAAGGAGAGGCAGCAAATTGAGGAAGAAGACACCCGCGAAGGGATAAGGTGGACCTGCAGCGAGAACGAGCGGTGTGACCGGCCGAACGCTCGGCCGGTCGACCGTATGTAAACGTTTCCCCATAATTAACCCCTACCATAGTGTGTTGCGTGCTGTGTGTGGTGTGTGTGGCCGGCTTGGCCACGGCCGTGTGTAATTAGTGTGTGCGTGTTAGGTTAGTAGTGGCACACTGCCATGTGGCCCCCGTTGTTTAGGTTAGTTTAATTACTAAGTCTAACATGCATATGACAGTGGGCAGCCACCGCTAATTAGAATGAATTAAAACAATATGTTTAACACATGAGTGTATGCCATATGGCTCCATTTTAACCCTCACTGGTGGAAAAAGGGTCTTTGGTCGCGGTTCGCAACTGCCATTAGTCGCGGTTGCGCAACCGCGACCGAACGGGCGCGACTAAAGGCCCCACCCTTTAGTCGCGGTTGCTTAAGAACCGCGACTAAAGGCCCGTCCACGTGGGCGCCAGGTGGCCGTCGGGGCGGAGGATCTTTAGTCGCGGTTCTTATGGCCAACCGTGACTAAAGGCCGCCGCAGGTTTAGGGTTTTAGCCCCCCCCCCTTAAACCTGTTTTCTGTTTAATTTGTATTGTTTTATTTCTTTTGTGCTTTATTTTAATTTTGAAGGAGTTTCACATATTCTACGGTACTACATACATGCATATGAATGTACAATTTCAAACAAATTTGAAATTAGAACCAAAAAGAATTCAAGAGGAATATACAATATATATTCAATATCATCGGATGACCATATACAATTTTGAACAAGTTTCCATACATAATTTAATGCATATAAAGTTCTACGTCCTCGTAATGGTGTTCTCCTTTAGGATGGAGGACTTCCCTCCTGAACCATCCAGCTAGTTCCTCTTGAAGTGGTCGGAAGCGAGCTTCTGGACTAAGCATCATCCGGAGGTTATTCCTCTGAGCATTGGTATCACTCGGAACCCGCTCAGAGGTGTATCTCCGGATCATCTCACAGACATAGTATGCACATAGATTGGTCCCCGCTGGCTGAATATCCTCACCATTCTTAGCCTTTGCCCTTCTGAATTCTAGCTCTTTTTTGAATTCACCGACCTTTGTATCTACGAACCGTCTCCAAACCCTACGAGGCAAAGAAAATTAAATAAACAAGAGAGTTATTAGTTACTTGATATTAGGAAATGAACGAAATAGGCCGATCGATATAGAGCGCAAATGAATGAAAATAATTACTTCTGCATCATTCTTCTCATGTCGACCCAAAGCTTTGGATCCTTATTCAGAGAGTCGTGGACGAGACATTCTGAGGTGTCAACTTTAATTACTAGCAGAATCCAGTGGAACCTGCGGACACGATACATGCACAGTACGTCATGCATAACTCATCGATTAGCCGGCCACATACCATGCATGGAGTAAACAAAAGAGAATGTGCTCAAGACAGAAACACTCACCCAAAATGGTAAGGAAATAGAATATCACTTTTGAGTTCCTGCTTTGTAAGAAACTGCCACAGGTCTGCCTCCATGTCGGCGGGGTGATGCTCCAACACATATCCATTAACGATGTGTGGGTCAATGAACCCAACATCATGGATGTTCCTTACTCTGCATTCCTTAATCTTCATTCTGCATGTATAATAGCGGACACAACAATATAGTTAGGACATATATATAGTGCAGGCAATATGAACGAGATGGGGTAGAAATAAATCAACTTACAGAACGTAGCAACTGATGATAGATTTGTCGAGCTCGCGCAGATTGAAAAGCTGGAACAATTCACTCAGATGAATTTGTACATAGTAATGTTTGAAGTGATGCTCATATCTAACTTCCGCATAAATATATTCTTTGGCGTTTTTATTTTTTATGTAACCCTTGTACCATTTCAGTAGACCTTTCATTTGTGGAGGTAGATCCTGTTCCTGCGCAGGCTCGACGAGAGGCCCATTCTTCACATATGTAATTACTACCTCCTTCATTGGCGCCTCATCAAGGCCTAACAGTTCACGAAGAGTAATACCTAAGTTGGCCGCTTGTTCTCTGGCACTCGTTACAGTCAATCCATGTGCTGCCGCAGCTGCTATGATATCGGGGTCATCCGGACCGGCGGCTTTCACTATAAGCGGGGCAATCGATTGTTTACTTTGTTCCCCGAGCTGGGCAACTCGTTTCCCGCTTTTTTTACTTTCTAATTCCGTTTTCTCGGCCTCCTCCAAGGCTTTGTTCTCCTGGTTCTCCGCCCGCTCTTTCTTCTCCTTCAACATGAGTGCCTGCCTACGAAGTTCACGTGCATAGTCGTCAGGCAGATTCTTCGCGGCTTGGGACGGTGTGCTCAAAAATGACTTAGCCCACTTCTTTTGCTCATCAGAAAATACTGGCTTGGGCTCGGGCTCTCTTTTCTTCTTGCAGTCCGCCTTCCATTTCTCATGATCAGCAGCCGCGACCGCGGCAGTTTCCTCGGCACTACGTTCCCAAGGCCTTGTGGGGAGAGGCTTCAATGATGGCTCCGGTACCTTTATGGTCTTAGGTACATAAGGGTCCGGGTTAATAATCCAGGACTGCTTCTGCTTCTTTGCCGGAGGTGGATTGGGGGGCGGCGTCTGATCACCCGCCGGACGAGGACTGGGGGGCGGCGTCTGATCACCCGCCGGACATTGTGGACTGGGGGGCGTCGGCTGACGTGACGGAGGTGTAGGTGAACCGCCACCACCGTAGGGGGGTGGACTTGTTGTCCTTGGCGCCTCGCCTGGAAACTTGATAAACTTCTTTTGCCATAGAATGAAATGGCGCTTGACATCTCCAAGTCTTTTCTCCCCTTCAGGTGTAGCAATGTCAATCTCCAGGTCCTCAAACCCTTGGACTATGTCCTCCACCGTGACACGAGCATAGCCATCTTGAATGGGGGTGTTGTGGTGGAGTGCTCCAGGTAAACATGGTAAAGCACTGCCGATGGCTACCTTCACGGACATGTTCCCGATAGGATAATACAGATGACATTCTTTCATCTCCTTTATATCGTCCACGGGGTAGCGAGGAGGCTCCGGTGCAGTAATTTCGACCACCAGAGGCTCCGGTGCAGTAATTTCGACCACCAGAGGCTCCGGTGTAGTAATTTCGATCGTCGGTGCATCTGCACCAGCCGGTGGGGCCTCCGTGGAAGCCACACTGCTTCTCCGCTGCTGGCTTCTGAGATCCGCTGGATGATCTTCATGCTGCGCCCGAGCTGCATCTCGTTCGGCTACTAGTACACTCACGGTTTTCTTCATCACATCCATTTCCGATGCCAACCGCGCCACAACATCTGCTTCCCGATCCATCTTTCTCTTCCGGCTTCTGTAACCGTACGGGTCATCGTTCTGGGGGAACCCTATTTTCCACGGAATGTGCCCCATGCCTCGTACACGTCCTCCGTGTTCAGGATTCCCGAGGGCTTTTGTCAGCGCGTCGTTCTCTCTGTTGAACTTGATCTTCCCCTCTTGAGCATCCCTCATTGCGTCAATAAGGGCTTGGGTGGGTTTAATTATTTTGCCCCGGTAAACACAGTCCCCTGTCTCCGGGTTCAGCGTTCCCCCATGCCCGTACCACCAGCTTTTGGCCCTTGGGTCCCATCCCTCCGTACCTGGACGGATTCCTCGGGCCCTCAGCTCGTTCTTGTTGGAAATATGCCCTAGAAGCAATAATAAAAGTATTATTATTATATTTCCTTGTTCATGATAATTGTCTTTTATTCATGCTATAACTGTATTATCCGGAAATCGTAATACACGTGTGAATACATAGACCACAATATGTCCCTAGTGAGCCTCTAGTTGACTAGCTCGTTGTGATCAACAGATAGTCATGGTTTCCTGGCTATGGACATTGGATGTCGTTGATAACGGGATCACATCATTAGGAGAATGATGTGATGGACAAGACCCAATCCTAAGACTAGCACAAAAGATCGTGTAGTTCATTTGCTAGAGCTTTGCCAATGTCAAGTATCTCTTCCTTTGACCATGAGATCGTGTAACTCCTGGATACCGTATGAGTGCCTTGGGTGTATCAAACGTCACAACGTAACTGGGTGACTATAAAGGTGCACTACAGGTATCTCCGAAAGTATCTATTGTTTTATGCGGATCGAGACTGGGATTTGTCACTCCGTGTAAACGGAGAGGTATCTCTGGGCCCACTCGGTAGGACATCATCATATGCGCAATGTGACCAAGGATTTGATCACGGGATGATGTGTTACGGAACGAGTAAAGTGACTTGCCGATAACGAGATTGAACAAGGTATTGGATACCGACGATCGAATCTCGGGCAAGTAAAATACCGCTAGACAAAGGGAATTGAATACGGGATTGATTAAGTCCTTGACATCGTGGTTCATCCGATGAGATCATCGTGGAACATGTGGGAGCCATCATGGGTATCCAGATCCCGCTGTTGGTTATTGACCGGAGAACGTCTCGGTCATGTCTGCATGTCTCCCGAACCCGTAGGGTCTACACACTTAAGGTTCGATGATGCTAGGGTTATAAAGGAAGCTTGTATGTGGTTACCGAATGTTGTTCGGAGTCCCGGATGAGATCCCGGACGTCACGAGGAGTTCCGGAATGGTCCGGAGGTAAAGATTTATATATAGGAAGTCCTGTTTCGGCAATCGGGACAAGTTTCGGGGTCATCGGTATTGTACCGGGACCACCGGAAGGGTCCCGGGGGCCCACCGGGTGGGGCCACCTGCCCCGGGGGGCCACATGGGCTGTAGGGGGTGCGCCTTGGCCTACATGGGCCAAGGGCACCAGCCCCTAGAGGCCCATGCGCCAAGATAAAGGAAAAAGGGAAGAGTCCTAAAGGGGGAAGGCACCTCCGAGGTGCCTTGGGGAGGATGGACTCCTCCCCATCCTTAGCCGCACCCCTTCCTTGGAGGAGGGGGCAAGGCTGCGCCTCCCCCCTCTCCCTTGGCCCTATATATAGTGGGGAAAAGGAGGAGCAATCATACCCAAGGCCTTTGGTTGCCTCCCTCTCCCTCCCGTGACACATCTCCTCTCCCGTAGGTGCTCGGTGAAGCCCTGCAGGATTGCCACGCTCCTCCACCACCACCACGCCGTTGTGCTGCTATTGGATGGAGTCTTCCTCAACCTCTCCCTCTCTCCTTGCTGGATCAAGGCGTGGGAGACGTCACCGAGCTGTACGTGTGTTGAACGCGGAGGTGCTGTCCGTTCGGCACTTGATCATCGGTGATCTGAATCACGACGAGTACGACTCCATCAACCCCGTTCACTTGAACGCTTCCGCTTAGCGATCTACAAGGGTATGTAGATGCAAACTCTCCTCTCCTTTCTACTCGTTGCTGGTCTCTCCATAGATAGATCTTGGTGTTTCGTAGGAAAAATTTTGAATTTCTGCTACGTTCCCCAACAGTGGCATCATGAGCTAGGTCTATTGCGTAGATTCTTTGCACGAGTAGAACACAAAGTAGTTGTGGGCGTCGATATTGTTCAATATGCTTGCCGTTACTAGTCTTATCTTGATTCGGCGGCATCGTGGGATGAAGCGGCCCGGACCAACCTTACACGTACGCTTACGTGAGACCGGTTCCACCGACAAACATGCACTAGTTGCATAAGGTGGCTGGCGGGTGTCTGTCTCTCCCACTTTAGTCGGATCGGATTCGATGAAAAGGGTCCTTATGAAGGGTAAATAGCAATTGGCATATCACGTTGTGGTCTTTGCGTAGGTAAGAAACGTTCTTGCTAGAAACCCATAGCAGCCACGTAAAACATGCAAACAACAATTAGAGGACGTCTAACTTGTTTTTGCAGGGTATGCTATGTGATGTGATATGGCCAAAAGGATGTGATGAATGATATATGTGATGTATGAGATTGATCATGTTCTTGTAATAGGATTCACGACTTGCATGTCGATGAGTATGACAACCGGCAGGAGCCATAGGAGTTGTCTTTATTTTTTGTATGACCTGCGTGTCATTGAAGAACGCCATGTAACTTACTTTACTTTATTGCTAAACGCGTTAGCCATAGAAGTAGAAGTAGTCGTTGGCGTGACAACTTCATGCGGACACGATGATGGAGATCATGATGATGGAGATCATGGTGTCATGCCGGTGACAAGATGATCATGGAGCCCCGAAGATGAAGATCAAAGGAGCTATATGATATTGGCCATATCATGTCACTACTCTTATTTGATTGCATGTGATGTTTATCATGTTTATACATCTTATTTGCTTAGAACGACGGTAGTAAATAAGATGATCCCTCATTAAAATTTCAAGAAGTGTTCTCCCCTAACTGTGCACCGTTGCTACAGTTCGTCGTTTCGAAGCACCACGTGATGATCGGGTGTGATAGATTCTTACGTTCACATACAACGGGTGTAAGACAGTTTTACACAGCGAAAACACTTAGGGTTAACTTGACGAGCCTAGCATGTGCAGACATGGCCTCGGAACACGGAGACCGAAAGGTCGAGCATGAGTCGTATAGTAGATACGATCAACATGAAGATGTTCACCGATGATAACTAGTCCGTCTCACGTGATGATCGGACACGGCCTAGTTGACTCGGATCATGTGATCACTTAGATGACCAGAGGGATGTCTATCTGAGTGGGAGTTCATAAGATGAACTTAATTATCCTGAACATAGTCAAAAGACCTTTTGCAAATTATGTCGTAGCTCGCGCTTTAGTTCTACTGTTTAGATATGTTCCTAGAGAAATTATAGTTGAAAGTTGATAGTAGCGATTATGCGATCAGTAGAAAGCTTATGTCCTTAATGCACCGCTTAGTGTGCTGAACCCCAAACGTCGTTTGTGGATGTTTCGAACATCGAACATACACGTTTTGATAACTACGTGATAGTTCAGTTAAATGGTTTAAGTAGAGGCACCAAAGACGTTTTTCGAAACGTCGCGGAACATATGAGATGTTTCGAGGGCTGAAATTAGGATTTCAGGCTCGTGCCCACGTCAAGAGGTATAAGACCTCCGACGATTTTCTTAGCCTGCAAACTAGGGAGAAAAGCTCAATCGTTGAGCTTGTGCTCAGATTGTCTGAGTGCAACAATCACTTGAATCGAGTGGGAGTTAATCTTCCAGATGAGATAGTGATGTTTCTCCAAAGTCATTGCCACCAAGCTGCTAGAGCTTCGTGATGAACTATAACATATCAGGGATAGATATGATGATCCTTGAGGTATTCGCGATGTTTGACACCGCGAAAGTAGAAATCAAGAAGGAGCATAAATTGTTGATGGTTGGTGAAACCACTAGTTTCAAGAAGGGCAAGGGAACAAAGGGATACTTCATGAAACGGCAATTCAGCTGCTGCTCTAGTGAAGAAACCCAAGGTTGAACCCAAACCCGAGACTAAGTGCTTCTGTAATAAAGGGAACAGCCACTGGAGCAGAATTACCCTAGATACTTGGTAGATGAGAAGGCTGGCAAGGTCGATAGAAGTATATTGGATATACATTATGTTAATGTGTACTTTACTAGTACTCCTAGTAGCACCAGGGTATTAGATACCGGTTCGGTTGCTAAGTGTTAATAACTCGAAATAAAAGCTACGGAATAAACGGAGACTAGCTAAAGGTGAGCTGACGATATATGTTGGAAGTGTTTCCAAGGTTGATATGATCAAGCATCGTACGCTCCCTCTACCACCGAGATTGGTGTTTGCGTTGAGCATAGACATGATTGGATTATGTCTATCGCAATACGGTTATTCATTTAAGGAGAATAATGGTTACTCTATTTTTGAATAATACCTTCAATGGTCTTGCACCTAAAGGAATGGTTTATTGAATCTCGATCGTAGTGATACACATGTTCATGCCAAAAGATAGTAATGATAGTACCACCTATTTGTGGCACTGCCATGTAAGTCATATCGGTATAAAATGCATGAAGAAGCTCCATGTTGATGGATCTTTGGACTCACTCATTTTTGAAAAGTTTGAGACATGCGAACCATGTCTATTGGTATATATGCATGAAGAAACTCCATGCAAATGGACCGTTTGAACTCACTTGATTTTGAATCACTTGAGATATGCAAATCATACCACATGGGCAAGATGACTGAAAAGCCTCGGTTTCAGTAAGATGGAACAAGATAGCAACTTGTTGGAAGTAACACATTTTGATGTGTGCAGTCCAATGAGTGCTGAGGCATGCAGTGAATATCGTTATGTTCTTACTTCACAGATGATTCGAGTAGATGTTGAGAATATTTACTTGATGAAACACAAGTCTGAATTATTGAATGGTTCAAGTAATTTCAGAGTGAAGTAGAAGATCATTGTGACAAGAGGATAAAATGTCTATGATGTGATCATAGAGATGAATATCTGAGTTACGAGTTTTGGCACACAATTAAGACATTGTGGAAAATGTTTCGCAATTAATACCGCCTGGAACACCATAGTGTGATGGTGTGTCCGAACATCATAGTTGCACCCTATTGGATATGGTGCGTACCATGATGTCTCTTATCGAATTACCACTATCGTTCATGGGTTAGGCATTAGAGACAACCACATTCATTTTAAATAGGGCACCACGTAATTCCGATGAGATGACACCGTATGAATTATGGTTTAGAGAAACCTAAGTTGTCGTTTCTTAAAAGTTTGGGGCTGCGACGCTTATATGAAAAAGTTTCAGGCTGATAAGCTAGAACCCAAAGCGGATAAATGCATCTTCATAGGACACCCAAAATAGTTGGGTATACCTCCTGTCTCAGATCCAAAAGCAATAAAGGATTGTTTCTTGAATCAGGTCCTTTCTCGAGGAAAGGTTTCTCTCGAAAGAGTTGAGTGGGAGGATGGTGGAGACTTGATGAGGTTATTGAACCGTCTCTTCAACTAGTGTGTGGCAGGGCACAGGAAGTTGTTCCTGTGGCACCTACACCAATTGAAGTGGAAGCTTATGATATTGATCATGAAACTTCGGATCAAGTCACTACCAAACCTCGTAGGACGACAAGGACACGTACTACTTCGGAGTGGTAAGGTGATCCTGTCTTGAAGGTCATGTTGCTAGACAACAATGAACCTACGAGCTATGGAGAAGCGATGGTGGGCCCAAATTCCGACAAATGGTTAGAAGCCATGAAATCCGAGATAGTATCCATATATCAGAACAAAGCATGGACTTTGGTGGACTTGCCCGATGATCGGCAAGCCATTGAGATAAATGGATCTTTTAATAAGAAGACGGACGTGGATGGTAATGTCACCATCTATGAAGCTCGACTTGTGGCGAAGTGTTTTCCGACAAGTTCAAGGAGTTGACTACGATGAGATTTTCTCACTCGTAGCGATGCTTAAAGTCCGTCGGAATCATGTTAGCATTAGCTGCATTTATGAAATCTGGCAGATGGATGTCAAGACAAGTTTCCTTACCAGTTTTCGTAAGGAAAGGTTGTATGCAATACAATCAGAAAAGTTTTGTCGATCCTAAGGATGCTAAAAGGTATGCTAGCTCCAGCGATCCTTTTAAGGACTGGAGTAAGCATCTCGGAGTTGGAATGTACGCTTTGATGAGATGATCAAAGATTTTGGATTTATACAAAGTTTATAAGAAACTTGTATTTCCAAAGAAGTGAGTGGGAGCACTATAGAATTTCTGATGAGTATATGTTGTTGACATATTGATGATCAGAGATGATGTAGAATTTCTAGAAAGCATATAGGGTTATTTTGAAAGTGTTTTTCAATGGAAAGCCTAGATTAAGCTACTTGAACATTGAGCATCAAGATCTATAAGGATAGATCAAAATGCTTAATAATACTTTCAAATGAGCACATACCTTGACATGATCTTGAAGGTGTTCAAGATGGACCAGTCAAAGAAGGAGTTCTTGCCTGAGTTATAAGGTACGAAGTTAAGACTTAAAGCTCGACCACGGCAGAATAGAGAGAAAGGACGAAGGTCGTCCCCTATGCTTAAGACGTAGGCTCTTCAGTATGCTATGCTGTGTACCGCACCGAAAGTGTGCCTTGCCATGAGTCAGTCAAGGGGTACAAGAGTGATCCATGAATGGATCATAGGACAGCGGTCAAAGTTATCCTTAGTAACTAGTGGACTAAGGAATTTTCTCGATTATGGAGGTGGTAAAAGAGTTCGTCGTAAAGGTTACGACGATGCAAGCTTAACACCTATCCGGATAGCTCTGAGTAGAGAGACCGGATACATATAATGGAGCAATAATTTAGAATAGCTCCAAGTAGAAAAGTTGTTTGGAATAGCTCCAAATAGAGCGTGGTAGCTGCATCTAGGAGATGACATAGAGATTTGTAAAGCACACACGGATCTGAAAGGTTCAGACCCGTTGACTAAAACCTCTCTCACAAGCAACATGATCAAACCTTAAACTCTTGGGTATTAGTCACATGGCGATGTGACCTGTGAGTGTTAATCACATGGCGATGTGAACTAGATTATTGACTCTAGTGCAAGTGGGAGACTGTTGGAAATATGCCCTAGAAGCAATAATAAAAGTATTATTATTATATTTCCTTGTTCATGATAATTGTCTTTTATTCATGCTATAACTGTATTATCCGGAAATCGTAATACACGTGTGAATACATAGACCACAATATGTCCCTAGTGAGCCTCTAGTTGACTAGCTCGTTGTGATCAACAGATAGTCATGGTTTCCTGGCTATGGACATTGGATGTCGTTGATAACGGGATCACATCATTAGGAGAATGATGTGATGGACAAGACCCAATCCTAAGACTAGCACAAAAGATCGTGTAGTTCATTTGCTAGAGCTTTGCCAATGTCAAGTATCTCTTTCTTTGACCATGAGATCGTGTAACTCCTGGATACCGTAGGAGTGCTTTGGGTGTATCAAACGTCACAACGTAACTGGGTGACTATAAAGGTGCACTACAGGTATCTCCGAAAGTATCTATTGTTTTATGCGGATCGAGACTGGGATTTGTCACTCCGTGTAAATGGAGAGGTATCTCTGGGCCCACTCGGTAGGACATCATCATATGCGCAATGTGACCAAGGAGTTGATCACGGGATGATGTGTTACGGAACGAGTAAAGTGACTTGCCGGTAACGAGATTGAACAAGGTATTGGATACCGACGATCGAATCTCGGGCAAGTAAAATACCGCTAGACAAAGGGAATTGTATACGGGATCGATTGAGTCCTTGACATCGTGGTTCATCCGATGAGATCATCGTGGAACATGTGGGAGCCAACATGGGTATCCAGATCCCGCTGTTGGTTATTGACCGGAGAACGTCTCGGTCATGTCTGCATGTCTCCCGAACCCGTAAGGTCTACACACTTAAGGTTCGATGACGCTAGGGTTATAAAGGAAGCTTGTATGTGGTTACCGAATGTTGTTCGGAGTCCCGGATGAGATCCCGGACGTCACGAGGAGTTCCGGAATGGTCCGGAGGTAAAGATTTATATATAGGAAGTCCTGTTTCGGCAATCGGGACAAGTTTCGGGGTCATCGGTATTGTACCGGGACCACCGGAAGGGTCCCGGGGGCCCACCGGGTGGGGCCACCTGCCCCGGGGGGCCACATGGGCTGTAGGGGGTGCGCCTTGGCCTACATGGGCCAAGGGCACCAGCCCCTAGAGGCCCATGCGCCAAGATAAAGGAAAAAGGGAAGAGTCCTAAAGGGGGAAGGCACCTCCGAGGTGCCTTGGGGAGGATGGACTCCTCCCCATCCTTAGCCGCACCCCTTCCTTGGAGGAGGGGGCAAGGCTGCGCCTCCCCCCTCTCCCTTGGCCCTATATATAGTGGGGAAAAGGAGGAGCAATCATACCCAAGGCCTTTGGTTGCCTCCCTCTCCCTCCCGTGACACATCTCCTCTCCCGTAGGTGCTCGGTGAAGCCCTGCAGGATTGCCACGCTCCTCCACCACCACCACGCCGTTGTGCTGCTGTTGGATGGAGTCTTCCTCAACCTCTCCCTCTCTCCTTGCTGGATCAAGGCGTGGGAGACGTCACCGAGCTGTACGTGTGTTGAACGCGGAGGTGCTGTCCGTTCGGCACTTGATCATCGGTGATCTGAATCACGACGAGTACGACTCCATCAACCCCGTTCACTTGAACGCTTCCGCTTAGTGATCTACAAGGGTATGTAGATGCAAACTCTCCTCTCCTTTCTACTCGTTGCTGGTCTCTCCATAGATAGATCTTGGTGTTTCGTAGGAAAATTTTTGAATTTCTGCTACGTTCCCCAACAGTTCTCCATCTTCTCCCACCTAGGCTCCCAAAGGCGATACCCTCCTGGCCCCATAATATGATTGTACTCCTTCTTAGCCGCATTTTCCTTATTTTTTTTTGATATTTGAATGAACTGCTCCGATTTCTTTTGCTTCACAAATTCTGGCCAATCATGTTTCAGTTTCTCATATTGTCCTTTGAAATCCGGAGTCTTGTTCTGCTTGACAAAGTCATGGGCTAGATTTTGCTTGAATTTCCGGAATGCGCCGGCCATCTTATGAAGAGCGAACTGTTTGACTAGCCTCCTCCTCTCCTTGTTTTCCTCAATCTTGTTACCCTCCTCATCGAATTTGTTGTATTCCGGAGGTAGAACGAAATGTTCCATAAGCTTTTTGAAGCAATCTTTTTTTGTTCTCTTATCGACAAAAGTGAAACCAGCAATTCGTGCCTTCTTTGGCTTATTCCACTCCTGGACGGTGATCGAGACGTTGTCTCTAACAATGGCTCCGCATTGGTTGACAAACTTGGTGGCGTTCTTGCGGGGCTCCAGCGGCCTGCCAGTTGCACTGTCGACAACCTCGATGGTGCATGTTTCTCCTTGTTTCATCGTCTTGGTTGCGCCACGCTTTGACGACGTACTCGATTGTTTCGACGATCCGGCCGAGGGCTAAAATAAGAAAGAGAGTCGCGCGCGTTAGTCCACACATATTTATTCAAATCAGTTAGTTTGTATCACCAGAGGCTCAATGTATATATATATACCTCGGCGCCGGAGGTGGTTGCTACTTCCATTTGAAGATCGTCGTTTATCGACGTTTGTTCGGCATCATCTTGCTGACGGCGCCCTTCATCTTCACCGTCAAGGTTCAGATAAGAAGAGATATCATCTTCTTCTTGTCCGGTCGGCACATATAGAATATCGCCGTTTATGATGCCGAACATATGTGCTTCACCGTCCGGATCATAGTTGTCCATAATCGGGTCAGCTCTATCGTCCGCCATTATGTCAGTCCTGAAAACATGTAGTAAAAACAAATTAATTAAGTGAAGAAGGGGGGCGGTGGCGGTGGCGAAAGGGCGGTGGCAAAAGGAGGGGGCGAGGAAGGGGTGGGAGAGGGTGTCGCGGTAGAGCGCGAGAGCAGTCTTATGGTTTCAGACCATGAGCTGCAGTCATTTGCTAGAGAACTTGAGTCATTTGCTAGAGAACTTGAGTGTGACGCCCGGATACATTAACCTCTGCTAATGGTACCACATCACCACGATTACTGTGGTTAATCTCGTGATGATTCAAGTCCCTTTCGAATTTAAAAATTCAAAATCAAGTTAAAAAATTAAAAATTTCAAACATAAAAACTAAAATGTTCAAAGCGTGGCAAATAATCCCTTGATAATTGTCACGTTGAAAACCACATTTGTAAAGTATTTAAATGCGCTTTGGTGAATAAAACCGTGCCTTAAACAATAAATTAAATGCATTTTATAATTTATAAAATCTTAAACTTTTTTAATTAGGCATGAAACCTTTTGTGGTCGCGGTTGGGGAGGCAACCCGCGACTAAAGGGTGACCTTTAGTCGCGGTTGGGGAGGAGACCCGCGACTAAAGGGCTTTTTTGGCGGGGTTTTGTTCCCGCGCGCAACGACCTTTAGTCGCGGTTGGGCAGGCCAACCGCGACTAAAGGTATTCTTAAAATACTTTTTCTTTTTCAAAATGTTAAAAATACAAATAATATATCGAAAAATTCAGAAAAATAAAACTAATTCAATTCAATATGTTAAAAACACAAATATTATATCAAAAAATTCAGAAAAATAAAACTAATTCAATTCAAAATTCTAAAAATACAAATAATATATCAAAAAATTAAGAAAAATAAAACTAATTCAATTCAAAATGTTAAAAATACAAATAATATATCAAAAAATTCAGAAAAATAAAACTAATTCAATTCAATATGTTAAAAACACAAATAATATATCAAAAAATT
>NC_041381.1:18551029-18568909 GCF_002162155.2 Triticum dicoccoides | reverse complement strand
AATTAAGAAAAATAAAACTAATTCAATTCAAAATGTTAAAAATACAAATAATATATCAAAAAATTCAGAAAAATAAAACTAATTCAATTCAATATGTTAAAAACACAAATAATATATCAAAAATTCAGAAAAATAGAACTAATTCAATTCAATATGTTAAAAACACAAATATTATATCAAAAAATTCAGTAAAATAAAACTAATTCAATTCAAAATTCTAAAAATACAAATAATATATCAAAAAATTAAGAAAAATAAAACTAATTCAATTCAAAATGTTAAAAATACAAATAATATATCAAAAAATTCAGAAAAATAAAACTAATTCAATTCAAAATTTTATACGCCTAGGCAGGAGTATGACTAAATCACTCCAAATTTCATGTATCATCAGTGGTATCTCGAATCATTCGAAAATGGACACCAAACACATCACGGGTAATATAATTCACATGATCCATTCAACAAAGTTTGGTACAATAAATTATTACACATCATTTCTTCCCTTGTGTCCCTGCTTGCTTACGATTGTGCCGTATCCATGGAGCATCCTCATCATTTAACTTAATGCTTGGGTCGGTGTTGACTTTGAAGGGCGGAATTTCAGCAAACATATTATAATCTTCTGACATGTCTGTCTTGTCCTCCACTCCCACGATGTTTCTTTTCCCTGAAAGAACAATGTGGCGCTTTGGATCATCGCATGATGTACTGATCGTTTTCTTATCTTTCCGTTTCCTCGGTTTGCTACTCATGTCCTTCACATAGAAAACCTGAGCGACATCTTTCGCTAGGACGAATGGTTCGTCAAGGTAACCAAGATTGTTGAAATCCACCATTGTCATTCCGTATTGCTGGTCCACCTTTACCCCACCTCCTGTTAGCTTGAACCATTTGCACCGGAACAAAGGGACCTTAAAGGAGGGTCCATAGTCAAGTTCCCATATCTCCTCTATGTAACCATAATATGTGACCTTTTGCCCATTCTCGGTTGCTGCATCAAAGCGGACACCACTGTTTTGGTTGGTGCTCTTTTTATCTTGGGTGATCGTGTAAAATGTATTCCCATTTATCTCGTACCCTTGGAAAGTTGTTATAGTTGAAGATGGTGTCTTGGCCAACATGTACAGCTGATCTACAACATCATTGTCATTCATTAAATGTTTTCTCAACCAACTGCCGAAAGTCTCCATGTGGGCCTTCCTAATCCAGGATTCAGGCTTCCCCGGGTTGTCCGAGCGTAAAATATTCTTGTGTTTCTCAAAGTACGGAGCCACCAAGCTGGAATTGGTCAGTACAGTGTGGTGTGCTTCAGTCAAAGAATGGCCGTCCATACATGTCGTTGATTTCCTTCCGATCGTGCCTTTTCCACTTAGTCTCCCCTCGTGCCGCGATCGAGGAAGACCAATCGGCTTAATGTCAGGAACAAAGTCAACACAAAACTCAATTACCTCCTCATTTCCATAGCCCTTGGCGATGCTTCCTTCTGGCCTAGCACGGTTACGAATATATTTCTTTAATACTCCCATGAACCTCTCGAAGGGGAACATATTGTGTAGAAATACAGGACCGAGAATGAAAATCTCTTCGACTAGGTGAACCAAGAGGTGCGTCATAATATTGAAGAAGGATGGCGAGAACACCAACTCGAAACTGACAAGACATTGGATCACATCGTTCTGTAACCGTGGTAGATCTTCTGGATTGATTACCTTCTGAGAGATTGCATTGAGGAATGCACATAGCTTCACAATGGCTACTCGAACATTTTCCGGCAGGAGCCCCCTCAAAGCAATCGGAAGCAATTGCGTCATAATCACGTGGCAGTCGTGAGACTTCAGGTTTTGGAACTTTTTCTCCGCCATGTTTATTATTCCCTTTATATTGGACGAGAATCCAGACGGGACCTTCATACTGCTCAGGCATTCAAAAAAGATGACCTTCTCTTCTTTGGTCAGAGCGTAGCTGGCACGACCTTGAAACCATTCCGGATGCTGGTCATCAGGGTCTTTCAAATGTTGCTGGTCCTGCCGTGCTTCCTTTGTATCATTTGTCTTCCCATACACGCCCAAGAAGCTTAGGAGGTTCACGCAAATATTCTTCGTAACGTGCATCACGTCGATTGCAGAGCGGACTCCTAGGACTTTCCAATATTCTAGATCCCAGAATATAGATTTCTTCTTCCACATGGCTGCGTGCCCGTCAGCTCCCTTCGGAACTGATTGTCCGCCAGGACCCTTTCCAAAGATGACTTTCAAATCCTTGACCATATCAAATACCTCAGCACCAGTGCGTTCCGCAGGCTTCGGCCGGTGATCTGCCTTGCCGTTGTAATGCTTGCCTTTCTTTCTTACTGGATGAATTTTCGGAAGAAATCGACGATGCCCAAGGTACACGTTCTTCTTACAATTTGGCAAATGTACACTTTCAGTCTCATGTAAGCAGTGCGTGCATGCATTGTATCCCTTACTTGACAGTCCCGAAAGGTTACTAAGAGCAGGCCAATCGTTGATGGTTACGAAAAGCAACGCTCGTAGGTTAAATTCCTCTTTTTTGTGCTCATCCCACACACGGACACCAGGTCTGCCCCACAGCTGTAAAAGTTCATCAACTAATGGCCTTAGTTACACATCGATGTCGTTGCCGGGTTGCTTCGGACCTTGGATGAGCACTGGCATCATAATGAACTTCCGCTTCATGCACAACCAAGGAGGAAGGTTGTAGATGCATAGAGTCACGGGCCAGGTGCTATGGCTGGAGCTCTGCTCGCCAAAAGGATTCATGCCATCTGTACTTAGACCAAATCTTATGTTCCTTGCGTCAGCTGCAAAATCTTTGAACTCTCTGTCGATCTTTCTCCATTGCGTTCCATCTGCGGTGTGTCTCAACTCCCCGTCCGACTTACGGTCCTCTTTGTGCCATCGCAACAACTTGGCATGCTCTTTGTTCCTGAACAGACGTTTCAACCGTGGTATTATAGGAGCATACCACATCACCTTGGCGGGAACCCTCTTCCTGGGTTTCCCGCCCTCAACATCGTCACCAGGGTCATCGCCTCTGATCTTATAACGCAATGCAGTGCATACCGGGCATTCATTCAAATTCTCGTATTCACCGCGGTAGAGGATGCAGTCGTTGATGCATGCATGTATCTTCAGAACCTCTAAACCTAGAGGGCAGACAACCTTCTTTGCTTCGTACGTATTGGCGGGCAACTCGTTATTCTTTGCAAACATATTCTTCAACATTTTCAGCAAGTTTTCAAATGCCGAGTCAGCTACACCTGCCTGTGCCTTCCATTTCAGCAAATCCAGTGTGCAACCCAGCTTTTTCAGACCATCATCGCATCCAGGGTACAACGACTTTCTGTGATCCTCTAACATGCGATCCAAATTCTCCCTCTCCTTTTCAGTTTCGCAGCGTCTCCGTGCATCAGCAATGGTCCGACCAAGATCATCAACGGTCTCATCACGTGCCTCTTCTTCACCTTCCCCTTCACCTTCCCCTTCACCTTCAGCATCCTCCATGAAAGTATCACCGAAATGAGCAAGATAGCTTTCATCGATGAAATCATCCCCTTCTTCATCTTCTTCCATTATAACCCCTCTTTCTCCATGCTTGGTCCAACAATTATAGCTTGGCATGAAACCGTGTCGAAGCAGGTGCAGGTGAACTTCTCTTGAGGAAGAGTAACCCTTCTGATTCTTACAGTCAACACATGGACAGATAACAAAACCCTTCTGCTTGTTCGCATTAGCCACTACGAGGAAATCTTTCAAACCCGTAGTGAACTCGCGGGAGAGTCGGTTACCGTACATCCATTGCCGATTCATCTGCATTATTATAATATAAAATATATAATTAACCATCATGCATTTGTTAAAGTAACTAGCTATAAACAATAGAAATTAAACAATGAACAACACACATGCATATTTTATCAATGACACACATGCATGAAAGGTTCAAGTTGCTAACCGCGATCGAGGAGGAACCTCAAGTGTGGCTCCAACACTTCATATCATGTTTGTTTCACGCTATTGGGCATTTCATCAAACACCTTGTGTGCATAAGAGGAACCAAAAGCAAACCTACACCCCCTTGTGAAGAGAAGTGGCACCAAATGGCTAAGTGAGTGCGCTGAACTGGTATATATAGGGGAGGAGCTTTAGTCGCGGTTGGCCAGGCCAACCGCGACTAAAGGCCTTTGGGCACCTTTAGTCGCGGTTGGCCTGGCCAACCGCGGCTAAAGCCCCTCACGTGCACCAGCTGGCCACCGAGCGCCCTGGCCCAAGCCTTTGGTCGCGGTTCGTCTGCCGAACCGCGACTAAAGACTTCATTAGTCGCGGTTCCTACAGTTTCGCGACTAATGGGGCTGGACGGAAGCCTCTTTTTCTACCAGTGCCTGTTGACTGGTCAACTGCTGACGGAACTAATTGACTGGGTTCCTTGCCCCCACTGTCATACGCTTAGGCTAGCTCACTTGTGGGGATAAAATGTAATCTGCCATATTTTACTATTTGATTAACTAGATAAAGAAAATCCAGAAAATGCAATAAACTTCGGTTAATCATATAAAATAGACCGTACCTCGGTTGAAAATGTTTTCTACATGAAAGTTGCTCAACGACGAGGTGAATCTGAATACGCAGTCCGTTCATCTGTCACACGTCTCTAGTATAGCGAACGTCGAACATTTCCCCTCCGGTTCATCTGTCTGACAGACGTCCGGATCCGGGAAAACTTTCCCGTTAAATTCCTGCTCCGTCTGTAGCACTTAACATTGCACTAGGGCACCCCTGCACTGCGTATTACCATGCCTTGCTATGTGATTGTTTTTGTTGCCGTGTATTTACTATCTCTTTCCCCTCTTCTTCTCCAGTAGACCCCGAGACCGCTGTTGATGCCTCTGTGATCGTCTACGTCATCGACGATACTTCTTCCCTTTCAGCGGAGCTTCCAAGCAAGCCCCTCCTTTGATCATTCCGATATCGCTCGTTCCATTCTCTCATGCTTGCATTAGATTTTGCTACTGTTATTGATTGCTCCTATTTTGATGCATAGCCTACTTTTGTACATGTTGTTGTACCTTACCTGCTTATCCTAAACTACTTAGTATAGGTTGGTTAGTGATTTCTCACTGACCCTCACCTTTTCCTTGTTGTCCCTGCTTCATCATCGACGATTCGATAAATGTGATCAACGACCAGAGCCCGACGCCTCACATCACTTCACCTCCTTAGTTGTACGATCTGCATAGTTACTATCGAGTGCGGAGGGTGATACCTCGTAACACGCTCCTGATGATAACTCTGTAGTGTAGCTATTCGGTCCTGGTCATCGAGGGTGATTCCTCCTTCACCACTCCCAATATGACTCTGTCGTGCAGCCCCTCAAGTGTGAACCTCGAGGGTGATTCCTCCTACGTTCACCTTGATGATTACATCGAGTGGAATCCACCGAGGGTGATTCCTCGGGGTTTCCCCCTTGATGTTTGGACACACGGTTACCTTGACTTTACTTGAGACCTTTGTGAAATTCGGGTGGGCCCGGAGAGCACCCGAGGAGTTACGGTGGCGGCTGGCTGTTTATCGGTATCACCCAGGAGGGGTGGTAGCTCCGGACTTGTCCCGACAACCGTCACTTCTTTTAATTGTTAATGCACTAACAGGTTTGGGTATCTATTCTGAGTTGGCCTTCGGCCTTTACGCACTAACCATCATGCGAGAATAGTTATGGGCCTCGGCGTCGTAGTATCAGCCGAAGCTTTGTCAGACATCCAGTTCAGCAGTGCGGCACGGCTGGGCTGGCACCATCCTGTAGTGGTGGAGCCTGGTCCTCCCTGCTCGCAACGGCCTGGAGTGCAATGAGCGATGGGTCCAGACCCCAGAGTGCTCAGGATGTAGACCGGCGGGGACCTCTCTACTGAGCTTAGGTAGGGCTACAACGTGTTGGCATTGACCCAGAAAAGTGTGTCCGGCCAGAGTAATCAAGCGTGTTGGAAAATGTGGCGCACCCCTGCAGGGAAGATTATCCATTAATAGCTGTGTCCACGGTAACGGACATTCAGGCTCATATCCTGATCTTATATAACTAGAAATGGATACTTGAGATCTGTGATAGATATGTGGCTCCGCGATTGCTTTCTCCCGGGTGTCGAGGAAGAATCTCTGGGCGTTAATGTTACAACATGTTTGTTAAATATAATCTGCTATTCTTTACTCTTCTTCATGTTGCAAGATGCTCGGAGCTGCTTGAAGATGCTAGTCTTCGATAGGCTAGGCCTCCCCCTCTATTCTGGCATTCTGCAGTTCAGTCCACAGATACAACCCTTCCATTTGATACCAATGCATGCTTAGTATAGATCTAATGCTTGCGAGTACTTTGGATGAGTACTCATGGTTGCTTTGCTACCCCTTTTCCCCCTTCTTTCTTCTTTCCGGTTGATGCAACCAGATGGTGGATCCCTGAAGCCAGATGCCACCGCCGACGGATACTACTACGTGGAGACTGCCGACGACCAGGAGTAGTTAGTAGGTCCCAGGCAGGAGGCCTTGCCTCTTCGATCGTTGTTACTTTTGTGCTAGCCTTCTTAGGGCATCCTTGTTTAACTTATGTTTGTACTCAGACGTTGTTGCTTCCGCTGACTCTTGTGCATCGAGCTTGTATTCGAGCCCTCGAGGCCCCTGGCTTATAATATAAGGCTTGTATTATTTCATTTGTGTCTAGAGTTGTGTTGTAATATCTTCCCGTGAGTCCCTGATCTTGATCGTACACATTTGCGTGTATGATTAGTGTACGGGCGGATCGGGGGTGTCACACTCGGTGATGGCGAGGACGACCCACTTGATGACACCGTCTTCTCCCAAAGAATCAGGATGAACGAATATGAGACTGGCCACCTCTTCGATGTCCTATCGCCTTGTCAGGACTACGTCAGGAAGCCATTTGTGACCCGTTTGACAAGGACCAATCTTGTCACACATGTCATGGTATGTTTTTCTAAACTCATTTATCATTTCCTTTTTGTGTCCATCATGTGAGACTGACTACTTGACATAGTTGCTCTGTTGGCTTTTCAGAAATTGCCTAAGAAGGTACCTTAAGTAGTGGCGTAGCGGGTGATGAAGAAGGCCTTGTTGGAGTCTGCCTTGAAAGAAGGGGTGTCGTCAGCACCTGTGCGTACAAGGCTCACATGGACGGCCGCCTCATCTTCAACGCGTAGGGGCGCAGCCCATCACGGAAGCAAAGGGGTCAGGACTCACGCACGCACTCACAGTTTGGACTTTGGATCTCCTCTAATCTCGCTTCGTTTCCAATTTTCTTCTGCCCTCGCCTGCCGCCGGCCGCCGGCCGCATGCTAGTCTATCGAATATCTCCGTCAAGAAGGGAAGGGGACATGCAAGTGCCGCCATGTTGATCCATCTCGTGTTCTAGCCGGCCGGCCACTTGGATGAATGACCAAACGATGAAAAAGGTCAGTTTATTTTTGCATTAGATTAGTTTGTGTCTTCCAAACCGTAGAAGTGTAATACTAGAACTACAGACATTAACAACTAGCTACTCCGGATGAGTGACCCCCTAGTCCAGCAGAAAAAATCGATCTTTGATAATTCTGCTTAAAAATCACTGAATTAAAAATTTGTGTGATTTTTGTTCCTATTGTGGAACAACGGACATACGTAGACTATCTAGGGGTATGTTTGGATCGGTGTTATTATTACGGAACAACGGACATATGTAGATTATCTAGGGCTATGTTTGGATTACAGCCCCGAAGTGCCTGAGAAAATATTTTTGCGTTGACGATAGTGGTATCCTCCATTTGGAAACGAGATCCAATTATTTGGCTCGCCCAAGCCCCATCACCTCTTTCCATTTGTTACATAGCCATTTCTTTGCCTAGACCATCGCGGTCCTTTCCTCCGCATATATGTTGGCCTGCTGTTGGTTGCCATGGTGACCATAGGCACAATCCAAACAAACCCCAAATCTTCCAATGTTTACTAGGTTATTATGTGACTATCTATCTTATCATTTTGAGATGCTTCTAGTTCTTGCCCCCCCCCCCCTATCTTTATTTTCTGGCTCCGTCCCTGGCGGAGACCAATACTGTTGGTGTACATATGTGGCTGGGCGCGGGTGTGTGATACTTGTGTCTTAGTTAAAGAGCATAGTTTGCTTGTGTTGACGATGGCTAGTGTTCTTGAAGTTGTGAGGTTGTTGGTTAAATGGTTGTTTTATATATGTTTGGCCATTGTTAAACTGATTGTCCTATATATGTTTAGCCATTGTCAAACTGATTGTTGGCCTATTTAATATTTCATATGTGCCACTGATGTGCTGCCAATTTGTTGTAATTTTTTGGCTGGAAAACACGTTGATGGTGTGCACATAATATGAAACGCTGCTAGTTTAGGAATTATAGTTGTGACATTCTGACACTTGGCACCCTATATTACTGGTTGCATGGGGCCCACACTCCATTACTAAGCACCATATTGGCGTGGGGTCACCATGCCACCAAGACACTTTTTTGCCACACCACCACTAGCGTTTCCTGCACTAGTGATCACATGTGTAGTCAAACATTAAACCATAAAAATTTAATCAAAATATAAAAGTATAGGACATGACACAAGCACAACTAAATGAAAAATAAATAAGAGGTACGTATGGGATGCTCTTGCAAATGAGCAAAGTAAGCAACATAGCTGCGTGAGTTCATGCTAGAGAGAGTAGACTATAGTCCACCTATCTCAGACACCCTCTTTCTTGCCATCACTCTCTCTTTATATCAAATAATTATCATCAACTTGTTTGCATGTTCTATGATGTAACATGAACAAGTCCATAAACAAGTTCATTCTAGGCAGAGTAGACTACAGTCAACCTATCTCATAAGCCCTCTTTCTTGCCATCACTCTTTGCTTATGGATTTTTTTTTTTTTTTGCAAAAAGAAAGTCCATAAGCAAAGCAAAAAATGCTCCATGTAAATGAACTAAAGAGCAAGAACCCGTCATAGAGGAGCTGAAATTCATAGGGACATGCAGGTGAGGGGGCACGCACATGCCAAGCCCTGCCAGGCCGCTCGATTGTCTCGCGATTTGTGAAGTAGTTGGATATCGCATGAGGACACAGTAAGTTTTAAGTTTCAGTCATTGAAGTTACGATTTTTCATCTGAAAGTTGCGATTTTCTCACTCGTTTTTACCAAGTTTCATAGATAAAATGTCAAGACTTTTTTTGTCGGTAGTAAGCACAAAACTGTGATTTTGTCATTCGCTCGTACTAAGTTTCAAGAGTTGAAACTTAATACTTGTTAACAAAATTCATCAAAACGTATTCAAAATGAATATTATTAAAATCCCTTGTCACAAGAAAGCGAATATGAAAGTATAACTTAATTTAAACCTTTTTTTTAAAAGATATTAAAGTTTAAAAATCAAAATCCAAAAGAAAAAACATGCACGAGGCACTTGGTGGCCCCGCACTTGCGTGCCCCAAATCCGCTCCCCATAGTGGAGTGGATACCACGATCTGGTATCTAGGGGTGCACAATGTGCAAAGTCTGTGTATGTCAAATCTTAATCAATCTTTGCCTTTTGTATTGGAAACATAGTCCAGTGAGGCTATTGGTTTAGATTTTTATCGCTCAACCTGCTCAACTGGTTCAATAGTGACAAAAACCAAAATATTTAAGGTATTCTTCTAAGAAAAAATTACTTGTCATCAAATGAATACACTTAATATTGGTTCCAAACCATTATTAAATCACAAATTTTAGCTAGCCTAGTTGGTATTGGCCTTTTGGGGAGTGGTGGCTAAAGGTCAAATGTTCAATTCCTAGTTTACACATAATTTTCTTGATATTTTGGTGGTTTTTTGCTAAAAGACCGACACACCTTATATAGCAAGACGAGGTTTTTTCCGGTCGTATTGCCGTTCCGGTCCGGTTGTTAAAACTATGCCTGGAAACCACACATAAAAAAGTTCCGCACCTTTAATATGCATATTGTCTACCTATGATCTCCAACATTTAAATAAACAAATAAGTCCAACAAAAGTATATCAACATCAAACAATAGAGATAAGCACAACTAAGAGAGAGAAAAAAGATACATAAGGCTTAGGATGCTCCTGTAAAAATGGTAAATTGAGCAAGATTGCATGAGTTTGTTCCGAGGACAATAGGTTTTTATTCCACTCTCTAAATCTCCATCTTTCTCATGGTCACTTTCTCTTTCTCTTAAATCTCAGCAAATTGTCTGCATTTTTCTATGACATATCATGAAAAATTTCTTTGGCATTGAAGATTAGGCCGCCCATCCAAATGAGTCAGTTCTTAGTACAAATATATTTGCTTGTGCACCTTCGATCAAGTCTAGTATTTGTGATGCATGCCAACGAGCCAAAGTCCATCAATTGCCTTTTCAAGATTCGAGTCATATTACTCATGCCCCGCTTCAAAGTATTCATTCCTGGGGCCTGCTATTACCTTTGTTGGAGGCTCCAATTATGTGAGTTTTTTGGATGACTTTAGTTGTTTCACATGGATTTACCTTCTCAAGTGAAAATCTGATGTCGAGCAATCATTTTACTCCTTCCAAAAACATGTTGAACGCATGCTTGATACTGAAATCAAAATTGTCCAATCCGATTGGGGTGGGGAGTACCGTCGCTTATCCAGATATTTTCAGCTGGAATGCATTACTCATCGCGAATCCTGCCTACACACCTAGCAACAAAATGGCATCGCTAAACGCAAGCACCGCCATATCGTTGAAATTGGCAACACACTCCTCGCTCATTCATCTCTCCCGGTTCGTTTTCCAGGATGAAGCCTTTGTCACCGCTTGCTATTTGTTTTAAGATTGGTGGTTGCCTAAAGAAAAGCATCATATTTTTCTTCCATGTCACTCATATTAGTAAGATTTCCATGTTCCCATAAGTATGTTATCACTAGGAGGCATACCTATTGCATCCTTTATTTCTACCACATTTCTATGAGGCAAAACTTTAGCAAGATGTTGTGTACAAAATTTGGAGAAATTAAATTCAACTTTATCCTATTCAAATTTAACAAACTTTTCTTTATAATTAGCATTAGTTTCATAAGTATCAAGAAAGGTTTACCAAATATTATGGGACAAAAATTATCTAGTTTAGTTTCAAGTATTACTAAATAAGTGGGATACTTAGTGTTACCACGAAGAACTTCAACTTCTCTAATTATTCTCATAGGTGAAATACTAGACATATCTGCCAATTTAATTGTTAAATTAATACCTTATATCTCACATGATGAAATATCCCCGGTTAGTGGCGAATCTAGAAAAATAATGGAGGGGGCTGGGCTGCATGTACCATGCGAACATGTGTTGGGCTGGGCTGACAAGTAGCTGGGGCTGGGCCTTAACACTAGTAGTAAAAAACTATTTTACTGCGCTGGAGGGGGGGCTTGAGCCTGTTAAAGCCCCGCTAGTAGATTCACTCCGGGATCCGGCAATTTCTTGATAAAGAGAGAAATGAACAACGCTTAAACTAGTATCACACAAACCATGGTAACAATGAGTACACTCATAACCGAAATAGTAGGTTTTCCCACAACATTCATTGAAGTTTCATCTTTACCAAAATGAGTTGTAGATTGGAGGTAATTGATAACTTGTCCTTCTAGGTTTTCAGTCACAAAATATTTAACCATAGCTATTCGAGATTGTGTTTCAGTATGATTATAACACTAGTAGAAAACAGGGCATTAGTCATGGTTCCTAAGGGCCCTGTTTTCTACTATTATAAGGTTTTCTAGTTTTCATGGCACTTCCATTAGCAGCGGTAGTTATTAGAGAATGTTTTTAATCTTTGCACGAAAGGGTGGTTTCTCAACATACATGTAGGTTCTACTTGACTAATAGCATGAACTTGTAACTACCTATATATTAACAAAACGGTAATCTCTAGAGAGACGGTAGATATGCTATTACAATGTTTCTTTATTTAATTAGGACAACACAATAAACTCTAGAGAGATATAACTTGAACCTATTCGCCGAAAAAGGGTTTCCCCCACTTTATATTATAAAGTAAGGATCATCGATGCAGACAACGGAAACCACATAGCACCACACCACACCACCACACAACACACCCAAGGTCGGATATAATAGGTACAGGAACAACCACAACACCCCACCACTCCAAGCATGCAACAAAAGAGCAATAAGGGCAGAGCTTGAAGTAGTTGGAGTAGTCTACCATGACAGACTGTCACGGAGAGACGAGGCAGAGCTCGGCGAATGCAGGCCTCCAAGACGGTGCCTTCAAGAAGGGGAATGACACCGAAGCGTCGTCGTCGCCGGATCCAAAGTATCATGGCTTTCAACTGGATCATTCGAAGGGGAGAGTAGCCACGATGATGCCTTCAGGAAGGAGACAACACCCACGGACGCCGCCGTCGTCGGCCCGATCGAAGCCGAGCAGGGGATCACCCCTAGCACACACGCTCCACCTTCGAAACGCCACCGCTCGCCGAAGCATCGGCCGCCATGCCGCCCGAGCGGCCATAGCAACCAACCCACACCTGAGTCGCGCACCTCGCCCACAAGCAGCACGGCTACCACCACCGAGGCCGCCGCACCGGTAGGGTCCGCGGCTACGATAGGGCCGCGGCGGAGGTGGGGGCTGCGGCGATGATGGCGGTTGCCAAGCCGATAGCGGAGGTGGCAACGGGCGAGGTGGAAGTCGAGCCCGTCACCTGGGGGCGGCGCCATTCAGTGTGGCCACCGACACAACCTCGGAGGAAGGAGACGGGGACCCGGGGGCCCGGTCAGACTCGACGTGGGGAGAGGGAGTGAATAAACCGGGCAGCGGCTGTAGAAGGCGCCGTGCTCGGGGGGTCTCCAGGGGGCGCCGCCGCGCATCGCTCCAAGCAGGGGGCGCGGGGGTCGGCGTCGAAGGAGCCGAAGCCGGAGAAACCTGAAAAAAGGAAACACCGTCTCGACAAAGTACATGTGCCTCGAGGTGTTCACACGATGAGTGGCTGGATCATAGCACCGGTAACCTTTGGTGTTAGGTGGGTAGCCAAGAAAGATGCAAGGAACGGAATATGGTGCGAGTTTGTGTGGCGTGGTGGATGCGGTGCTAGGGTAACAAAGACACCCAAAATGCAAAGACCGTCGTAGGACAGCGGTGTACCGAAGAGAAGGTGGTGAGGGGCGTAGTTCCACCGAGGACAACACGGACGAATGTTAACTAAAAGAGTGGTGGTGGCGAGAGCATCAGGCCAAAACCAAGCGGTCACGTTAGAGTGGAAGAGTAACGTGCGAACACAGTCATTAAGAGTGCGGAGGATACGCTCGGCGCAACCGTTCTACTTTGAGGTGTAAGGGCAAGTTAGACGCAAGGTGGTGCCATGAGAGGCGAGAGGTGTGCGGAGAGCGACGTTTTCAAACTCTTTTCTGTTATCGGTTTGGAGTGTAAGTATGGGCGACCGAACTGTGTGGTGACATAGGAATAAAAGTCGGTGAGTGTGGCTAAAGCATCGGATTTACGACGAAGAGGAAAAGTCCACACATAACGAGAGTAATCATCTAAAATCACCAAGTAGTATAGATAGCCCGTGTTACTTGCAATGGGAGATATCCAAACATCACTATGAATTAAGTAAAACGGAAAAGTGGAAACTGTTGTAGACGCACAAAAAGGAAGACGAACATGCTTGCCCAAATGACAGGCCTCACAAGTGTGCTCGTCGAGCTTATTACATGAGAAAGAAAAACTCCTAAGAATCTGATGCAAAACGGCGGGGTTGGGCCGGGTGGCCCAAGCGAGCATGCCAAAGGTCGACGCCGGTGGCGAGGACGACGGGTGTGGAGGTGGAGGCGCCAGCGTGCACGGGATAGAGCTCGTCGGGACTATCACAACGGTGAAGAACCATCCGGGTACGGGCGTCCTTCACAGAAAAACCAACACCGTCAAATTCAACAGTAAGTGGATTCTCACGGGTAAGACATTTAACGGAAACTAAACTGGTGACTAAGTCAGGTGAGACAAGGACATTAGACATAGTGATAGGTGTGGAATTAGAGGGAAAACTAGTGCTACTGACATGATTGATAGGTAAAGAAGAACCATTGCCAACGGTGATACGAGTGGGTGTGTTAACTGGAGTGGAAGAGGATAGGTTACTGGGACGAGCTATCATACGCATAGTACCACCTGAGTCCATGTACCAGTCGCCTCCACCGCCATAGTTGTTCGGCGTTAGCTGATACGTCTCCATCGTATCTACTTTTCCAAACTATTTGCCCTTGTTTTGGACTCTAATTTGCATGATTCGAATGAAACTAATCCGGACTGATGTTGTTTTCAGCAGAATTGCCTTGGTGTTATTTTTGTGCAGAAATAAAAGTTCTCGGATTGACCTGAAAATTTACGAAGAATTTTTTATGAAATGAATAAAAAATACTGGCAAAGGAATGAACTGCAGGGGACCCACCACCTGGCCACAAGCCAGGGGGCGCGCTCCCCCCCCCCTTAGGGCGCGCTCTGCAGGCTTGTGGGCCCCCTGCTGCTCCACCGACCTCAACTCCAAGTCCATATAGTCCTATTCAGGGAGAAAAAAAATCAAGGAGAAGAGTTCATCGTGTTTCACAATACGGAGCCGCCACCACCTCCTATTCTTTCTCGGGAGGGCAGATCTGGAGTCCGCTTGGGGCTCCAGAGAGGGGAAATCAATGTTGTCGTCATCACCAACCATCCTCCATCGCCAACTTCATGATGCTCTCCATCATTCTTGAGTAATCCCATCGTAGGCTTGCTGGACGGTGATTGGTTGGATGAGATTTGTCATGTAATCGAGTTAGTTTTGTTAGAGTTTGATCCCTAGTGCCCACTATGTTCTGAGATTGATGTTGCTATGACTTTGCTATGCTTAATGCTTATCACTAGGGCCTGAGTGCCATGATTTTAGATCTGAACCTATTATGTTTTCATGAATATAAGTGTGTTCTTGATCCTATCTTGCAAGTTGTAGACACCTATTACGAGTTATGATACGCATCCCCCAGGGTGACAATAACTGGGATTCTTTCCGGTGATTACCGTAGTTTGTGGAGTTCATGTATTCCCTAAGTGCTAATGCTTTGGTCCGGTTCTCTATTAAAAGAAGGCCTCAATATCCCTTAGTTTCCATTAGGACCCCGCTGCCACGAGAGGGTAGGACAAAAGATGTCATGCAAGTTCTCTTCCATAAGCACGTATGACTATATATGTAATACATGCCTACATTACATTGATGAATTGGAGCTAGTTCTGTATCATCCTTGTTATAAATGTTGCATGATGAATGCCATCTGACATAATTATCCATCACTGATCCGGTGCCTACGAGCTTTTCACATATTGATATTCGCTAAGTTACTTTTCTGTTGCTACTGTTACGCTTGCTACATAATCACTACTATCACTTTTCCCACCGTTACCGTTACTTCCATATTACTTTGCTACTAAAAACTTTGCTGCAGATATTAAGTCTTTCAGGTGTGGTTGACTTGACAACTCAACTGCTAATACTCGAGGATATTCTTTGGCTCCCCTTGTGTCGAATCAATAAATTTGGGTTGAATACTTTACCCTCGAAAACTGTTGCGATCCCCTATACTTGTGGGTTATCATCGGCACAGAGTGCAGGGCAGCCAGGAGGGCGGGATCCCATGGTGTAGGTACCGGCGGCGGCTGGCCCCCATAGGGCGGCGCATGGGCAGGTGTGCCATAGCCATCGAGGGGTGGCGGCACGAGGGGAGCACCGAAGAATGCCTGGTGGCCCGCAGGGCGAGGACCAGGAAGACCCGGTGCAGGAGCCCGTGGGACAAGCATGTGGTATGCGTGGACGATGCCCATCCACAGGTTCTGCCCGGTGGTGCACAGCGGAGGGGGCTGCTGATACGTCTCCAACATTTCGAAAGTGGAAATTAGCTGGCGATCACTATGTACTGAATCATCTCTTGAATAATCCTACAACGAGATCAGAATATGTAAATGGTTAATTAGTTGTGATGAAATTCATATATGCTTCTATCTTTATTGTTATTTTGTTTCAGTACTCCAATGGTTTGCCTAGATGTCTGTGTAAGAAGCAAACTAGTGTGATTTCACTGTTTTCTGTCATCTACCTACAAAATGTATATTCTGAACTTATTTCACATATCTCATTCTGCTCTGTACTAAACTTCGTCTTGAATTGTTCTATGTTGAATGTACAATAGAAAATAAATTATCAATGACTAGTAGTGATCATGATCCAGAGATTAAAAAAATGCATAGACTATAATTTCCTGGCATGATCCATAGAATAAAAATGTAGAATAAAAAATGCCATGATCCATACACTATAATTTTCATGATGCATAGACTATATTTGCCATGACCCGGTGCAAAAGAAATTTGCCATGTTGCAAAAAGAAAAGAAATTTGCCATGGTGCATATAGTAAAAACAATGCCATGACCATTGTGTCGTGATGATTTTGCAGGTACCCCGAGAGGCCCTTGAGTTTGCCGGAATGTCGATTAACTTCCGTTCCGGCAAATTCGGGTACTCCATATGTCCTATTTTCAGCAAAGGTAATGCTGAAATTTTCCGTGAATTTTAGCATGACTTTGCTAAGAATAGGACATATGGGGTACTTGCGACTAATGCCTGTTATCATGCATGTTTTATGATCTATTGTAAGGGTACTAATTGGTCTCTTCTGCTTCTTATCAGAGATGGCGGGAAGCAGCCACCGCCGATCTGCGATACCGCAGTACGAGTTGGATGCTTCCAAGTTCTTCACTATCATACTTGAGACTTCAGTATCATCCATGACGCAGGTATATAAAACGAGAGATCTCCCCTTCACCCATCTCATTATGATATCTGTTGTTTGCTACATCACTCATTGTCCCAAACTGCAGAGGCTGCCTGACAGTTTTATGAACATGCTGATGGGTGAAGATCCGCCAAATAATGTGAAGCTGCGACAGGCCGGCAGCGGGTTTCGCAGGCAGTGGGATGTGGAGTTGGTGATCAAGAAGGGCCACATGTACTTGTCTCGTGGGTGGGAGAAGTTCTACCGTGCCTACGACCTGCAGCTGGGGTACTTCCTTCTCTTCAGGTACAACAACGACGCCACCATGCTCATCGTGAAGGTGTTCAACACGACTATGTGTCGCATGCGCTACGCTGCCGATGATGATGCCGGTACGTTCTGCCTCTTCTTATTCCTCTACATTTGGCTTTGTCTCACATCGATTGTTAACGGTCATTGTTGCATTTTGGACAGGTAATGGGAGCAGCAGCAGCGACACAGGCTACAACCAAAGCAGCAGCGACTATGGCTGTAGTGAAAGCAGCAACGATTCTGGCTATAGCGAAAGCAGCAGCAATTCTGGCAGCAGCATAGACAACAAGAAGGATGATCCGGACTGGAGTGCGGGAGAAGAGGAGCAGAGTGAGGATGAGGAGCTGCAGGATGACGATGGGCATCAGGCTGAGGATGACCTAGCGCTGGTGGTGGCTGACCAAGGCAAGAGATGGTGGTGGCTGGCCATGGGCAAGAGATGGAGGTGGCTGAGGATGACCTAGCGATGGTCGTGCCTGAAGGTGGCCTCGCGATGTGGTGGTGCCTAACAATGACCACGCACCGGTGGTGGCGCCGGCGATCCCACAGCTGGGCGACATGACCACGCCAATTGTGGTAGAAGACTACATCCCACTGCCTCCACCGCCTCGCCGCTCTTGGTGCATCAGGGAGAGGAAGGAGAAGGAGAAGGAGAAGAACAATGCATGAGAACTGAACTTTGTCAGGTATGTCAGATCTCTTATAGGTTAGTTATCC
>NC_041381.1:18541642-18550443 GCF_002162155.2 Triticum dicoccoides | reverse complement strand
TCCAAAATAACTTATGTTAGCACAAAATGATCAAGTTTACATAATAAGCTTATAGTCTTTTTCTTATTCTTCTTCTTTTCCAAAATGACATAGGTTAGCTTCATTTTACCTAAGTTGGCTCTAATATACTAACTTAGAGCTTATATGCTTAGTTTCCTATAGGTTAGCTCCAAAATAACTTATGTTAGCACAAAATGATCAAGTTTACATAATAAGCTTATAGTCTTCTTCTTATTCTTCTTCTTTTCCAAAATTCTTCTTATTCTTCTTCTAGTCTTCTTCTTCTTCTAGTCTTCTTCTTTTTCTTCTTCTAACTTCTTGTTTATCATTTTGCAGATTTGATTTAATTGACGGAAGCTTGCGTGGATGGAGTGCTTCTTTTCCATTTGTGTTTTTATTTTGTATCAATGTGAAACTTTTGTGAATTGATGGATAACGGTGTTGGATGAACAATGTGAAACTTTTATAATATGTAACAATGGAACTATGTGTTGGCTATGTATGTATATATGATGGAACTTGTGTGTTGGCTATGTATGTATATATGATGGAACTTGTGTGTTGGCTATGTATGTATATATGATGGAACTTGTGTGTTGGCTATGTATGTATATATGATGGAACTTGTGTGTTGGCTATGATTGTTATATGGATGCTTGTTGTATATATATGTGTTGGATATCTCATAGGTGAAATAGTGACCTGAGATTAAGAAGAAGAAAATTAAAAAAAATTGTTACTAATGGCGCACTACCATGTGATGCGCCATTAGTATAGAAGACACTAGTGGCGCACTGTGGGCAAAACTAATGGCGCACTGCCTGGTGCGCCATTCGCCATTAGTAAAAAATACTGGTGGCGTGCTACTAATGGCGCACTTGTAATGCGCCATTAGTAGGCAAAACCAGTGCGCCATTAGTAGGCTTTTTCCTAGTAGTGCACGGAGGGTCTTACCCAGTTCATCGGACTTTGGGAGATCATATCGGAGGTTCAATTGGATGCTCAAACTGAGGATAGCCCCATTTGGCCTTGGAATGTGACAGGAGTCTACACCGCATACAAGATGCTTTGTGAGGGAGGAGTTAGATTTCACTCTTTCGAAGCAATCTGGAAATGTTGGGCGCACTTGCGTGTAAAATCTTCATGTGGCTGGCTGTGCAATACCGATCGTGGACGTCAGATAGAATGGTGAGACACGGTTTGCAAGACCAAATATCAAAATGCTACTTCTGTGACCAAGAGGAAGACACGGTTGACCACATCTTGCGGCAATGTGTGTTCTCAAGGCAAGTGTGGTACAGATGCATGACCAGGATGGGATTGAGGATGGAGTTTTGCCCAACATACGAGTCTCACTAGGTGCAATGGTGGACGGAAGCTAGGAAATGCATACATAAGCAAACTCGGAAAGGATTTGACACATTCATGATGCTCATCTGCTGGACACTTTGGAAGCAGAGGAACGCGAGAGTATTCGGATCGAGCCAATCAAGAATGAATGGGAGACTGTGGACTTGATCTTCGACGATTTGAGGACTTGGGCCACGGCAGGAGCATTTGGAGGACGATCGATACCTGAGTAGTAGAGTAGCACTAGGAGTGGGGTGGAGGCTTGGTTGGGGTCAGTTTGTGATCTCCAACTAGCGCATTTGTAAAACTCTTGTACATATATTTCTCCCTTCTATAAAGCTAAGGTACGTCTTTAGCGTACCCTCGAAAAAAGAAAAATGTTGGCAGTGGCGAAACCTGCGAGTGCCATATCTTTCTTGGAGGCGCCGCCTTGGCCTTTTGTGCATGTGATTCTTGGAGCACCGGAGGAAATTCTAGGTCTAGTTCCTTGGATTCGATGGCGGCGGCAGACCGATGTCGTCCCCTTGAAGGCCTTGTCTTGGTTGATCGTGGTGTCTCCGGTGTTGGAATTGATGATGTTGGACGATGTGCTTAGTCTTGGGTTGCTTCTCAGGGCGTGGGTATTAACGGTGCAGTGTACGATATCACCAGCGCTTCCTCCATGGCTTCTTCCTCCATCCCCTGCCAGGTCCAGCAATCCACTTGCCAACTATTCTATGCGCTTAAGGTGGGGCGTAGGGCGTATGTTGATTTGGTTTGTCCTGAAGTCATGCCCGCGTGACGGAGGTGCCCAACGTTGCTCGTGACACGGTCTTGCTCCTTTGGGTCTCGTCTCCTTGCCTTCCATGGCTGGATTTTCGACTAGGCGGGTGGGTGTAGTATTGTGTTCTTTTTTTGAGCATCAGTACAGACACAAGCGCTCATATACACGCGCATACACTCATCCCTATGAATAAACATACGCACATCCTACCCCTATGAGCACCTCCGAGAGACTGAGCCGGCATATCATCTTGAGATTTACGAAGTCACCGTAGGCGCCTCGTTGTCGACGAGAACGTCTCCTCCCACTGAAAGCGCATCGCCGGAAATCCTGAAATAAATCCAGGAATAATGCGAGCACCAGAATACCCTGGTGGGTTGGGGATACCACTGTCCACCTAACCAACTCAACCACAGGTTGATTCGCGGGTGTAGTATTGTGTTCCTCTCCTCCCTCTCCTCTATGTTATCTTTGTTCTCTCCTACCTATCAATAAAAAGATACGCGGGCTTTGCCTATTCGTGAAAAAAGGGCTGGTGTTTTCTAATTAATGTGTAATTTTCTAGCATATTCTTCGTATTATGCCTTTAGCATATACTCCCTCCGTAAACTAATATAAGAGCGTTTAGAATACTATTTTAGTATTCTAAACGCTCTTATATTAGTTTACGGAGGGAGTAATAGATAGATTAGAAACCGCGCACACCATATTCTTTTTGTGGGGCCGCGCACACCATATTAACTTATTGCTGAACCTAATTTGCAAGACACGACTATCATACTCTAGGTGTTTCTATAACTATGATTATCTAGTTATAAAATAGGAACTAGTATTCTCTTTAGAAATCATTACCATGATGTTTAGTGATATTGAAATCTATATGAGCACAAACACATTAATTTAATTTAAAATATAACTGTTGTTACATCATATAACTTTATATGCATTACAATTATATGAAAAAACACTATAACTATTTATTTTATAAATTTTTGTTTACTATGATAGTTCCACTATTAAGGTTGTAATATCAAACAATTAGTTGAAATAAGTATAAATGTTTAGATTACCCTGCCGAAAGAGAAGTGTAAATTAGTAATTTAGATTACCCTACCACGACGAGACTCGAGAAGTCCACTGCCCCGCCGCTAATTTCAGCGAGCATGGAGAGGACCGACAGGTAAATAATCCGCCCCGACGCGATTGCTCTTGGGCAAGGAGACCCACGCCACTAGAGTTTTCTCACCGCTTTGCTCTATCCCATCAACCGAACATGACCTTGTTGTAGTGAGGTGTTGTCCTTCTCAAGTCGTGATCAAACTTCTTAATATTCTAGATTGAATGATAATTTATATCCATATTTTACAGCCCCATAGACTGGTACTAAACTCCAGACAAATTGTCATTTTTGTTTCAAATATTAAATGTAAAGAGAACTTATCCAATTGAAAAGACTAATAAATCCATCGAGAAAGATTGGAAGTCAAATAAGATCTTGCCATATTTTCATCTGTTAAAAAAACATGTCTTTCATGATGAACCCATGGGGAATTGGAGTAACCTTCACATTTTTTGACATTTTTTCCTTTCAACTTTTGCGATTTGGATTTGCATGAGGATGTTCTTAAGTCACAAGGCATGGACCCGAGCCTCGCACCATCCAATCCCACCTTGGACACCTCCTTGACAAAGTAAATAGGACTGCATTGTATGCAATCCCATATGAAAATTCCCATTAAGTTTCAACCTGATGAATGCTTTTCTTGTTACAGTAACAACCATGGCATACACCTAGTCCATTAAAAAATCCCACATTTTCTCATGACGTGACCAAACAATACTTATGACAAAACTGTTGTGCTCAGAAAGCGGTTGCGATGAAGGTTAATTGTCTGACAAAGTAATTATGGGAGTGACTGTAAGCTTGAGAAATGGCTGAAATGCCCCTAAACTGTTTTTTACGGCACCCTAAACTGCTAATGTTGGCTTCATTCAGTTCACGTTAGCGAAGAGTGAGATTTGGAGTTGGAACTGACTTGAGGCCAACTTAGAGTTATTAAGGATGTGGCTAACAAAGTGACACAAAAAACATACCTAGGAATGGCTTTCACATGACTGCGTTGACGTGATGTCAGAGTTGGCAATATCTTGTCCACATCCGTGCATGAACATTTTTTAAATTAATGAACAAATTTCCTTTTAAAATTTCATAAATATTTTAAAAATTCATAAAAAGAATTATAAATCTTTTCTAAAATAATGAATAGTTTAAAATTCATGTTTAAATAAGAGCAAACTCATCCAACATAAAAAATCATACAAAAATAGAAAATTTGGCTGAGAGAGTGAACCGAGCAAGTCAGTGGACCAGCCACTATACTGGCCACGGCCCAACCCGCGTTATAGCGACATTTAGGAGCCAAAGGAGCATTTTTTCGTGAGAAAATAAATGTTCATGAATATATTTTTCTATTACATCTAAAGAAAAAAAGAAGCAAATGTGCACCCTCGCCAGAGCTCCGGTACTACATTTGTTGGCCCATCTTTTATTTTCCTGTGTATACTTCCCACCCATTTCGGGAAGGTTCTACAACCGTCTTTGAACCGGTTTTCCTTTTTTTCGCGTTTCTTTTGTATCAGTTTTCTTTTGATTTTTTTATATTTTAATTTTATAAATATGGACATTTAATAAATTTAGGGAATACTTTTAAATTCATGAATAGTTCTACAACTTCATAAAGAATTTTTCAATTTGTAATCATTTACAAACTAAAATGTATGTTTTCAAAAATCCTGAAAAATAAATGTAGGAACATTTTAAATTCATTAACATTTTTCCAATTCTTCAATATTTTTAGAATTTCATTAATAATAAAAGGTATAAAAAAACAAGCTCCCTGCGCACCCTCGATAGGCCAGCCCAAAACGCATGGTCATGGCCGGTCCAGTACTGCTGTAGGTTCGATTCATTTTTCATTTGTTCACTTCATCTCGTTTTTTTTACCTTCTGTTATATTAGAAAAATGTTACTCATGTACATGAAAAATAGCTAAAATGTATAAGAAAAATGTTTTTCATATACATAAAAAATGTACAATTTGTATGAAAGAAAGTAGACATCAAAACAAATATCATAAAAAGTTATTAATAATGTATTAAGAAAATGTTAAAAATGTATAGAAATGACGGAAAAACAAAAAAAATGTATAAAAAGTTTAATTACGTATTTAGATAATGATAAACCAGTAAATAAAATGTTTGTACTGTCTACAATAAATGTAAAATCAATATGACAAAATAGACCACAGTCTTTTAAAATGTTAGTATCAATTTTAAAAATGATAAACGGCATAATGTTTTTTCTGCTGGACACGGAAAATGTACAATGTGTACGAAAAAAGGTCAAAAAGCAAAACCAAAAAGAAACAAACAAAACAGAAAAAAAGGAAATAGAAAAACCAAAGAAAATGAAGGAAACAGTAGACATATTGAAAAAAAAGAGAGAAAGAAACAAATAAAATTGAAGCAAAAAAGGAAAAAAGAGCAAAAGAACTAAAAACCCAATGCAAAGATGTGGAACAATGTGAAAAAACAAGGAAACCCAATGGGAAAAAAATGAAAAAACTATGTGAAAGAGTGAATGCAGTAAAAAAAGGGTGCCTCATCAATGCACCGGCTTGGGCCCGCCCTAGTACTGTAGCTATCGGGAAATACTTCAGATGAGAGATGCATACATCTTGCGCTTGTAAAAAAAATTGTCGAAAACTATCAACACATGATCTATTTCGAAGACATCAACGAGAAGAGCGCAATGGTGAAAATTGTTTGTAATTTCGACGTACCGTGTAGGAGATACTTTAGGTTTTAAAACGGATTTAGAAAAAAAAACATGTCAGCCCTCTCATCCCTTCCACTATTGACAGAAAACCAACTAAAACCCGATGATGGTGGGAAATGACGCACATGTGCTACTCCAATGGTCACCACCGGAGAAGTTTAGAATGACCTTACTGTCGAAGTATATATGTAGATTGTCCTTTTTCATCGGTTCGGACTTTGGATTGCCTTGATTAGTGCATGAAGTTTAACATGGTATCGGAGCTAAGGTCTTAAGTTCAAGTCTCAACTTTCGCAATTTATCCAAAAATTATTGCTACCCCATTTGTCCACGTATAGGTCTCTTGAGCCGTACCTCTGAGGAGGTGTTGAAGTGTATATGTGGATTGTCTAGCCATTTCCATCAGTTGGGTTCCACAGTGGAGAAGATCCCATGAGAGGGAGGAACCATGACAACAAAAAGATGGTGTGGCTTCACACACACATACAGTGAACCCCCCTTCTGTCACAGTCCCATCGACTTGCAATATATTATATACATACTCCTCTCGTTCGGGTTTATTAGGCCCCTCTTATTTTGGGTCAAAATTTGACTATAAATTTTAACTAAACAACAACAACAACAAAGTCTTTAGTCCCAAACAAGTTGGGGTAGGATGATTGTAAATTTTAACTAATAAAATATAAATTGGATGTGACAAAAATTGTACCATGAGAAACCTCTTTCGGATACAAATCCAAGGATATACCTTTCCTAGCATATACTTACATTTTGCTAGTCATATGGATGGTCAAATTTCATTTTAATCCAACATACAATGAATCAAACCCCAAGGGGAGGCACTACTCCCTTCGTTCCATAATATAGACGTCACAAGCAGAGTATTGCCAACGGCATCTGTCTGTGCACTCAACTGTACGTAGCTAGCACGTACGGCAACCGTGCACGCATGCATGTGTTGCCACTGTCATGCAATAAGCACTTGCACGCTTGTCACGCATTAATTTTCTGGTTGACACGCAGTTCCAACCTCCAGCCCACGGCTACGCACGCCTACGTACGTCCATCGGGTATGCACGAATGGTGACCTGACCGGGCATGCAACTGCATGGCTGCAAAATAATTAATCCTCTGTATATGTATGCGTACACACGGCTGCAAAAGAAGAAGGAGAGAAGACATGGCAGTTCACCCAGGTTCGGGCCACCTTGCGGTGTAAGACCCTACTCCTGTTTTGTGGTTGGATTGCCTCGCAAGGGAGAATGAGTGCGAGAATACAAGGGGGAATGAGTTGCCTCCGGAGGGATCTCGTAATCGATCCCTCTCTACGGTGGCACCTTGCCCTTACTTATACTGGCCTTGGTCCTCTTTCCCCGAAAACACTCGGCGGGAAGGTTGCCACAACGGCCAGTTTAAAGGGGGACAGGAGTACAACTTATCCTGACTAAAGGTGGTCTTCGCCTGCAAAAGCCTCCTGCCATGACGCGTCAGTGGGCTCCGTGATGTCTTTCGTCCTGGCGAGCCCGTCGTCTTGGTCTTCTTGCACCAAACAGGTAAGCCTTGGGGATTGCTTCGGGAACTGGTGCGATGTCCTTGCTTCCTTAGCACAAAAGAGGAAAAACTCTGTATCCGCGCCCGCTAGCGCTCTCCTGGCTTCGCTTGTCGCTGTGCGCATCACCCACGTGAAGACGCAGGGCCGCGCGATTCTGCAGCATGATCCTCAGGGGCAACCTTGGGACGCCGCCTCGTGAGGCTCTTGATGGCACCTGATGATGCACCCCTCGCGAGGATTCTGCTTGTGAGGCTCCAGCGATGGGCCTGCCTTGGGCCTCCTGGTGGCGCCGCGTACTAGGCCACAGGCAGACGGGCCTGGGTACCCCCCAGTCCCACGGGTCTGAGATATATGTATCGAAATGTGCTTACTAAACTATATACTCAGGCTTTAGCTCAGCTTGTTCAGGGCGGAGACGGGCTCAAACTGTGGCAAAATCAAGTCAAAGTTGAATAGGCCATGGAGCTCTAACTTTTTTAAACCTTACATGTAAACTTTCGAATTGACAAGTGCACGATTTAGTTAATCTCTAGCTTTCTTAACAAACAAAATTAATCAATGAAGATGACATATTTAGTTCCTGCGAATCAACCTATGATTGGATGGTTAGGAGGCAATGGTATCCTCAGCCCATCAGAGTTTAAGTCCTAGACTTGACACTGGTGCTCACATTTTCCTGGTTTTATCGGCCTTTTGACGATGTCTGTTTAGCGGGAAGAGACGTTCCCATCGATTACGAAGGCGTATGTGACAACTTCATCAATCTCAAGATGATGTGGCACATGCTTGCGTGTGTTTATAGGAATGAGTGTATGTGCATATGTATGAGCGTCTACATCTATATTGTGTTAAAAAATTACCTCATAATGGAGTGTCACATTTCGCTAATTAAATGGTTCACTTACACTTGGCAAAACCCATTATGTTTTTCTGTTTCGTCAAGAAGGTTATAGTGGTAGATCCGTTGTTAAGCTGTGGTGGATGGTAGGAGGACAGTGATATCCCCAACCCACCAGATTCATGTTCTAGATTTGACATAGATGCTCATATTTTTCTGGATTTATTTTAAGCCTTTCGGCAATGGGCGTTCAGTGGGAGAAGACGTTTCCGTCGACTACGAAGTCGTCGGTGGCGACTTCATCAATCTCAAGATGATGTGCCGACCCAGTCTCTCGGATGTGTTCATAAAAGTAAGTTATGTCTGTGTGCGTTCATATGGATGAGTGTATGTGTGTATGTATAAGTGTCTACGTCCGTACTGTGTTAAATAAAACAATACCACTTGAAAATGGACACCC
>NC_041381.1:18521855-18541460 GCF_002162155.2 Triticum dicoccoides | reverse complement strand
AATTACTCCCTCCGTCCTATATTGTAAGACATTTTTGTAAACTTGTTTCGCTTGAAAAACGTCATATATTATGGGGTGGAGGAAGTAGAAACGAGCAAAAAAAGTACATATGGTGGCCGCGCTCAAGGGAGCTCCTTCTTGTTTCAACGAAGATACAGTTTCCGCATTCCAAAATAATCTGAAAAATACAAATAAGCATATATGTGCAGTATGTATGTATGTATGAAATTTCATAAACATGTATGTTCATACATGACGTACAAAATATAAAATGCAAGATTAAAATGGCCTTTTACTTTGTTATATTTGAGTCCAATTTTTTGTTGTAGTCTGTAAATAATCGTATAATATAATAAACTTTACAAATACTTAGAAAACATGCATATGTATTTGTAAAAACTAATACTTTTTTTATATATGTCTTTTGGTTTTTCTCCCTTTTAAAGCAGGCTCCCTATAAACCCGTCCTATAAAACGTGGCGTTCCAAATGAGTAAAAAATAAGGGTATAGGCCTCTCATGGACCTTGCCATGTGGTTGTGAACGAAGATCGCTACGGCCTTGCTTTGATTTCACCGTGGAGGTAGCCACGTGCACATCCTTGTCACCAGTGAATCTACCCACGAGCTAGGGCTAGTGCTAAGGTTGGTGGGCTGGGCACCATACGTCCATATACCATACGCATCATGCATCATGCACGCATGACGTACGGACACGTTACGTACAGTGGAGGTTGTTGTCCGCTCAACATGTGACGAGAGGGACGTGCATGCTGTGCCAGATCATGCATGGAGCTTCTTCTCAGGGCATGTATAATGGTCGATAAGGTAGTTTTATCTTAAATCTTGCATGTAATTTAGAGATGACAAAAAAAAACATGTCTACAATGGGTCATTTCTTAGCCTTATCATCAATAACTAGTTATACCTAAAAATGTGGTGAGACATATTGTGCTAAGAGATCATCTCTTGCCTTCTCTTAATTAAGAGAAGACAAGCCTTCTCTTATGATTTCTCTCTCATCCACCTCATCATTTATCCTACGTGGCATTGCTAAGATAGAACCATTGTACATGCCCTCAACGGCAATGGCTGGCGGGCCCACACCAGGCCCGTGCACGACACAACCAACGTGTACGTACGCGCCGGGGCTTGCCATTCCTAAATATAAAAGCCATTAGCTTGCATTTGATATTTAGAGATTCGCCATTTTTTATCCCTTCTAAATTTTCAAGAACGGTCTTTTTTTTTTGAAAAAAGATCAGATCTATTGTAAAAGTTCACCAGAAGCATAAAACATCATAAATGCAATAAAATTTCATCTATTATAAAGTTCACCAGAAGTATATCACTTGAGCAAGAGGTCCATGCATGCGCCAATTTTTGTCTTGATTAAAATACTATTTAGGTCGGCCAATGAGACGGTGGGGGATAAGCTTCATCGTCGAGAGGGAAACAGCCCGGATCACCAGCTAAGGCCCCTAAATTACCGCTCAGTGATAAAGGAGGTGGGGGGTGCAAAGACAGCTAGGAGGTTTGCCTAGAAGCAGCCACCCTTTAAAGAGTGCGTAATAGCTCATTGATCGAGCGCCCTTGCGCTGAAGATGAGCGGGGCTAAGCGATCTGCCGAAACTGTGGGATGTGAAAATGCATCGGTAGGGGAGCGTTCCGCCTTAGAGGGAAGCAACCGCGAAAGCGGGGGTTGACGAAGTGGAAGCAAGAATCAGTTAGTTGGTCCAGCAACTTCTAATGTGCAGATCGGATGGCCATTGTGGAGTCATCTAGTATATTCAATAGCTAAATTAATTTGGGTGATATGGCGTGAGGAGAAGCAAGAGAATTTCTAGTGACGGGGGCTAGCTATTTCGATACAGTAGCTGATCTAACGGTGAGTCCCTGTCATCCGGTACGCGTAGCGTGGTATGTCGCAGTTTTCTTTCTACCTTTCTTTTTCCACATGATCATGCGATAATGTGGATGAGAAAAACGGTTATAAAATGGGTAATTAACTTTAAAGCTGTCAAAGGATGAGGTAAAAGCAGCTGGAGCTTACTAAATCAACAACGTCACATCGATCTTACCGTGGGGTAAATCGCCGATCGAAGCCTAGCTGGGCAGATAGATTCTAGAAGCGATCCATCAATTTTAATTTGCTCGCCGAGGAGGAACAAGCGAGGAGATGCATACGTGCATGCATGGAAGCTCACGACATACTCCCTCCTTTCCTAAATACTCGTCTTTCTAGGCATTTCAACAAGTGACTACATACAAAATAAAATAAGTGAATCTACACTCTAAAATATGTCTACATACATCCGTATGTAGTAATCATTTGAAATGTCTAGAAAGACAAATATTTAGAAACGGAGGAAGTATAAGCGAAGTGAAGTGCCCAGCACGACACACGTTGCTGTTGCGGCGTTGCGTCCCGGCCCCTTAATTTCTTCTCCATGGGTTCTGTTGAGTGCTTGCCGTCTAAGCTCCATCGTCGCTGAAGGGTGCGTGTGGTCACTGTACATGGAAGCTGAGAGAGAGAAAGAGAAAGGGGTCCATCATCAAATTAAGAACGACGCCCCAACCAACGGTGCATGTGGCACACTTCCAAACCAGCCCTTGGCAAATTCTCTATTGTTTTTGCACGCACCCTTTTGTTTTTCCTCTCTCTGTTTGAGAGACTTTGTATGCACTTTCTTTATGTTTTCCCCAGACAAGTTGCATGCACTTCCTAGATCACATGTAACAGAGTCATTTGATTTTTTTGTTTTGTTTCCCTCTATTGTTGGATCTTTTCTGTTTCTAATAACGAAGAATCTTGCTCCGCGAGTGGATACGTGTCGAGTTTTCCACAGGGTTGACAAAGAAATTACAGTTTTGCCATGTGGGGAATCTCGAAATGTAAGCACCCGTGAGCTAGGAGCACATTTGTAAAGTGTTTAATGAGGGGGGATTCATGTGCATGTACCATAGGAATTTAGAAACAATGTATGTGTTTCCGTACTCTTTCTGTTTTATACAATCTATACACGTGATCTATGTGAAAAAAATTGTGGTGCTCCAAATTTCTCTGTTGTGACATTGATTGGCCGGATTTGTTCCGAACCATTTGCTGCTTTGGCCCCCTCATAGAAGCATTAATTGGTTTGTTTTTGTGTAATTATCACCGCCTACTTGGTTGGCTTAATTTGCATGATTTTAGATGGAAACGACCTTAACTATCTTATGACAATAGATTGAAAACTATGTAGATCACAAGAGGGCACATATTTTTCCTCGCCTAAGGCTTTTCTCTCTAAAGAGAAAAAAAAGCCAAGCTTGACATGATGAAGTCCATGCAACATGAACAATTTTGTAAGAAGAGCAAGAATGTTCCATAAGAATGTTATGAGGCAGCAATGTTCAGTTTCTAGGAGAACATGATATATAAAGCTCAAAAGTGAAGAACTCAAACATATTCCATCTGCAAAGCAAGAACTAGTCACCGGACCAATAACTGATTCGCTCGAATGCACCATCTTATGATCAAAACGCCATCATTTGCCAGTGCTTTTTATGTTGGAGAACACGCTAATATCTAGAGAGACGATAGATATATCATTAGTCATTACAATGTTTCTTTATTTAGTACAACACCATAAGCTCTAGAGAAATATAATCATTAATCAAATGTACTATTCCATCTTCTTGGCAAGTTTCTTTTATTGGAAACCACAAAGGATTGTTCTCTAGGTTGAGTTTATCAAAAGAGCATTATCTATAATGCATTTAGTGAAATATTAAAAGCATAGTTTCGTCAAAAACCCATTAAAAGTATAGACATTCAAACAAAATAGGGAAGCACCAGTCCGTTGACACAAGCATGAGTAAAAGATTAAAGAACCAAGAAAAAAAGGAAAAAATGATGCTTTTGGAAATGAGCAAATTGTGCTAAAAGTTGCGTGAGTTCATGCCAGTTATAGTATATTTTAGTCCTTCTCTCCAAATTTCTCTCTTTCTCGTTGCCACTCTCTCTTTGGCTTAAATCTCAACAACTTGTCACGCATTCACTACGACATAACATGAATAATTTCATAAGAAAAAGAGAGAATGCTTCGTCAAGGAGCTAAAGTGCAATAATGTTCCATTGAGGAGCTGCTCTCATAGCGTTCTTTCATTCAGGAGAACACGGTAAGATCAAGAAATGTAAATATCTCAAATATAACCTATCATCTATGCACCCTTTGTCTTAGAAATAACAGAAAAAGTTATTCATCTTTAATTTCTTCAATGCTCATTGATTACATGTGTAGTCAAATATTAAACCATAGTAATTTCATCAAAATAGAGAAATATCAGGCATGACACAAGCATAACTAAAAATGAAAAGAAACAAACAATACGTATAGGATGCTCTTGCAAGTGAGCAAAGTAAGCAACACAGTTGTGTGCGTGCATGCTAGATAGTGTAGATTTTAGTCAAACTCCCTCTTTCTCGCCATCATTATCTCTATCTTAAATAAATATCGTCAGCTTGTCTGCATGCTCTAGGATGCAACATAAGCAAGTCCACAAACAGAGCAAGAATGCTCCATCAATGCACTAAAGAGCAAGAACCCGCCATAGAGGAGCCGATACCACAATGTTCTGATATATAGGGAAGGACGGTAAGTGCAAAGTTATTTCTCCCAAATGTTAATCAATCTTCGCCTTTTGCCTTAGAAACCACACATAAAAAGGTCCACACCTTTAATATATATTTCCAATGCATACTATTTACTTGTGTGCTCCAACATTAAATAAATAAAAAAATCCAACATAAATATATAAGCATCAAACAGTCGATAAGCACAATTGAAAGAGAAAAGAATATAGAAAAAGGCCCAGGATGCTCTTGCAAATAGGGTACATTAGCAATGAGGTTGCATGAATTTGTTCTGGGTACAATAGGTTTTGATTCCTCACTCTAATTTCTATCTCTCTCGTCGTCACTTCCCTTTTCTCTTGAATCTCATCAATTTGTTTGCATGCTGCTATGACGCATCATGAACAATTTCTTAAGAAGAACAAGGACCTCCATCAAGAAGCCACGTGAAGTTTTTACTACGGTATTCCAGTATCCAGGAGAGCTCGAGAGTGGTAATATCCCAAATAATCTTCTATCACCCTTTATCTTGGAAAATACATGATCACCTCTACTTTTCGGAAGTACAATCTATCAGTTCTCTAATATATGTAGCACCGAGGACCTCAATGTTGATCCAATTTAGAACTACAGGGGTCCCCATCAAAGTGTTTTTTTGTTGGCTTCTGTACAAGGAGAAGCTAAACACCAAAGACAATCTACTTCGCAAGCACATTGGTCAAACTAGTGCTTGCGCACGCAGTCAAGCACTCTACGAAGATGATGATCATATCTTCATCTTCTACCTAGGCAAGGAGCCTACAAGGGTTCATTCCTCCAAACTCGATAGAAATAGTTCAGAACATCTATGACCTCTCAAGTCATGATCCGCTCACCTAGCCAGCCGTGGCTCTCACCGTCCTATGGAAGTTTTGAAATTGAAGAAATAACAAAGTACTAATACCATTAGGAATACTGTTGTGGACTTCACTCTTTGGACTGGTAGGTTTAAAGGACATACTCAAAAGGCAAATATAATCTCTTCATCAATACTTTTTCTCTTGCATCGACCCAGCCTTATAATTCTGATGTGGGTTTCAGCTTCGAGTTATATATACGAGTTACTATAAAAGAACATTAAGTTATGGAAATAATTCATCAATGGAAAAAACATAACACAATTTTGACACAAAAGGCACATAGGATAGAGAAAAAAAAGAAAAATGCTTAGGATGCTTTTGCAAATTGTAGCAATGCAGTTGCAAAGAGGTTTCTCCAGCTCTCTCTCTCTACCACCGCCACACACACACACACACACACACACTCTCTCTCTCTCTCTCTCTTAAATCTCTATAGGGACCCTCCCTCTCCCTCTACGAAGACGATGACCATCTCTCCGTCTTTGTCCGGCTCCTACCCAGGTGCAGAGTCTGCTATGGTTCTTTTACCCAAACTCGGTAGAACGGGTTTGGGACATCTACATTCACTCGAGCTGCCATCTGCTCACCCGGCCAACCGCGGCTCTCACCGTTCTATGAAAGGTTTTAAATCCAAGAAATGCCAAAGTATTCCGCCATACCATCCGGAATATTGCTATATACTTCATTCTTTGGCTCATAGATTCAAAGTACCCAGTCAAAAGCCAAACACCATGTCTCGTCACCAATACCTTCTTCTCGCATCGACGCAACCTTAATAATTCTGACCCTAGGTTTCGACTTCGAGTTATACATATTATTATTATTATTAAAAAACTGAATTACGGAAATAACTCAAATAAAATGGAAAACATAACATAATTGATTGACACAAAAAAAGCATACATGAGAGAAAAGAAACAAACAAAATGATTAGGATGCTTTTGCAAATTGCAGCAGATGCAGTTGCAGAGAGTCTTCTCCTCCAAATCTCTCTCTCTCTCTCCATCGCTGTCTGTCAGACTCTCTCTCTCTTGAATCTCATCAACTTGTCTCTCGTACTCACCATTTTTTTACTCCCCCAATCTCCTCTCCCCTGTCCCTCTACCCGCCTCCCTTGCTTCCCGGCATCTACCGCCCCACCGCCGGGGATCTCTCCGCCGAGATCGAGGCCGCCGCCCCCTTTCTGGCCGCAAGATTCCCCTCCGCCGGCTGCGCGCCCTCCCGCGGCGATCTCGGAGGCGGCTGAGGCCCCCCTTCTGTGCTCCCGGCGGACGCACGCACGCAGAAAGGGCCAGCCACGATGCGCCGCGCCGACGGGAGGCGCGGCCCGGCTCCGCGGCGGCTCACGCATCGCTGCCGTAGATAGCAAGATCTTCCCCCCCTCCGGCCTGCTGCTCCGGGGAGGTCGCGCCTCGCGGCCTGCCGCCGCTTCGGGGAGATGCCGTCCCTGCAGCTGCTGCAGCTCACCGAGCGCGGGCGGGGGCTGCTGGCGTCCCGGAGGTGCGCGCGTGCTCAGCTCCAAAGCCCCGTCCTTTTTCACCCCCTACCATGTTCTCCCTGATTGGTATCTGAAAATCATTTTTTGTTTTGGAATCTTGAATCTTGTCAATTTCGGGTGGAAGCAGGAGGACGCTGGCGGTTGTCTCCGGCGCGCTGGTGGCTGGCGGGGCGTTGGCGTACGCGCGGTCGGGCCGGGGCCAGAGGAGGAGAGGCCGTCCGGAAGCCGCCAACGACGGCGACGATGCATTGGCCAGGAACGGGGAAAGGCCGGGCCACAGCGGCACGGATGGCCGGTTGGCTGGGACGACGACGTCGAAGCGGAGGAAGAGCGCGCTCAAGTCCCTGCATTTCCTGGCCGCTATCCTGCTCAAGAAGATTGGCCCGAACGGCACGCGATACCTTCTTGGCTTGATGCTGACCGCCGTAAGTTCAGAGAATTTTGCAGAATTGACAGTTCTTCATAAGCAATGTCATGTTTTTACCGTGCCCGAAGAAGCGAATAGCTAGCTAGCTAGCTTTGAGTTTAAGTTTTGCACAATAATTAAGTTCCCCTTTTTGGTATGTGTACAAAAACACAAGGACTTTTGTGACCGTCGATCTGGCCTGCAATCATGCTGGTCCTGCTAATAGTAAAGACAATGAAGACCATACTGCTTGGATCCATGACACCCATTCTACTTCCTTAATAGAGCAGGCAAATATATGGCAAGTTTGAGGAGACCCATTTTTGTTGCTTCTGCAGTGCCACAGTGGCACAGTTTAAGCGAATACACGTTTCATATGTTTGACTGGTGATATTTGAAATGGCTAAGCTCACACGTGTTGTCCACCTACTCTTTTGAACGTTCTCAATGTGACGTAGTACACAGATGCGACAATATAGAAAAAGCACTGATACTACTATTTTCTGTTGGATTTAAGATGGCATTTGAAGCGTACTAAGTATTTAATGATCGCAGACATTACTTTTGGTATGTTTTCTTTTCAGGTGCTGCGTACTGCGGTCGGGCACAGATTAGCAAAAGTTCAAGGCTTTCTGTTTAAAGCGGCATTTCTTCGGCGTGTTCCAACCTTTACCCGCCTAATTATAGAGAATCTGGTCTTATGCTTTCTCCAATCAGCAGTATACCAGACCTCAAAATACCTAACTGGGTCTTTGAATTTGCGCTTCAAGAAAATTTTAACAGACCTCGTCCATGCCGATTATTTCCAGGTACATCAGTTGATCAATTATGACTACGTAGTGGTTGTGGTATATGTTCCTTTGCGCTGCGCACATTTCTCACTTGTGTTGGTCTCCAGAATATTATAATATTGTTTATTTTCCCAAGTTTCTGTCTATCAGCGACTTATGTTTTTCTTTTTTGTAAAATAAGAAGTACAATGGGCTCATATGGTTCCGAGTCAGTATGCTTGGGAGGATTATGTGATGGATTATAATAACCAGTGGCTTAGAAGTATTGTCAGTGCGCCAAAGATAACAGTTGATGAAAGATTAACATCCGGGCACCTTGTTGCTAGCTGAATATAAACTACAAACCCAAAACCCAAAACTAGAGTACTGGGGGATTACTGATCTACTTTTCATGTGCCATTCCTTTTCAATTTAATATGAACACTCTCATTTATGTGATATTTAGCTGTTTCTTCTAGGTTGTTCATGAAGCAATCTATTTACTGTTTCTTCTATTTTGCTTCCTTTCCCTCTTCCCTTAGTAGAATTTTTTCTATGCTAGCTGAATTTGCTTTCTCTATTAATTTATTGGAGATGGTGTCAATTGTGTTTGTGTTGCCATGTCAAGTCATATCTTTTCTTTCTGATTTGATGTTGAAGTAGTGGCCATATCAGTTCATGTTCTTCTTTCTGAAGAATTGTTATAAAAATACAGAAGATTCATATGGTGCATGCACATACTTTTAAAATACAGGTTAATCAATAGTTTGATCTTTTGGAATACAGTGTTAATATCTTGCTGGTTTTTCTTCTGTATGTCCAGAATATGGTTTACTACAAGATCTCTCATGTGGATCATCGAATATCGAACCCGGAGCAAAGGATTGCGAGTGATATACCAAAGTTCTGTTCTGAACTTAGTGAACTTGTACAGGATGATCTGGCTGCAGTTGCAGAAGGGTTGATATATACCTGGCGTCTCTGTTCTTATGCTAGTCCAAAATACATGCTTTGGATTCTGGTAATTATTGATATAATTTTAATACACGATAATACCCCTACCAATGAGGAGCAATGCTCAATTTTTATATGTTTTGCTTCCTTGGTTTTCCTATAATGTATTAATATGCAAAATGCTTTCAGGGATATATACTAGTTGCTGGTGGAGCAATTAGAAATTTCTCTCCTGCTTTTGGAAAGATGAAATCTACAGAGCAGCACTTAGAAGGGGAGTATCGTCAACTTCATTCACGCTTAAGAACTCATGCTGAGAGTGTAGCATTTTATGGTGGTGAGAAGAGAGAAGAATATCATATTATGCACCGATTCCGAGCTCTTGTTGGGCACTTGAAGCATGTACTCCATGAAAACTGGTGGTTCGGCATGATTCAAGATTTCTTTCTGAAGTACTTCGGTGCCACTGTAGCAGTTGTCCTTATTATCGAACCGTTCTTCTCCGGCGACCTTAGACCTGATTCATCTACCCTAGGAAGGGCTGATATGTTGAGTAACCTTCGATACCACACGAGCGTGATCATAGCACTATTTCAGTCTCTCGGGACCCTTTCTATCAGCTCTAGGCGTTTGAATATCCTGAGGTAAATCCATCTGTCGTGAAAACTATTGATTACACCGAATAGTTTCATTTCATTTCCAATCCTGTTATTTTAGGATGCATTGCTTGCATATTTCAGAAGTATAGACATTTGATAGAAGTGAAAATGTTTAAGTGCTTGCTGATATTGCGAGCTTATGTTTTTCTTTGTCATTCTTGTACATATTTTAAGAGTTCTTTTGAAACAACACAATTTATGGCAGTGCGTTGTTCAGTCTGACCTGTTACCTATTGTTGGATTTAGGAACCTTTTGAATCTTGTAGTGTATGAGAACTGGCGGAGCTATTAGAGTTTTGCACTGGGACCTTCCATATTTAAGATTGTTTGAATGGGTTATCTTCTTTATAGTTTGTATACCTAGACAACTGTTGCCTATATATGCAACTATGGCTGTAATTTTGCAGGGCAAACTTTACTGTGGTCCTGTCACCTACTCTCTCTGATGTATTCTGCTGTCTTCGAGTTCTGATATTTTTTGTGACATGATTGACAATGGACTTTCACTGTAATTTGACAGTGGCTATGCAGACCGGATTCGTGAGTTACTAGATGTTTCACGTGAGCTGTCTGGGGTCCGTGATAGATCGTTGAATCACAGCTCTTCTGTTGGGAATTACATCAGCGAAGCAAACCATATAGAATTTTCTGGTGTTAAGGTAATAGCATGCTTGGAGGAGCACATTCGCTTTCTGTTTCCTCACATAATTCCATCGTTCTGATATGAAATGATTACAGGTGGTGACACCTGCTGGGAATGTTTTGGTTGATGATTTAACTCTCCGAGTGGAAACTGGATCTAATCTTTTAATCACCGGTAATCCTCTCCTGCCAATTAAATTTTGACTTTTGGCTGAACTATTGCAATGCTTGCTTTAATGAACACACACACACAGAGCAGCTACCCAGCACTTATGAGAATGTATGTAACATCATGCATATTTTTCTTTTACATGTTCTAGAGCATCTGTAAATCATATCCAGATATCAGACTGCCTGCAGTAATGAACCATGAAACAGGATATGTCGTTACATTGAAGTAGTTTCATTTCTGGCCTCTCTGTTTCAATCTCTTATAGCCTTGAGTAATCTGATAAAACTAGAAGTTAAAGAGAACTTACATTTTACTAGCAAATAAGTCTTTTCTGTATCAAACTGCAAACTGATCTTGTAATTATCTATGATGACATTTCTTTTTGCTATTTTGTTTTCATATATTTATGAAGCTCATAGGCTGCTGCTTTTACCATTATACGCCCTTAGGGCGTAAATACAAGGATATGTTAGGTTCTGTAGTAATTTGAAAACACGCTGAGTTCAGCTTCATACATTTTGAACACTAGTCCTGAAAGAAGATTAATTGAAAACAATGAAACAAAGTTGGATAATATAGCATTTGCCAGTTTGCAAGTTTGGATTACATCAATGAAATTAATGTTGTGTTGAGGGCAATCATTTGGTAATCAGCTCAGTTACTACTTTTTTCTTTTGAGGGAAGCTCAGTTACTACTTACTAGGAGTTACCACTCCGGGTTTTATGTCTGAAAAATGATTGGATTCTGCGACAACAGGCGACGCGAAAGTCGTGCATATGCTGTTTAAGTGCATCTACTTGAAAGGATGCTTATATTCTTAAAATTATCCAGTACAACCAAACTCTCAGTGCCAACTGTTCATAATCCATGTATGTTTGCATGAAATTCCATGTAAATGAAGTGTTGACACTGATATTTTGCTCTTATTTCAGGTCCCAATGGTAGTGGAAAAAGCTCCCTTTTTCGGGTCCTTGGGGGCCTATGGCCGCTAGTATCTGGCCATATTGTCAAACCTGGTGTTGGTTCCGATCTTAACAAGGAAATCTTTTATGTCCCACAAAGACCATACACAGCTGTTGGCACACTTCGCGAACAGCTAATCTATCCTCTCACAGCTGATCAGGAGACTGAACCACTTAGCTATGATGGCATGGTGGATCTTCTAAAGAATGTAAGTCTTTGTATCGATATGATATCTGTATTTTACATCATGGCTTCTTGAGTTATGTCTCTTAACCTGCTGGAATTTGTAATGATGCTCCTTTTGCAGGTTGATCTGGAATACTTGCTAGAACGTTATCCTCTTGACAAGGAAGTTAACTGGGGTGATGAGCTATCCCTTGGCGAGCAACAAAGATTAGGAATGGCCAGGCTGTTCTACCATAAGCCAAAGTTTGCTATTCTTGATGAGTGTACTAGTGCCGTGACAATTGATATGGAAGAACGGTTTTGCAAAAAGGTTCGAGCGATGGGAACATCGTGCATAACAATATCTCATCGCCCAGCATTAGTTGCATTTCATAATATTGTTTTGTCATTGGACGGTGAAGGAGGGTGGGATGTTCAGCACAGAAGGTAATACATCCTGAAATAATTCACTGAATGTTTATTGGTCCAAAATTAATTCATGTAAGCTTAATATCGCTCTTGATTTTGCAGGGATGACTCATCCTTTTACACTGAAGAGTCTGAACTTACATCACTGGAAACTGAACGTAAATCGGATGCCCTAACTGTTCAAAGGGCTTTTATGAACAGGGCGAAGGTATATAATTACCTGGTATGTCTATTCCATTATTATCAACTGAATATTGGCTGTGACACAGTTTTATGTATTTTCTTTACTAGAGCAATGCTTCATTAAGGTCCAAGGATTCCTACTCTACAAAGGTCATAGCAAATTCCCCCAAGTTGGAAACAGGACAAGCAGTACGAACACCTGTAATCCCACATTTGCAATGCTCCCCAAGGCCGCTCCCTCTGAGAGCAGCTGCAATGCTCAAAATATTGGTATGTTCTGTTTCATGCTTAAACTTGTTCTCTTCGATTTTTTGTTCCAATGAGTCAATAGTGTCTTTGGATGCTGCATCTTGTTAATAGCCAGTTGTTCTTGTATCTGAGATGTTAGAATTTTGAGATTTTACGCCAGCAGGTGCTAGCAATTTGAGAATTCGAGTATACTGAGGCAATACATGTACTAAGGAAGAACCTGGCATTACATATATGGGATGAAACATATGAAATTATTTCAAGGAAACTTATATCTGATGTTAATATGTTTAAAAAATAATATAAAGTCTAACAATGTTCTCATCTTGCTTCCCAGGTTCCTAAATTACTTGATAAACAAGGAGGGCAGTTGCTTTCTGTTGCTCTACTTATTTTCTCTCGCACTGTGATCTCGGATCGTATTGCTTCACTGAATGGTTGGTTTCTTCAATATCTTCTATTATCAGAAGAGTTGCACATGAAATTCTTGTCTGATTCATCTCATCTTCAGGGACTACTGTGAAGTTTGTCTTGGAGCAGGATAAAGCTGCTTTTGTTCGGTTGGTTGGCGTCAGTGTTCTGCAGAGTGCGGCAAATTCTTTCGTCGCACCATCTCTGAGGTAACTTGTTTATGTGCACCCAGTAGACTCTTTTGACATGGGATCATGCATAATCACTTTTTAAGTTGGTTTAAATGAATAACCTGCTGCTTTTGGTTTGGTGCTTGCCCAAGCTGTTCTTCTTGGCCAAACTTGTCGGTTGATGATTATTTCTGCGTATGTTTAATTTCATGGCTTTGATAATTTATGTCTTTACAGAACCCTTACTTCAAGACTTGCCCTTGGATGGCGAATTCGTTTGACCAACCATTTGCTTCAATATTATTTGAGAAAAAATGCATTCTACAAGGTATATCCTGTATTTGCTCGTGTATTCAAATTGTCTCTCAGTGATCCGTGGGAAGGGTTGTCTGTTAGGCTAAGTCTTTTGATGAGGCCTGGACAGGGTTTTGGTCAACTGATGGTGTGCATGAGATCTGGTTGTGAAATAAGACTGCATGTCAAACAGAGTTAACATTGTGGGTTTTGACTGAAGCTAAGTTATTCTAGTATATGTTTTCAGGTATTCAATATGTCAGGTAAAAGTATCGATGCAGACCAAAGACTAACACTTGATGTGGATAAGTTGACAACTGACCTTGCTAGCTTGGTTACTGGAATGGTAAAGCCACTAGTTGACATTCTTTGGTGAGTTATCCTAGGAATCAGCCCTGATATCTGCTTGGTTTAATCTTTGGTTAGCATGTAAAATTCGCGTAACAATGCCTATGGATATCACTCGCTAGGTTTACATGGAGAATGAAGCTTTTGTCCGGCCGAAGAGGAGTTGGTATATTGTATGCTTACATGTTACTAGGATTGGGTTTCCTGAGAGCTATATCCCCTGACTTCGGTCATCTTGCAAGTGAGGAACAAGAACTTGAAGGAACATTCAGGTAATATTTTATTTCATTCCTTGCTGTTTCTGGGGCTTGTTTTCTGGTCTGACTTTTTTCTATTGCTTTAAGAACTTCTGAGTGTTGGTTAACCTAGTGAACTATGTACCAGGTTCATGCACTCAAGGCTGCGGACACATGCTGAATCAATTGCTTTCTTTGGTGGTGGTTCAAGAGAAAAAGCTGTGAGTGCCTTCACCCCGAAGGAGAAATGTTTAAAATGTATATGTACTGATGTGTTGGTATTGTCCGTTCACTGTTTTTTTTGGGTCAACTATTTTAGTTTGAATCATGAACTATGATGATCTTGAACTCTGGTAGGTTGGATGCTAGTTGCATGGTTCTGTAACTACTCTGCCAAGTATGAACTAAATACTCTCGTGTTGATATCCAGTATATAGCTCCAAATATTAAGCTAGTGTCTTCCTGTTTAATTCATCCATATTCTTGATAATGGAAAATGTTTGTTTAAGCATACTATTTACAATCATAGTTACGAAGCCTTGCTTTTCTGAAGCATCTATACCAAAAAGCTCCAGAATAAGGTTTTGTACAAAGTAAAATATAACTAATCCATTTTGCTGCTGTTGAACTTTTTCCCTGTGTTACTAACATTGTTAGTTGTCTTTGCTTACTCGAACTAGTAATACGATATGTGCTTATGATTTCACCCTTCTTTACGTTTTTATGAATCAAAAGATGTTTTCAATAGCTTTCGCTGGCCTTATTTTGTTATGAGATATTAATTAGTGTCTTCCTTATGGTTTTGTTCTCTTATATCAGATGGTTGAGGCTAAATTCATGAAATTGCTTAACCACTCAAAGGTTCTGTTGAGAAAGCAATGGCTTTATGGTATTGTTGATGATTTTGTGACAAAGCAACTCCCACACAATGTGACATGGGGTCTGAGTTTGTTATATGCTCTGGAGCACAAGGGAGACAGAGCTTTGACGTCAACACAAGGTTACTAATCATCAAAATGCTTCAATTTCAGGACTCAGGACTAGATTATTCTAAACTTCAACTTTGCAAAAACCTTCATGTTCTCTTTTGTGCAACAGGAGAGCTGGCACATGCTCTGCGGTTCTTGGCATCAGTGGTGTCACAAAGCTTCATAGCCTTCGGTGACATTCTTGAGTTACATAAGAAATTCCTTGAACTTTCTGGTGGGATTAACCGGATCTTTGAACTCGAGGAGATTCTGCGTGTAGCTCAAAAGGGTAAGTTTCAGTTGGGTGGGACTTGATTATCGCAGCAATTTTGTTTTCTTGGCTGGAATTTTTTTCAATTTTCAGTATGCATCGTAATAGTGTGGTCACACTAGTAGTGTTGCAGGGTACAAGTAATCTTGTTGTATGGCATGCAACATGTTTGGTTTAAACTGTGGCAATTTCCTACACCATGTTTGTTATGGGTTGCAGGAATTTGATGTTTCGTTAAAGGTTCATATTTGTGTTAAATTATTGATACTTTTTAGCATTAATGACCAGCTCTGGGCATAATTGGTAACTTGTATCACTGGGTTGTACTGTAATTTTATATTAATAATGTCCTAAGGTAGCGGATGGTATGATCATTTTGCAAGTTTTACAGCAATATCTTCCGCTAATTAAGCATGTCTTTTCAATTATTTCCTGCAGATACCCCAGTGCCTTCCAGTGCCATTACTGCAGCCTCAGACGAAATTATTGAATTCCATGAAGTGGATATTGTAACACCATCGCAGAAGCTATTGGCGAGGAAGCTGTCATGCAGTGTGGTACAAGGGAAAAGCCTTCTTTTGACTGGTATATCACGTGTCCGCGCTCCGAAACCTTCAGTTATCTTTATAAGGCAGTGAATCATGCTGACTTACCTTTTTACCTTGATTTTCTGAAGGCCCCAATGGTACCGGGAAGAGCTCTGTTTTTAGGGTGCTCAGAGATTTATGGCCTGCCTTTTCTGGGAGAGTTACCAAGCCCTCTGAAGGGATGTTCCATGTTCCTCAGAGTCCATACACCAGCTTGGGAACCCTTCGGGATCAGATCATATACCCTCTGTCAAGGGAGGAAGCAGAGATGAAGATTCTTTCATTATATAAAGCTAGTAGGTGCCACTCAGAATATGGGCATATTGAATTACCGTAAACTTTATATGTTGAACTGCATATCCTTCTATGTTACTATGAGATTGGTTGTCAAAATGAAGTAGTAAGTTGTATGTTTGCTTCTCCTGGTAACCTGAAATCCTGTGCTAATGTAGGCAACAGGTCTAGTGCTCCTGAGTTGCTAGATGACCACCTGAAGACGGTTCTTGTGAATGTTCGGTTGGTCTATCTTCTAGAGAGAGAAGGTTGGGACTCTACCCCAAACTGGGAAGACGTTTTGTCGCTGGGAGAACAGCAGAGGCTTGGGATGGTCAGTGTTAACTCCACTGCAAGCTGTGCAAACTGTCGTGTCTGTCTTAATATCTTCTGATCGAGCTGTTTTGTTCCAGGCTCGCTTGTTCTTCCACCATCCAAAATTCGGCATCCTCGACGAGTGCACAAAGTATGTGCAGCGCTACAACTCTCTTTGACCATTTTTATTTTCATTCATTGATCAATTACTGTGGGTCCTAAAAAAACCGCACTTCATTGCAGCGCCACGAGTGTTGATGTTGAAGAGCATCTGTACAGGCTAGCAACAAACATGGGCATAACTGTGATCACTTCGTCACAAGTAAGTGTTGGTGCAATTCCCGCTAACTGTGCAAAGTATCTGCTGCGATCCCAGCTCAGTTCTTTGTTGAAGCCTCTGCATTTGAATTTTAAACTTGTTCCCAGATAATCTTGATTTACGGTATTTTGCTGAAACTTCCTTTTCTCTCTGTTTACAGAGGCCTGCTCTTATACCCTTCCACTCTGTGGAGTTAAAGCTCATCGACGGCGAGGGAAACTGGGAGCTGTGCGAGATCCAGCATTGATTGACGCCCCCAGCTAGAGTTTTATCAGATCTCAGTCACTTACGCCAATACAGAAGATGCTGCTGCTGCTGCTACCGCAGCGATTTGTTCATATCGGGTCGCTCTCACAGACCGTCTGGAAGATGTAGCAGCCTGTACAACTGTGAAGCAGGCCGGAAAAAGAAGAAGAATCCGCTTCAGGAACTCGGCGCAGAACATTGCAATCATAGTCTAATTACACCGAATTTAGTAACAGCTGAACGAGCAGGGGCTGGCGGTAAATCAGTTACTTAGGATTGGGAGGTGTTTCGGTTTGGAGGTGTGGAGTGAAGTAGGAAGAGAGTGTAGAACAGCAGTACATAATCTCAGAGCAGCTGTTGATGTGAATTCATCAGACCTATTATTGATTGATTCCATGCTAGTGCAGTACATATGGAATAAATTTGGCTGTTGTTGCCATCATCTCCGTTCGTCGTCGTCATCAAAAACTGTGTAAACAGAAGGAAGCAAATGGTGCAATACGGTATTGGTTGTTGACATCACCAAACTACAATTGCATGTTTCTTTTTACATTCTCCATGTGCATGGATGATCATGTGTTTGGTTGTATAGAACTAGCAAAAGGGACTGTATGTTGCAACTGAAGAAAAAGAACATAATCGTCAAAGGGCAAAGCCTATGATAACATTTTGTTGCATCACTGAGATACAATATCACTCTCTTTCTCATTGCGTGTGCCGACCTAGGTGGGGAGATTCACAAACGTACTTTCCCAGCCGCTGCCGTGTGGGCCAGCCCAGGTGGTGGTGGGGGGATTCCCTTGTCTAAAACATATTTTTCCAAGCGCTACTGTGTGTGGGTTTCCCATTTGGCGCGTAGTGACCTAGCGTGAACCCCGTCCTGCCTTCGATCCTGTTTCCGGCCGGCCCATTTTCGGATTTCTTCCTCATCGGTTTTGGGAAGGTACTTGAGCCGGTTTTTATATTTTTTTCCTTCCATTTTTTCTTTTCTTTTTCGTATTTCTTTTCTGTATTTTTATCTTTTTCTTTTTTCTTTTTTTACTTTTTAGTGAAAATTCTTTCAAATTTTCGAATATTTATTTGAAATCTTGAACAATTTGAAAATCATGAACATTTTTTAAACTCAGGAACATATTTGAAATCATGAACATTTTCAAAGTTGTGAAAGTCTTGTGAATCGGCAATTTGCTAATGTTTTTATTAACTGTGGACAATTTTTTTGAATTGGCAAACATTTTAAAAAATTGACGAACATTTTTTTAATTGGTGGCACAATTTTTGAAATTCACAAATACATTTCTTGATTAAACAAACATTTACTGAAATGCATCATAATTTTTTGAATCAGCAAATATTTTATGAATCAATAAACTATTTTCTAATCCACGAACAGTTTTTTAAATTTTTAGGACATTTAAAAAAAATTCAGGAACACTTTTTGAATTGATTTTTTTTAATTTTTAACATTTCTAAATATTTATTTTTTCAAAATAATGAACTGTTTTTCATTTCTTTAACAAATGTTTTTAAATCGTGAACATTGTTTTAAAAATCATGAACATTTTTTGAATCCAGAAACAATTTATAATTTATTGAACATTTTATTTCGAATTTTAAAAAAAATGGAACTTTTTTTAAGGAAGTTCCAATTTATTTAAAGTAGAAAAAATAATAAAATAAAAGAAAAAGAAAAATAAAAATTAACTAAAAAAACAAACCGCCTGCACATGGGCCGGCCCAAATAGGTGTGCCGTGTCTTCTCACAACACGTAGAGCGCCGTATAGGAGGTCCCTACTGCATGGGCTAGCCCAGGCGAGGGATTCCCCTGTGTGAAATATTTTTTGTCACTTATGGGTGACAACGGTAGGCAATATTTTGCAACTTTCAGGGCAATTCCGGGACGACCGGGTAGAAACACTAATCTCTTTATTAGTAGGTCTAGATTGATCGAGGAGAGAGGCCAAACAACAAAAGGTGCGTTACTCCTAGACAAATCATTCAAGAAAAAATGCCACGTGTGCGTCAATATTGATGCGGCCAACTAAAGGTTGAACTTAGGATTGTCATCTGCAAGCCGAGCTGGTGGGGGTCATGGGTGGTGGGGTGGGCCGAGGGATGGCTGGCGACGAGGTGCGCAGCGGCGCATGCGCTATAGTTTCCCCCATTTTACCGAGACTTGTCCTTGGAGGACAAATGGGCTAGAGGTGTATATTTTGGGATGAACAACTATAAAGTTGAGGGATGGGCTAGCTAGTGCTTAATTCCTCAAACCAAAAATATCGTCCATATATAACTTTTGGGGATGGGCTAGAGATGCTCTTTCATAGTTATTCAAAAGTATGGCTCAATAATTGGATAAATTGCGAAAGCCTGGTGTAGCAGTAATTTTTGGATAAATTGCGGAAGTCAGGATTTGAACTCAAGACCCTAGGCTCTAATACCCTATCATGTTAAGCTTCATGCATTAGTCAATGCAATCAAAAGTCCGAATGAATAAAAAGGGCTAGACAATCCACATACAAACTTCAACACCTTACACTAGATTACATACTTTCTTGGT
>NC_041381.1:18438930-18521500 GCF_002162155.2 Triticum dicoccoides | reverse complement strand
TTTTATTAATTTTGACCATAGATACTACTAGCAAAATTTAAATTAAATATCATAAAATTTATATGACTAAATTCGTATTTGAAAGAAGTTCAAAGTAATATTATTTTTACCACATAAAACTTATATTTTATTGGTTAAATTTATGTTAAAGTTTGACACAAAGTACGAGGGGAACAAAATAAACACAGACGAAGGAAGTATATTATTAGAATCTTTATCGAGTTATTATTCGGTTAGAAGACTGTCCGGCTGCCATTGGAAAGGTCAAGCCGACTTTGTTAGGGGAGTGACGGTAGCGGTGCATCAGTGAATCGTTCTGGCAGCAGTGGTCTTTCAATGATCCAGAGATCTTGATGTAATTTTTATTATGTCTGAGGTGTTTTTGTATTAACTTTGATAATAAATCTGAATCCTTTTTGAAAAAATATTGACTAATGAATGTGTGGCCTTCATTTCGGTGATCCATTCATTTTTGTTTCTGCATTTTTAGATCCTTATCAAAAGGGAATTTAAGCATTCAATTTTGCTTGTAAACTGAGTGTAGCTCTCAGCTCACTGAGCATAGCTTGGATGGTTAAGTCAGCTCACCAGGGTTTAAGTCCTAAATTTAACAATAATGCTTCTATTTTCCTATATCTGTTTTAGACTTTCGACAATGTTCGTTCAACAAGAGATGACGTTCTCGTCGACTATGAGACGTTTGTGATGACTTTGTCAAATATGTTGTGCTGACTTAGTATCTTAAAGGTACATTGTGCGTGGCTGACTTCATAGAGATGAATGTACGTGAGAACCTGGCCAAATGGGCTGGTCTTAGCGTGCTGTTAAGATAGCCCGTGTTCCCGGCCCGACATGTTTATAGTCGGGCCGTGCTGGCACATGGCCCGCCTAGGGCCGTGCGTGGGGCCGTGAGGCTGGGCACATGTGCCGGCACGACACGACCCGTTTAGTTTTTTATGCAGCCTAATAGACCAAATATAGGCCCAAAATAACCTAATGGGCTGAATCCCACGCGGGGCAGCGGGCTAAACCGGCCAACATGCCAGCCCGTGTTAGAAGGGGGCCGTGCTTGGGCCCACGAGAGCCCGTGTATTTTCCGCACCTGGCCCGTATAACCCAAGCCTGGTCGGGTCGACCTATTTGGCCAAGTTTGTATGTGGGCATTTGTGAGTGTACTATGATTTTCTTTTGATAGATGCCAATATGACCGCTCAAAGCCTACCAAATTATGCCTTTCGCACCCGCATCGAAACACACAGCTCCCATTTGGCCAAGTTTTTTTGAAAAAACATACTAACTTTATTCGATCGAAATAACTGATACATCATTTAAGAGGAAGGGTACAATTTCATTCAATGGCTCCTCAAACCAATCAACAATATCAAAAAATCTAGCCAAACTAGCAAGTACATGAGCTACTTTATTTGCCTCTCTATGACAATGTTCAAACTTGGACATAGAAAGGTCATAATCAATAAAAATAACAATCATCGAAAATTGCCGCCGCCACTCCCTGACCGTCCTCCTTTATTTATAGCCTCGATGACCGCCAAGTTGTCAGAATTGATGACAAGTCGATTACATTCTACCCGCACCAGGGATAGCCCAAATCTAAGCGCCAGAGCTTCTGCCGTGAGAACATCCGCACACCAGCCAATTCTTGAACAACCCCTGCAATAAAATTTCCTTTGCCGTCCATGAGAACCGCTCCAGCCATTCCTTTAAAAAGGTCATGGTCAAAAGAAAAATCAACATTAAGTTTCACAAATCCCACCAAGGGGCGACTCCAACCCCCTTTTTCATGGAAGCATTAGAAGAGAAAGCAATAACATAATTAGCCGTAAGAGCTTGTATCCCCATAGATATCTGTTTATCATCTTGAATTATCTCCTTATGCACAAGTTTACGCTTTTTCCACCACAAATACCACGTCATGGTGGCAATCATTTCACGCGTACGGCCCATTTGGTCAAGTTTGTATGTGAGCATTGTGAGTGTACTACTGTATGATTTTGTTATCTAACAAGAGGACCTTCCTTTTTTCTCCCCTCTCGTTAGGGTTTTCTCTACTCTCGGCGACGGCGCCGCCATCACCGTAGAGACCGTTTCCCCTGCCGTTTTCTCCTCCGGTGAGGGCTTGCTGCGTCGCGTTGACGTGCAGGCCGCGGAGTGGGGGGCGGAGCTAGGGCAAATACCGCTCGCGGAACCTAAACCTCGAGCGAGAGGATCATGGACTCATCTACATCGACTTCGGGATCGGCCACTTCTGATCTCGAATCGCTGATGGAGGAACTTGGACTCAAGGAGGACGACTTGCAGGATGTTGTGGTGGAAGATGGCGAATTGCCACAGGAGGCAACGCGTTGGATGGCGATCGCTATGGTTCACACCGAGAAACCATATAGTCAATATTGGTTCTATAGAGGCATGAGGGTGGCTTGGGATCTGGCGCAGGAGGTCAGGATCAGGCCGCTCGGGGAAAACCTCTACACCCTCCAATTTTCATGCCTCGGCGATTGGGAGAGGGTGATGGAAGATGGACCTTGGAATTTCAAGGGAAAGGCGGTGGTTCTGGCTCCCTACGATGGCTTCACTAAGCCGTCGACCATAGAACTCAACAAGATAGATATCTGGCTTCAAATTCATGACCTCCCAGACGGCTACTTCTCCAAGATCAAGGCCCTGTCGTCCATGGTCGGTGAATTCATATTCGCCGAACCAAAGTCACAGGATTTTGAGGGCAACTTTGCAAGGGTTCGTGTGAGAATTGATGTGACAAAACCTCTGAAAAACGCTGTCTCGTTGGTGGTAAAGAAGAAGGATGTGGTGGAACGTGTTATCTTCAGAGTCAAGTATGAGCGATTACCGGATTGGTGTGCTGTACGTGCACTAGTAGAAAATGGAACTTTAGCGCCGGTTCGTAAGGGCCTTTAGTGCCGGTTCCATAACCGGCACTAAAAGGTGGTCACTAAAGGCCCCCCCCCTTTAGTACCGGTTCGGCACGAACCGGCGCTAAAGTGCCACCACGTGGCGTGAGCTCGCGCCCCGGTATGGGGGACCTTTAGTACCGGTTCGTGTTACCAACCGGCACTAAAGGTTTTTTTTTGAATTTTTTTTTTGAAAATTTTGGAATTTTTTTTTGATTTTTTTTTATTTTTAATTTTTCTGAATTATTTGATGATTTAGTCTCTAATCACCTCTCTTAATTGCTCAAGTGTGGATCACTCATTTTAAATCATCTAACTTCCTGACCGGTCATCCATCCCTCTCACTACTCTAGCCCGAGCACGCTTAACTTTCGGGTTCTATTCTCCTTCGTTTCCAAGTCTGCACTTGTTGTTTTCCTGACAATAGTAAGATGTTAATCCTATTAACCCTCAGGAGTTTAGCTTGAGCATGAAGTCACACATTTCACCGTTTGAGTTTGAAACTATTATTCTAAAAAACAGTAATTATTTAGTAACGCTAATATTTCTTGAATAAGTTTGACCATAGCTTGACCCAGTTTGACCATAGTTTGACCAGATTTGACCAAAATTCAAAAAATTGAAATAATTATTTAGTAACACTAATATTCTTGAATAATTATGTAGTAACATTAATACTTCTTGAATAAGTAGTTTGACCAGATTTAACCAATTTTTTAAAAAAAAACTGAAATTATTTGACCAAAATTCAAAAAATTGAAATAATTTTTTCCTTTTGGAATTTGAGGATTCTAAATAATTCCAAATAGGCCGTAGGCTGTCTCCATCGGATGCGGATTTTCGTGCTGAATTTTTTGATATATTATACGTTTTTTTCCGACATCGTATGCAAAAGTTATAGTCGTTTTACATTTTCCCATCGGATGCGAAAATTGCCCTATAGTGCCGGTTTGTGGCATGAACCGGCACTATAGGTCAGACCCCTTTAGTACCGGTTCGTGCCACGAACCGGTACTAAAGGTGATCGTGGGGCCCCGGCCTGACGCCAGCCTGCCACCACCCCTTTAGTACCGGTTCGTGCCACGAACCGGTACTAAAGGTTCAACACGAACCGGCATTAATGCAAATCCCTTCGAACCGGCACTAATGTATACATTAGTGCCGGCTCTAATACAAACCGGCACTAATGTGCTGCACGTTTGACCCTTTTTCTACTAGTGGTGGGTTCCTAGACCATCTGTACAAAGAGTGTGGGGATGGGGTTCACCCTCCAAAGGCACTCGTCTTCAAAGATATCAAAGCTACCTGGTTCCAGAGCCCTGGGAGAGGTCCGGGGGAGTATGAAAGCCCCAGAGGGGGCCGCGGTCGTGGCCGGACAGGCAGAGGTGGCGGTCGATCAGCGAAACATGGTTCCACAAGCAGCCAGCCTCATGAAGATGACCTGGGACTCAATGATGTCACTATGGAAGATTTGGATCGCAACAGAAAGAGGAGTGCTCTGGCTGAACCAAAAGCGACACTGCCACAGCACCAGATACATCCCAACACCAACCTCCTCATGTTGCCTCCTGCGATCCCACCAAGCCCCACATCTAAGCAGGAGACGAAGAGAAACAAGCCGACCCCCTCAATAGCTAAGACAAACACAGGTAAAGGTGTGACCCTCAGCAAAAACCCCGATGCGCGTTTGGCGAGCTCCCACGGTGGGGTTCGCCTGGCGCAATGAGTCTACTATGCTGGAACTGCCGCGGAATTGGCAAAGCCGCGACAGTTCGGGAGCTTCGCGACCTTGCGAGGCAGTTTGCCCCCTCTATTCTTTGTATTCTTGAAACACAATTAGAGGGTTCGAGGGGTGAGAATCTGGCAGAGGGTCTAGGTTTTAATAAGAGTTATGCAGTTAGTAGTTCTGGACGAAGTGGTGGTCTTTGTATCTTTTGGAATGATGAAATAAAAAATGGAATTTATTGGTTACTCGAGATACCATATTGATGCATTAGTTGAGAACATGGTGGATATGCAGGTCAGAATCACGTTCGTATATGGGGAGGCGCAAGTGCCTGAAAGGCACAACACCTGGAACACTCTGAAGAATATAGCTGAGACACAGAACAGGCCATGGGCAGCCATTGGTGATTTCAACGAGGTGCTAAACCTCAGCGAACACGACGGCCGGGGTGGCAAGTCGAAGCCAAGCACAGATCAATGGCTTTAGGGAGGCGGTGGACACCTGTGGATTGACAGATATAGGTTTCACTGGCACGACCTGGACATTTGAACGAAGGGTGGCGGGTGGTACCTTCACACGTGTAAGGTTGGATAGGTGCTTGGCAAACCCAGAGTGGCTATTAGCACTGCCAGCTTCTGCACTGACACACTCCAATCCTTCTCACTACGTGAGGTGCATGCATGCAGGGCAGGGCCCAGAACCTTTAAATACGAGACAATGTGGGAGCGGGAAGAGTCGCTATTCACAACGGTGGCTGGCAGGTGGTGCATGCAAGATGGGGGGACAGTGCAATCATTGCAATCCAAACTGAGTGACCTAGCAGGGGATCTGTCGGCTTGAGATCGGAAGGAGATAGCCCAGCTAAAGTCACATCTGCAGATCATGCGTGCCACCCCAGGAAGATCCAGACCCAGCAGAGAAGAAACAAAGGTAACCGATTGATTGGTCCAACTTTTTCATCGGGAGGAGATCCTTTGGCGCCAGCGAGCCCGAGTGGATTGGCTAGTACACGGCGACAAAAATACATACTTTTTCCATTTGAGGGCGAGTAGAAGACGCCGCAAAAATCAAATCAAGGCACTGGATGACGAGCAGGGGCAGGTCATAGAGGATCACACTGGGATGGAAGAGCTGACCACGGCGTATTACAAGAATTTGTACACGTCGGAAGGAGTGCAAAATATGGATGAGGTGTTGAGGACAGTGCCAACCAAGGTAACATCTGACATGAATGATCTTCTGAATGCTCCATACACACAAGAGGAGGTCAAGAATGCCTTGTTCCAAATGTTTCCAATTAAAGCACCCGGACCAGATGGTTATCCAGCTCACTTTTTTCAACGTCATTGGGATGTGTGTGGACACGAGGTCACAAGTGTGGTCCTCAAAATTATGGAAGGTACTGAGTCCGCAGCTTGCATCAACAATACGACCTTGGTTCTTATCCCGAAGGTAAAAAATCCCACCCTCCTCAAACAGTTTAGGCCAATCAGTTTGTGCAACGTGCTATATAAAATAGCATCCAAGGTAATAGACAACAGACTCAAACAAATTCTTCCCGATATTATCTCACCAGAGCAGTCAGCTTTTGTCCCTGGCAGATTAATCACAGATAACATCATAACAGCCTATGAGTGCCTGCATTTTATGAAAAGGAACAAGGCCAAAAAACACCAGTCCTGCGCTCTCAAGTTAGACATGATGAAGGCTTATGACAGGGTTGAGTGGGCTTACCTTCGGGCAATAATGCTCAAGCTGGGTTTCACTAGCAGGTGGGTTGATATAGTCATGAGTATGGTAACCTCAGTTAAATTTTCGGTTCTGTTCAATGGAAATAAGCTTGAGGAGTTTTGTCTTTCACGAGGAATCCGACAAGGAGACCCGATATCTCCATACTTGTTCTTGTTAGCAGCAGAGGGCCTGTCGTGCCTGTTAAATCACAAAGAGAGTCATCCAATCTTGGTGGGATCCAAGTGGCACCTTCGGCGCCACATGTTAACCACCTCTTATTCGCAGATGACAGCCTGCTGTTTTTCAAGGCAAATAGTGTGGGTGCTACCGAGGTGAACCAAGTGTTGGATACATATTGCAATGCAACAGGTCAGCGGATAAACTTTGACAAATCCTCCATATTTTTTAGCAAAGGTGTCCCTGAGGCTGTTCGAAATGATATTAAAAATGTTTTGAATGTCCCTAATGAAACCTTAAATGAGAAATATCTCGGAATGCCCACATATGTTGGGGCCTCAAAGAATGGATCGTTCAAGTATTTAAAGGACAGGTTATGGAACAAGATCCAAGGATGGGTTGAAAGGACAATGTCGTTTGCGGGCAAGGAGGTGCTGGTTAAGTCTGTCGCACAAGCTATCCCAGTCTTTTCCATGTCTTGCTTCAAATTGCCAAGAGGACTATGTGAGCATCTGAACATGTTGATCAGGAAGTTTGGGTGGGGGAGCAAGAATGGCCAACGAAAACCACACCGGGTCTCATGGAAAGCAATAACTCAGCCGAAGAGTATGGGAGGGTTGGGATTCAAAGGTTTTGAGCTTTTTAATCTAGCAATGCTTGCTAGAAAGGTATGGCGCATGCTGCAGGATCCACACTCCCTTAGTGCTCGTATTATGAAGAGTATCTACTTTCCTAATACCACTATCCTGGATGCATCCCTTGGGAACCATCCCAGCTAGATATGGAGAGCTCTAGTAGAAGGACGTGACACGTTGAAACTGAGACTAATAAAGCGCATCGGCAATGGTGAGAGCACTGACATATGGAGGGACAATTGGCTCCCACGCCCAGAGATGATGCGACCATATGGCTGTATAGCTAATGATTCGCCGCATCTTGTAGCGGAATTGATTGACCACACTAGTGCTGCATGGAATAAGCAAAAGATCGAGGCCACCTTCCTGGCCTTTGATGCGAAGGTAGTTCTCAGCTTGCCATTGTGTATGACCCCGATGGAGGATTACTGGAGCTGGGCACATGATAGAACTGGCCAATTCACGGTTCAATCGGCTTACAACATGCTAGTGGCCACGAGGCAACGAAGAGAAGCATGGTTGGAAGGATCTTCGGGCTCCTCGTCAGCACTAACAGAATCAAGCTCCTGGAAGACCCTGTGGAAAACGGAGGTGCCATCTAAGGTGCGTATGTTCTTGTGGAGGCTGTCAAAGCAGTCGCTGCCAACTGAGGATGTGCGAGCTCACCGGAAGATGTCGACGACCAGCTCCTGCGGGTTCTGCGGCGCACAAGATTCCTGGCGACACTCCCTACTCGAGTGCACCGTGTCCAGATGCACATGGGCACTTGTTGATGAAGATTTGGCAAGCACCTTGGCGGCTGCAAATGAGAACCAAGCTAAAAGTTGGCTCCTCAACCTGATGGGGTCATTATCGCATGAACAATTTACTCTCATGGCGGTAACGTTGTGGGCGGTTTGGATGTCTCGAAGAAAGGCAATACATGAAGCAATATTTCAGACTCCACATGCGATCAAAACCTTCATCACACGCTACATGCAAGACCTTGAGGCAGTCAGGAAGCCTACGAAGCAAAAATGGGCGGCGGTGAGAGCGACACCGAGGGCTGTCAGACCAAAAGCACCACCTGCTAACTATGCAAAGATACATGTAGACGCTGGGGTTCGGCCAGGCAGAGGCGGATCAGCAGTAGCGGTCTGCAGAGACGGTCAAGGAGTTTTTCTTGGAAGCTCAGCTATCGTAATAGCGGGGGTCAATGATCCGGCGACGTTGGAAACCATAGCATGCCGTGAAGCTGTTGCATTGGCGGAAGATCTCAACCAACATCGCTATATTGTGTCCTCCGAATGCAAACAGGTGATAGAGGACATTGCTAAAGGTTGCCAGGGAGTTTATGGAGTCATTATCAGAGAGATTAGATTAAGATCTCCTTCCACTTGTAAATTTACTTTTGAAAGGCGTGAGGCAAATGTTGAAGCTCATAAGCTAGCTAAACATTCACTGCCCTTATTGCCAGGGCGTCATGTGTGGTTAGGCCAGCCACATGACCAAAATTGTATCTCACATTCGGTGGACTTTGATTAATATAAAAGGTCTTTCCCTAAAAAAAAAACTGTATGATTTTGTTTTGATAGATGCCAATATGATCCCTCGAAGCCTACCTTTGGCACCCGCGTCGAAACACACGGCTCCCCGCCTGAATTTCCCCCCGGAACAATCCCCCATCCCCATCCCCATCCCGAGCAGTCCGCCCCGCCGCCGGCCGCTAGGGCGAGCACCCTCCTCCTCACCGCCGACGAAAATCCGCTCCCGGAGCGCAGCCGTCTCAGTCTCCTCTCCCTCCTTCTCACCCCGCGCACCGCCTCGAAGCCACCCGCCGCGCCCCATCTGCCCCCTCCACGCCGCTCGCGTTCCGCGCCCCACGGCGTCGCACGCACCGGATCCGCCGTCTTCCCCAACTCCCCCGCCGCGCCAGATCGCCGCTGATCTCCCCGTCGGTCGTTCTCCCCGCGGCGGCGCTGCTCTCTCAACCCGCCGCAGCTCCTCCCGCCGAAGCACCTCCTCGGGCCGCACCCGCACCTGGCCTACCTCTCGGCGGACTCGGGCTCAGGGATCCGCGTCCACTCCGTCGTTGACCTCCAGCCCTCAGCGACCCGTACAAACTGCACTCCAGTGTAAGTTTCCTACATCGGGTCGAGTTTGTGCTGTATGCAAGTTGAATCTGAAGCAAGTTATCCAATAACTAATATCTTCACACCCATGGTCAATGTCAATGTCAAGTTGAATCTTGGTAGGAGTTGGGATCCTACCGGGTCTAGGGCGTAGGCTGTAGGGGAAAGAGTGGGCTGGACGTGGCGAAGCGGTCGCCAGCGGCAAGGCGCCGTCGTGTGCGAGAGGGAGAGGCGGCGGCGGCGCAAGAGGCGGCTAGGGTTAGGTCTTCCGGCTCCCTAAGGGAAGCCGAGCAAACAATGATTGCTTCTTTGCTTCATTAGATTGATGATACATCTCCTCTCCTTATATAGAGAGGTTTACTTGACTCCTAAGCAAACGATTCTAATAACGATAAGATAATTGGGCTAAGCCCCTAATAACAATAAGATAACTTGGGCCACAACCCACTGGGCTAAGCCCATAATATGCCGGTCATAACACTTCTCCCTGCCCCTGCCTGCCCAAACAGCTCGTCCTCGAGCTGTAAGGTGGGGAAGCGCTTGCTGAACTCCTTGAGGTGATCAACCAGCGTCAAACACCTTCGCACCAGCTGGGGCAGCCAGGTCGACGACGACGGCGTCCTCCGGAATGTAGTCTGCAGCCTCCAGGTAAAAGAGTCGCGGTCAGACGTGGCCGGGCATGTAGGGCTCGTCGCAGTTGAAGCACAACCCTTGGTGGCGACGCTCGAGTAGCTCAGCCAAGGTGAGCCGGCGGAACGGGTGCGTCGCGGTCGCAGCGAGGGGTGCCGCGGAAGCCTGACCAGGCCGACCCTGCGCGGGAACCTCCGGCCAGGGTAGCGGCCCAGCGGCCCGGGACGGTGATGCCTGCTAGATGGCCACGGCGCGGCGCTCGAACGCGCGGGCGTAGTACATGGCCGTCTGGAGATCTTGGGGTCCCCGAAGCTCCACGTCCACGCGGATGTGATCCGGAAGTCCACCGACGAAGAGGTCGGCCCGCTGCTGCGCCGTCACGCCCGACGCGTGGCATGCCAGGGCCTGGAAACGGTCGGCGAAGTCCTGAACCATGGAGGTGAAGGGAAGGCGGCCTAGCTCTGCCAGGCGGCTCCCGCGGATTGGTGGCCCAAAACGAAGGAGGCAGAGCTCGCGGAAGCGCTCCCAAGGGGGCATGCTGCCCTCGTCCTGCTCGAGGGCGTAGTACCAGGTCTGTGCCGCGCCACGGAGGTGGTAGGAGGCGAGCCAGGTACGCTCCGAGGCGATGGTGCGTTGCCCGCGAAAGAACTGCTCGCACTGGTTGAGCCAGTTGAGGGGGTCCTCCGTGCCATCATAGGTGGCGAAGTCCACTTTGGCAAACCGCGACGGTGTATGAGTCGGAGCGCCGTGGCCGGCGGACTCGGAGGTGCGAAGCAGCGAGGAGTGGGGCGCCCGGTCAGCATGACCGCGGCCCGAGAAGTGCCCCGTCGAGCCGGAGGGGTCGCCGAACTGAAGAGTGGGCGCTGGCGGTTCTCCCGCCGACATGTAGATGGGTGGCAGCGATGATCCGGTCAGCCAGGCCGGTATGGGGGACGACGACGGTGGGAAGCGCACATGCTGGATCGGGACACCGGTCGTGGGTGACCCGGGCCCCGTGCTGGGCGGTGGAGGGGCCGGCGGCTGCGTCTGCGGCGGCACGGACCTGGGTGGTGTGGTCGGTGCAGCGAGGGTTGAGGCCGGCCACTGTGGCCAGGAAGGCGCTGCAGCGGCCGTCGATAGGCCCGGCATCTGGAGCTGCGGCTGCCCGGACCCGGCAGGCGTCGGGGGCGCAGCAATCGCCGGGGCCGGCCACTGTGGCCAGTGGGGGGGCAACGGCGGGCGGCGGCTGACCGGGCCAGTGGTGGTGTAGAGGCCCGATCGGCGCGGTGGGGGTCGCGTACCAGGGCAGCGCGGCCGGACCGGTCGTGGCGGCCGGCGGCAGGGGCGGCGGCTACCCGTAAGGCCCGGCGAGGTAGAGGTGGATACCCTGGACGGCGATGACGAGGTCACTAAGGATGCCGGTGATCTCCGCCGGGGAGTAGACGGCGGCCTGCGGCGCTGGGAGGGGCGGCGACTGGCCGGTGGAGGCCCCCGCGGTGAAGTCGATCGGCGCGGTGGAGAGCGGCGCTGTGGAGAGGGTGGCGGTGGTGGACAACAGCGCGGTGGGCAGTGGCAGGGTGGTTGGTGGAGCAGACATGATCAGACCCAAGCTACCTGATACCAAAGTGGTAGGAGTTGGGACCCTACCGGGTCTAGGGCGTAGGTTGTAGGGGAAGGAGTGGGGTGGACGTGGCGAAGCTCGCGGTCGCGAGCGGCAAGGCGCCGTCGTGCGTGAGAGGGAGAGGCGGCGGCGGCACAAGAGGCGGCTAGGGTTAGGTCTCCCAGCTCCCTAAGGGAAGCCGAGCAAATAATGATTGCTTCTTTGCTTCATTAGATTGATACATCTCCTCTCCTTATAGAGAGGTTACTTGACTCCTAAGCAAACGATCCTAATAACGATAAGATAATTGGGCTAAGCCCCTAATAACAATAAGATAACTTGGGCCACAAGCCACTGGGCTAAGCCCCTAATATGCCGGTCATAACAAATCTGAAGCAAGTTTCCTCTCCCATCAGGTTGATCTCTAGTAGAACAATGGCCAATGTCATGAGCGAAGAAGAGATGATTCGCGAGTTCAACAACATGGTCACAAGAGAGTCTGAAGCATATGAGTCTACAAGCTTGTTTCAGGGCTGGAGCGATGATGATAAAATAAAGTACATGAAACAACTCCAAGTCAATTTGTTGGAGCAAACCGAAGCTGCTGATCTTGATGAAATGGATGTCCCGGTGAGTGGAGCTTCTCGTCTACAATATAATGTTCTTTTTCGTGCATGTATAACCTGAACAGTGGTCCACTAAATCCATGTAGGCTAGATTATATCATTCTCCAGTCTGAACACAGGTTCAGCTGTCCTCTTTTTATAGAAAAAGGGGCAAAATCATTATGTATGATCATGCACAATTCAAGTAGAATGGAACCAATGCATAAAAACCTCTAGAATCCAACTACTAAATGAACAAGCAACTACAAAAATATCATAAATCTGAAACCACGGATCTCTCCCAACATAACTTCTGAATTTTGACCTACAGCCAATAGAATGCCATTCTCCAGTTGGACACAAGTTCAGATATAATTTTTCTTACAGCGCAAGGGGCAAATTCATTAGCTATGATTGCGTATAAATGAAGCAGATAACTGTACAATTGTACTAAACTACTAATGCAATTCAGGTGTGATAAGATTCATAAAGGTAGTGTCAATGGGGACAAATTTATTATATTTTTGACCGGAAAACACAAGAGAATGCTTCGCACTTAAATGGGAATACCAAACATTCATGCTAAACTGAACTTACTGGAACAACACACAATTCACTAGCCTTTTTGTTCCAAAAGGATACAGTTGTGCATAATGACATATAGATTGCATATGAAGAGAGTGAATAGCAAAACCAGAATGGAGGATCTGCTAGCAACTCTAGCCTCATAGATTAGTGAATAATAGCTACTCACTATTTGAATTATATCTTGCTTCTTGCTTACGTTTATGTATGGCAAGGATTTTGAACAATTACTGTCCATTATTGTACTCCCTCCGTCCGGAAATACTTGTCGGAGGAATGGATGTATCTAGATGTATTTTAGTTTTAGATACATCCATTTTTATGCATTTCTCCGACAAGTATTTCCGGATGGAGTAGTTAGATAATTTAGGGAAAACTTAGAAATAAAAAATTATGTCCTGTATGTTTACTATGTTTCCATATATTTTGCAGCCCAGCGTAATGTTTGATATCACAAACGACAAGAAGGCTAAACAAAATTACATATCCTCAATTGGACATTATAGATCATGGCAATACTCTGGTTCAGACAAACGGTATCAGTTTGGGTCAAAGAGCAAACGAGCGTTTGTTACAAGGCCGAGTGGTGTGTTTGTTTTCTATTTTAGATACAATCATCTGGTCGTGGGGTTGATTGTTGACGGGCAGAGTGGTTGGGTTGAGGGTGCTGTTACAAATAACTTAGATGATGAACGTCAATCTGTACTTCAATTCCAGAGAAAACCTTTTGAGCCTGACTACATTAGAAGTTCTCGTACACATAATCTGAAGTATGATGGCAATTACACAAAAGCAGGAAAAACATATGAAGCAAAGCTTGGAATTTGGCATGTCCGTAAAGCAATAGTGGAGATAGCTAGTTTTGATCCTCGAGTTACAAAATCTGAACCTGAACCAATTCATTGGCAAGTTCTGACTCTTTTTTCAGTGGAAGCCGGTAGACTTAATCATGTCTTTCGTCGCACGTCGCTATCTCTTTCTGTTGCCATTGGACCAGATGGAACACTGAAACTCCCCACAAGTGGGGAACAATTCATACTGAACTATCTGAAGCTTTCTTTGGTTTCTCTTGAAACAATCGAAGGTAGACCATTCATTCACGTGAAAGGCACAACACCCAGAAACCTTTATCAAGTTCTGTTGGAGATCCTGATACTAAGAAGAGAAGTTATTTTTCCAACTTCTTTTATTCTCTCGGATGCCCCACCTATGAAATTCAAGAAGAATGAACCAAAACGGGGTAAAGGAAGCAGACTACTGACAAAGAAACATAAATTGGAAGCTGAAAATGCAGAGGGTCACAAATATCTGGTGGGAAAACACGATGGAACTACTGCTTATCGTTGCGAGGATTGGCTGGTAAACCCATTTAAGGAGGTAATACATACCACAATATTTGACACGTTTCATGCATACTCTGATTGTTCTTCTCTCTCAAACTACAATTTGTTTTCAGGTTGTAATGACCGTCGAACATGTTTCTGCAAATGGGCGTCCAGATGTCAGGGACAGTAAAATTACTCTGGTTGCAGAAATCCTGAACAGGGATGCTTCGGCTGTAAGGACCTTACTATCTTTTTTCACTTACTGTATACACTGATGTCCATACAGCGTTCAATTTTCACATCATATTGTCAAAAGTAAACTGAGAGAACATCCAAATATTTCTTGTGATTCAAAATGCCCAAAATCTATTGACTATTATCTGAACTCTCTGTCAAACTCACGTTGATCAGGTAACTCCAAAGATCTTACAATCGCAAATGCGTAATGGTCTCCAAAAGCTTGATTTAACTGAAGGAGAGATTGCAGCCCAACAGTTCATTGGTTCAGCAACGTCTTTAAAGAGGTCCATTCAAGAGAAATGGTATTGGGAGGGCCAACATCAAAAGGTTAATTCTCAATAGACTATGTCTTTATATTCTTATTTACCTCCCTTGGCAGTTTGTATTATTAAAATGAGGCATCTAGTTTGATGATTTCATGTCTCAGCAGAAAGATCAGAGTGCAACTGGTGGATGCTGTCTCTCCATGTTAAAATATGATATAACTACAAAACGCGCATATGCATCCGCACAAGGCAAGCAACTTCCTTATCCAAATGTGCCAGCATATTCTTCTAAAATTATTTCTAATATTATACCTGCTTTAAAAACTAATTCTTCGTATTGTACTTGGGAAAGAAGCAAATATGCAGTACCATGTATTTTAGACTTGATCATGTGTATGGGGCACTGGGGAGGACCTATATTTTCTGTTCCCTATCCTGAATCCTGTATTGTGATACTCCTGCAAGATCTTTAAATATCTACGTAAGGTTGGTCTATAACTAGAACAATATGCGGATATGTTTAGTTGTTTGCAATCACCTTTGCTTCGGTGTCAAGTGAACATAATGGTGGCAATAAAGAGGTCATTTATTTTGGCAAGAAAGTCTACTACATTTGTGATAGCATGTCTCCATTAAACAGATTTCTGGCATTCCTTCTCATTAAGGTGCTTGTTCATTCGTAACTATAGTTTTATGTTACTATCACAGGAACTTCTTTTTGTATCAGTTTCATTATTAAATCCCATCTAGTATTTGGTCTCTGATGATTGTATTTGCCCTTTCATATTTTTGTCGTGTGCTGTTGTATAAAAGTTAATAATTCAAGACTAGTTAAACAAGAGTACTAACAGTAATTGTGCTTTCTTATTTGGCTGGTTACATTACAAACTGCACGATGATGCAAATAAAAGATGATAAATAAATCATATGTTATTTGCTTGTGCTTGTCATCTGATCTTCCCTGGCGAATATGCATGGCAACACAAACCCCATGATGACCCTGTAAATGAAGCATCGTGAGAATCCAATTTAAAGATTCGTAAATCTGTCGCGCTCTAAGTTTCATACTGATGTAAAACCTGGATTCATGTTGGTGTTACTGATGTATAAAAGATGGTAAGTTTTCTACTGATGTGAACTTCTATTCATATCAGGGTAACTACCACATAGAAGACGCGAACTTTGTATATATTTGGAATCTTGTTTGGATGAACATTTATTACTTAAACAACAAATTGATTTTGCAACTTGTGTGGACTATGGTCATGGATTCAGGGAATTCATGTCATGTTCCTGCAACATGCGTATTTTTTATTCTGCAATGTCTGTACTGAAATCTCAAAACCATTTGTACACCTTGAGCTGAGATTCTCTTCTCACACGTTTTTTTTCTTCTGAAAAGTACACAGTTGGCCTAATAAGACATTTTAGGATGACTGGATAGCCAAGCGCTGAAGTGTCCAATTAACTCTTTTGTACTGATTTTCTACTCGCAGAGGAACCGTGGCATGATGAACCCGGAAGGAGGTTTCACGTGGCCCTGGGAGCTGACAATGGCCAAGTGCCAAAAATCTTGAAAAGATACATTGCTAGAATAACTGACAACATGCATACTCAAAATAAGAAGGCCAAGTTAATGGTGGCTGAGCATGAAGAAACATGCCATGCTAGTACACAAAGGGAATTATCTGATGAATTGTCAGGTTTGTCTATATTTATTCTCTTACACTCTGTTTTTTTTTACCTACATATGAACTATTTCTTTTTAAGAAACCCAGAACAGGCTAAATACCAACCCAGCCTTTGTTTAGCGCTTGGAGCCTGTCTTAAATTACTGCTGGTGGACTGACGGGTACTTGCTCAGGAATATTTTTGTACTGATGTGAACTTTTATTCATATCAGGGTAACTACCACATAGAAGAGGCGAACTTTGTTTATATTTGGAATCTTGTTTGGATGATGTTTTTGCAATTTGTGTGGACCATGGTCATGGATTCAGGGAATTCATGTCGTATTCCTGCAACATGCGTATTTTTTATTCTGCAATGTCTATACTGAAATCTCAAAACCATGTGTACTCCTTTAGCTGAGATTCTCTTCTCGCGTGATTTTTTTTTTGAAAAGTACACAGTTGGCCTAATCAGACATTTTAGGATGACTGGATAGCGAAGTGCTTAAATGTGCAATTAACTCTTTTGTACTGATTTTCTACTCGCAGAGGAACCGTGGCATGATGAACCCAGAAGGAGGTTGCACATGGCCCTGAGAGCTGATAATGGTCAAGTGCCAAAAATCATGAAAAGACTCATTGCTAGAGTAACTGACAACATGCATGCTGAAAATAAGAAGGCCAAGTTAATGGTGGCTGAGCATGAAGAAACTTGCCGTGCTAGTACACAAAGGGAATTATCTGATAAATTGTCAGGTTTGTCTATATTTATTCTCTTACAGTCTGTTTTTTACCTATATAATATAATATATGAACTATTTCTTTTTAAGAAACCCAGAACAGGCTAAATACCAACCCAGCCTTTGTTTCTGGCCAATTCCCCTGTCTGTTTCCTACTACTAAGGCTACAGTTTATTTCAGACTCGCTTGGAGCCTGTGTTAAATTAATGCTGGTGGACTGATGGGTACTGGCTCAGGAATGTTTTTTACCTTGATTTATCACAACCCCATTGGTGCATTTGATAGCATGTTACTGTTTGTCATCAAAGCGTTTAACATTTCATCTTTCACATAGTGACATGACATGGGTACTTTATGGTAGCCTTTTCCTAGAAAATGACCAGATAGAGTGTGCTAATTAAATTTCATGATTTTTCCACATTGAAGATAGGCATAAATTGTATTTATCGATTCCAGAAAACAAGGCTACTGTCCAGACTCTCGAGGCACTTGATAATTGAGCTGGTTACCATATTTTGAAAATATAGAAACAACATGTTTCAGTAAAAAGGAATATCAGCATTTGATTTGTTTATGCACAAACTCGTGTCAAGCCAGCATGTCTTGAACCGTATTGCTGGATGTTACTCTGATTATTATTTATTTTTAAAATTTTAAATCTGTCTTCTATTCTATGATTAGTGCCCTGCTGCCACAAGCATAGCGCCTATCGCTTTTTAAAACATTGGCAGATGCTAATCTAGTGCATTTTTGAGGATTCAATTTTGTCTTGAACTCGAGTTAGCTAGTTTTCCATAGCATTGTTCACATGTATATGGTGAATCGTTCGTTCCACATCGTCTGGTTTTGTACTTTAGAAGGCGAGATGCTCGCTTTGTACTTCTAGTGGATATTTCACTTCAGTAGAACAGTGTTCATGGTGGTAATATGTAATTTTCATTTACTTGTATATTTTGAAATATGGATCTTTCTTCACCACCTGTTCGCTGAATTCATATTATGATTTACAAGCTCAACCCTTCTACTTGTAATATTCTTACATATCATGGGTGGAGTTGAAGTCTTATCAAAATTTGTCTTTTTTTAGGTTCGCATGCAACTTTGGCAGAAGATGTTGAGTCCAGAACTGTTTCCGTGACAAATGTATGTGAAGATAGACTATCTGATTGTTTTGCTTCTCTCTGTTGTGACTGTACTTTGTTTCTTTCCTTGACTTTAAATTGGCCGGTAGAGGATATATTCATTGAGTTACTACATCTCCGTCGAATGATTGTTTTAGGTACATCTCATGGCGACCAAGGAAGCAGAATTGTCAACTCATTTTATGAGTGGGACTGGGACTGGGCTTAAGATAAGCTTGTTGAAAGATGCAGTTGCTAGCCACTAGATTTGCCGAAGTAAGACTCTTTTTTATATATTCAGTCTCATTCTATCTAACAGATGCAAAACCCTTTTCCTATCCCACAGTTAGATGCAATGGTAATTGATTAATCTGTCTTCCTAAAAGAGAAGAAAGAAAACAGAGGCATAAAGTAGTTAGAACACTGGGCCTATCCACATTATAGTCGACAATGTTTAAACATATGAAGCAGAGGCATAAAGTAGTTAGAACACTGGGCCCATCGCAGTCTCAGAAGCAGTTTCTTGATTTATTTTAAATGTTACATAAACGGCATGTTGTGTTTTCAGGTAAGGTGCAAAGCAGAAAAGCTGGCTCCAGGATTTCTGGCAGCATGCAATCTGTACTGCCCTTGTCCGATTCCTTGTCCACTGCCTGGCCTGCCCTCCAACTGAAGAAAATCTGAAGGCAGGGTTTGCCAAGGAAAACGTTGCTGCTGCTGTACACTAACCTGCCAACTTGAGAACACAAGACGCGATACAGAATCGGACATACGCTGCTACTGCTATCCGAAACATCTGTCTGTCTTACCTTGTTAGTTGTTGCAGATGAAAGTATGAGATGAGGAAGCTCTTTGCCGCTCTGCCAGATTCAAAATTAATGAACTCACCAAAGCCAGACCGAATTGCTATGTACAACAGAGCATAATTTGATGGCGTACCATGTGCACATGGTTGCAGATTCTTGTGCTGTTGTGCTTGCATATATATATATTTTTGCACATGGTTGCCCTTTCTTGCCAAGTTGCTTCCATTCTATCTATGTCTGCAAAACGTTTCCTTCTTCCGTTGTATTGCAGTATCGTTTATAGTTGCTGTGAAGTTGTGCTATAATTATTACAAAGTCCTTTTTCCTAAATGTAACGTACGCTGTTACATGTGAAGCAGGCTGTTCTATAATCTTCTTAGACCCACGTTTTTCTCCTAACTTTCCATCAATGTATAGAATCAGATCAAACAATTTATAAATCATGGTTAGCAATTTTTTTTCCAATTTATGCAATATATTTTTCTGAACTATATATGTAGATAAATTGTTTTCTACATATAAATGTTTGTGAATGTTAGATAAATTGTTTATGCAACTTCCTTTCTTTCGTGGGAACTACTGATGCAACTTATGCCTGAAAAGAAAATCTTGAGATAACTTAGGTTATCATATAAACTTGAGTGACAAAAAATAGGGCCATATATAGTATAAAATGTGAGACGTGGATGAGTTCGTTGCGTGTTTAGTTGTGACCCTTAAGTTGTGGGAAGGGCTCAACATAGGTGTGAGCATCAATATTGGTTCCTGATGAGGGGGGTGGGGGTCATTCGGTGAGAACGATAACTACGATCATTTCACGACCTGCAACTCTGCTACCAACCAACCATATTTGGAGAGCCACACACAACTAATATGTATGGCACTTGTCAAACAAATTTCAAGGTGTTAAAAAGGACCTGCTAGCAGCGGGGCTTTATTATTTGATTATCAATCAGTCTAGAAATAGCTACTCCCTCCGTCCCATAATATAAAAACACTTTTTATACTAGTGTAGTGTTAAAAACGTTCTTATATTATGAGACAGAGGGAGTACCTTTTACCGTGAGGTGGGGAGCGCCTAAGGCTAGAGCTACGATTAGAGAAAAGTGTTGACGAGGAAGACTTTCAAACTTAAATAAGCTTCATCGGATACCATACATGAAACTTGACAAAACTCAGCATCATATCTAAGACTTGTGAGACGTAATGTGGGTTCATAGTTTCATACTGATAGTATAGAATGTTTTTCTAAACTGAGGCAAAAGACTTCCCATAATGTAAGACGTTTTTTGACACTACACTAATGAAAAAAACATCTTAGATTACGGGACGAAGGGAGTACATAACAGTGTCTCCACAGAATAGCATGAGGAGAAAACAAACAAACAAACAACAAGCGGATTACTCTCGCAGCATGATGATGCTCAAGTGCCTAGCCCCCACGGTGGTCCAGAGTTTATTAGCCTCGTCTTGGATAAGCTCGAGTAGGTAGAATGGCGGCGTCGATTTCTTCCTGAAAACTCTAGCATTTCTCCCATTCCAAATGAACCAGCAGACAAGCATGGATGTCCTCTGGTTTGTGGTATTAAGAGCGTGATGTCCTCTGTTTTTCAATGGTACTATTCAAGCAATGACATTAAAATGAAAACTAGTCTTGTAGAGGTTTTAGCGGATGAAATTTCAATGCAGCTTTGAAATATTTTCAGGGTAAAAGGATAGAGAAAAAACTTGAATTATATTTTTCATTGACTAAACATACCAAGAAGTGGTTTCGAGCCTCCAGTTCTTAGTGGGAAACAAAACTGGTTACTACTTGCATAAGAAGTTGAAGAAAACCCAAAAGAAAACGTAGAACTCAAATAAATGACTTGCAAATTAGCTTTTGGAAGAATTCCATTTAAAATTTAGAATGATGCAAGTCTTCTGGTATTTTTGAGCTATGAAAACTTGATTTAACATCTAGTTCATAAGACATGCTAAAATAGTACACCAATAAGCACACATTTTGTTCTCTTCCTCTGCAAATACTATTGAGTTAACCTCCAACATATATATATATATATATTCCTTAGTAGAGGACTGTCGACCAAGACACTTTCACAGACACCACAGCACTATTACAGAAATAATATTCTTTTTCTTCGCTGCCATGAATATCCGCTTTAAATGAAATTGGCATACTCCCCTCCATAAAATCAATAAACAATGTGTCATCCATCTGCACAGCTGCTACAAAATATTGTGAAAAACTCCCAGTTGAAGACACGAAGCTATTGCAGTCGCATTCTTTATCGTCTATGAAGGCATACAAGTTCTTCCAGATGGCAGTATACCCACACATCTTTATATCAAACCCATCTCCAGGCACTTCCAAAAAGTTCATATGTATGGTCGCCTCGACACTGTCTCGAAATATGATAAGATTAAAAACAAGAGCACCATGTTCACCTTCCATTTTGATTCTAGAAAGGACGTCGAAACTAGACCGGCCCTCGATTAGGTCGAAGCATCCATCAACAAGATTTTTATCATCTGTACTATCACCCGACAATGCCTTTGTTCTAATATCCACTTCAACTAGGCAATCGAATTTCATCGAGATGCCTCTTTTGGGGCTCAACAAGCGCAGATAGTCGCCGGCCTGAAATTTAATCGAGAAGCAGAGTCAGCATACCAACATGGCAACATATGCTGTATTTAGAACACAGCTAAACAGTTAAAAAATAAATAAATAAAACTTGACGATTACCGAGTTGATAGTGAGCGGGTCATCTCGGGATCGGTTGAAAAGATAATTGCGGCGATAATCCTCGTCATCTCGGACCGCAATATAACCGTATACCTCGACTGGTCTGGTGCAATCTTCCAGAAAGGTATGCACCGTGGTAGAAAAGAGTTGGAGTATAGGGCGCGGCTTGTGAAAACACCTTTGCTGCCCAGTTGAAGCTTCATTGCAACAGCGAGTATACCGCATAGGAGGCAGGCAAGCTATTCATTCAAAGGCAGGCAGGGAGCAACATATTAAACACAAGAATGATGCAGCAAAAACAATCTAGACAGAAATGTGTATTGTATTGTAACACGGAGAGAGAGCTTGCAGTTGAGCTGCTTACTCTCGGAGACTTGATTCATCTGGTAGGCCTGGTGCCAGTAAAGATCACACGCAGACCTCCGATCTCTGGACGACCCGGGGAGCGGGCAGATGTTGGGCCAGTCATAGGGTTCGGGCGGAACCCCCATAGTGTCTTTCATCAACAATTTCCTCTTGGCAAGTTCCACGGAACCAACACTCTCGACAAATCGCAGCACTGATGACGATACAAGGAAAAGAACACATCAACTAATAATAAAAATTATAACCAGTCGCACATGTAGTAGCTTGGAACCGCATCCATCCAAGGAAATAAGTAACCAACAAGGGAGAAATATTTGAGAGTATAATTGGGGAATGTTACCATCCTCGGGGCTTAGGGGGCCGTCCTCAAGATCATCGTCTTCCTCCTCCTCCTCCTCCTCCTGCTCCACCTCCTCGTGAGAGAGAGCCATGAGTCCTGAAACACCAAATTCGTAGATCGAACTTGCCCTCTGCAGGAGGAATCACTTAGATTTGCAAATCTACGGATCTGCAAAAAACGAAATATTCGTATGAAGAGATCGATCGAGCCGGCTCGGTAAATAAACTGTTAGAGCATCGAGTCCGAATTGGATTTGGGGGTGTAGAAATTAGGTCATGTAGACGGATTCGGGGCTGGCGAATTTTGGGGCGGCGGCGGCGATACGTACGCCAGGGTTAGGGTTTTCTTTCTTGGTTCCTGGGAGAGAGAATTCGTTGGGGGTAAGGTCAAGCCCGTGTCCCTTTTGGGCCACCTTTTTTTGTTGAGAATCCCTTTTGGGCCGCCCTACTGTTGGAGGGATCGACTCGGAACACCCTGCTAAGGGCCTGTTTGAAACTGCTCTTTTTTCCTAAAATCCAGCTCCGCTCTGAAAGAGATGCAAGCCAAATGAGGTAGCTCCATGATGTCTCACTTCAGAAAAGAAACAATAATCTAAAACTTGGTACAACTCCCTATTTGTGAAGCTATTACGGGGTGCTTCAAAAACTCTAGTTCAAAGAGCTCTTGTGGAGCTTGAAGAAAAATTATCCACCATTACCACCAGTAGTGGATACCCCCTTCATTTTATTTCTCACGTCACCCTATCAAATAGACTTTTCCCATATAAGTTTTCTATTAGTAAAGCTGCAACTAGCTGAAAGCCAAACATGATAAATTGCTCTGTGGTCAAGCTGGTACTCCTGGTTGAACTATTCGAAAGTGGATTTGGTGGAGTGGAGCAATCCCAAACAAGCCCTAAATTTAATCTACCTTAATAAATAATAAATTTGATCTAGATCGAGCACATGATCATTTTTTCAAACATGTGTTCGTTTTCCTGTTAGTATTTTTCGCTTTTTTGGCTTCTTCTCCGATTTTCATCCAGTTCTTCCAGGTTTTTTAATGTTTTGTTTCAACACACATTGTCATTTTTTGTATATTGATATATTTCGAATATTTTTTAAGTAAATGGTGAATATTGTTTCTTAAAATAAACGTGTTGAAACCCTCTTAATATATGTGTAATATATTTTTAAATACACACTGAACATTTTTTTACATTGTATTAAAATGTTTTTAAAAGTATCACAGGATTTATTTTGAAGTGCGTGAACTTTTTCTAAAAGGTGATGTTTTAAAATGGTAACAAAGTGATGCTACTGTGTCAGCACACTTCGCGCTCCCTAAGGCAAGCGGACGCTTTGTCTTGCACTCCCCTCCCGCGGCGCGACAACTATGGGGGTGTTTGTTTCCAGTGACTTTTTTGTGTAGGGACTAGAAAAAGTCCCTTTTAGAGATTTTTTTTACCAAATGAGAGGGCCATTTTAGGGATTAAACTAGGCATTTAAGACTAAATGAAGAAGACTCTCAAGGAGAGTCTTTTTTGGGACTTTTTCAACAATGCCCCTCCATGCATCCATTGGCCCGCCACCCCATGGTGTTGTTTGATTGTTAATTTTTTATATACTAGGGGCAACATGGTCATTTAATAACCTCTAGGAAGGGACTAGGGACTTTTTAGTCTTTGGAAACAAACATAGAGGGACTTTTTAGAGACTAGGGACTTTTTAGTTGGGACTAGAAAAAGTCCTAGGACTTATGAACCAAACAGGGCCTATATATCGCTTATAGATAGAGTATATACTGTCTCGCTGAAGCTTTTCCCTTACACGCTATAGCAGTGGGCCGGCCCGTTCGTTCGCTCGCACAATGCGCTCGCTATGTCGATGCCCTCGGGTCGCTGTTCGTTCGTTTTTTTGTTTTGGTTTTCTCTATTTCTTCAATGGTTTTCTTTGATTTGCTGTGTTTCTTTGTTTTTTCACCTGTTTTGTTGTTTTTCATTGGTTTTCTTCATTTCTTTATTGATTTCCATTGGGTTTTTCTTTTTCTTTTCGGTTTCTTTGTTTTTTCCTTTCTTTTCCTTTTTAATTCATTTTTTGTTTCTTTCCTCAGTTTTCTTTGTTTCCTTTTCTTGTCTGCATTGGCTTTCTCCGGCTTCCTGTTTTCTTTATTTCTTTTAAGATATCTTATTTTGTGGCATTTCCGTAAATTGTATATTGATGTAAGAAATCGTGTCCAATCTTTCATAATTTGAATTCAAAATTAATTTTTTGAGGAATTATACTCTCAAATTTTCCTCTTTAAATAATCAAATTTTTAGAATTGCATAATTTTCAAATTTAAAGCAACTCTAGAGAATTGGATGTTCAGATTTTTTTAATTCCAAGATTTATAATTTTCATTTTGAAAATTTCAAAATTTTGAAGCTTCGCATGGGAAAAAACTTTGAAAAATTCACACCTGCGTGGCCCTTCTCCCCTGTAGAACAGAGAAAGTTTGTAGGAGAAAGAGAGGATCACATACACTTGGCTGGGCCCACCCCCTTTATCGTGTAAGGCATGTGCGTGCAATAACAAAAAAAAAATGTGCGTGCAATAACAAACCCAACATGTTCCCAACAAAGCCCTCACGTCCCGCCATGGAGTTGTGATAGGTACACGGTTGTTCGATATATCTCGATGAGATAGTATCGATTTTGGTGGAGAGACTTTGATGATCTGACTACAACAAACAGTCGACGGTGTGCTTAGCAATTGCTAAACTGACTCTGATATGGATATTGAGGATGTTGGAAACATGGTGAAACTAATACAAAGATGAATCCCTACGTGTGGACTAAGAACGAGCAAGAATTTAAGACATGCAATCTGAATTTTAGAAGATGGAGTACTTGATTGATAAACTAGGGTTTTGATGCTGCGTAGTACAAGAGGTCTCATCGGGACTTGTGCCTACGGCTAAAAGTAGCAAACGCTACACCTCAATCAAACAAAATCTCAACCCTAATTCGACGTCATAAGGAGGTATTTATGGAAGGATAAAGTGGGAATTTAGCCAGTTGAACTGCACCTAGTCTTTTACTCTAAAAATACGCGGTCATGGTCCAAATGTGAGGTGGCACAACATCCATAGATGTTTATGGATGAAATTATAAAGTGTCATCTGTATATTCCGCTTGTGTCTTTACTTGCTATCACGAAATATGCAATAGCAGCTTTTTGTCTTTGATCCATGTATGCTTGTTGCCATCTTCGTGTTTGACCATACTCCAGTGTCTTTCCCGACTGTCCATGTTAGGTCCTTTATTACCGAGTAAGACAAATACATCTGACTTATGCGTCATCATATTCTCATAAAACGCTTGAAAGAGTTCAAAAAAAAATATATGAAAGCACATGATATTTAAGTTGGAGTGTGCGAGCTCTAGTCATTGATCCTTGTGTTTCTGGAACTTGAACTAGCTAGTCACGGGGGCTTATGGTGTTACTTTAGTATGTATATCGTCATCGGGTTGGTTCCGCAGAGTGGTGACCATTGCGCGGTCACCCGCTATGGAGTTAGAGCATCTCCAATAGCATGTGTATATTTGGATGTCTATATATTCAGATAGACAATGGTCTAAAAAGATTCCCTCATATACACATTCAGTTTTGCATTAGAATGTCTATATACAGGGACCATGACAGGTGGGCCTTCGCTGAGGAGAGGAAGAAATCATAACTGCAGCTGAGTTTAGACAACGCCTTCACATTGTCCAAGCGTGGACATTGTCGAGGTCGATATAGAGGATGTCTATATTTGGACAACCATATAGACAAGCTGTTGGACGCCTGTTTTGGGCTCACGTCGTGAAAAACAAGTATAGACATCCATATAGATAAGCTATTGGAGATGCTCTTACTATGCAGAAAAAACTAAACCTTTACTAAATCTGATCAAGGAAGAAGTCTCTACTTAGTCATCTCCAACTTTTGTGTTAGCGACCATGACAAAGGGCCCTCATCTTCATCGTCTCATGCAATCTAACCACTTTCAGGACAACTGTCCCCTCCCTCACATAGTTATGACACACTTCTTTTTTTTAGAAAAGGAGGATGACCCCCGACTTCTGCATATGTCCACTTTATTAATTATTTTTACAAGATCTTACAAAGTCATACAACAGTAAGACTAAAGCCACGGTCTAAGCAATAAATGTTGATACTCCTATCCAATTGATGAAGGGGCGCTGATAGTCTAGGCCTAATACCAAACAGACATCGCAACCAAACCTAAACATCTAAGACCTGAGGTCCCAACCAGGACGCCTGCCGGGTATGGGGCACCTACCAGTCCGGCGCACTCCTCAACCAGGACGCCTGCCGGGTATGAGGCCGCCGCAACCACCTGCCACCAATCCATCTTCAAGTGTTGTACTGCTGCACCACCTTGCCTGGCATATCTGCCATCGACGCCACCACGACGCCTGATAACGTCACCCTCCTACGCAAGTCCCTCGCCACACATCAGGCGTCGAGTCTCCGCTGTGCCACGCCGCCGAGATACGCCACCATTAATGTGTAGGATGAATCACCGCTTCACCAAATATTCCGTCCACTGGTCCCTCGAGCCCGTGTACACCTCCAAGAATGAGGCCACAAGAGGGAAACGACACAATAATGCCGCCGTCATCCGATCTACTGATCTAGGGTTTCCCCCGGAGGTAGCAGATAGTGGCCTGAAACATCTCAACAGCGATGCCTTCAACAAGGGAATGACACCGAATAGTGCCGCCATCGCCGGCCTCGGCAGCAGCCGCGAGCATGTCTTCACCCAGATCTGTTCCAATGGCCTCCACCAAGCGTCTTGTGCACGGATCGTCCACCACCGCGGCCGCCGCGTCGCCTATCGCGAGTCCACAACCGCCGACACATCCTCCGCCGTCCGAGGCCGCCGCCTCGGGATCCAGCCCTCGCTGGCCGCCGGAACGAAGCCACCGAGCCCCATCGAGGGCGGCTAACGGGGGCGGAGAAGCTAGATCCGGCCAAGCTCGACCAGGATCCGGCCTCTCCCCGCGCTAAAGCCACTCCCGCGGTCCTGCATCTCGCTCGCGCCCGAGGCGATGCAGGCAGCACCGCGCGCAACGCCACGGAGAGGGGGAAACACCTCGCCACCACCTTCCTTGGGGCGCACGCAGACTTCACCGACGGCCCCTCCAACGGCGGCAAAGCAAGGGAGACCTGGCGGTGGCGGCGCTAGGGTTCCCCCGAGTCTTTTAGGGAGTTGTTGGCTTGAGTTATGAAGAAACTTAACTGAAAGACGCCTGCTCTTGCTCTTCTCGAGCCAAGTTCTTTGTGTGGTCATTATCCGCTCCACTCTAAATCTGACATAAAAATATGTTAAAGGCGGGGTCCGTCCCGTAGGGTGACGGTTCACGTATCGCTCCGAAGATCACGGAGGCGATTAGGGTTTTGGGCCTCCTGGCTCCCGATCCAATCTGTGATCGTCCTCGCCTGGGTTCCTAGTTGATCTTCGTTGCGATCTGGCCCGAGCCTTTGTCCCCGATCCATCCACCTCGAAACCTTCTGCGCGTTCCTGGGGCGCGCAGTCGTAAAACACCGTAGACCCTAGGTGGCTGTTTGGGGGCACGGAGGAAGGGCGATGGAAAGGGTGGGGAAGTTGTTGAGTAGGCTGTTGGGGAACGTAGTAATTTCAAAAAATTTCCTACGCACACGCAAGATCATGGTGATGGCATAGCAACGAGAGGGGAGAGCATTGTCCACGTACCCTCGTAGACCGTAAGCGGAAACGTTATGACAACGCGGTTGATGTAGTCGTACGTCTTCACGATCCGACCGATCCAAGCATCGAACATACGGCACCTCCGAGTTCAGCACACGTTCAGCTCGATGACGATCCCCGGGCTCCGATCCAGCAAAGCTTTGGGGATGAGTTCCGTCAGCACGACGGCATGGTGACGATGATGATGTTCTACTGGCGCAGGACTTCGCCTAAACTCCGCGACGATATGACCGAGGTGGAATATGGTGGAGGGGGGCACCGCACACGGCTAAGGAACGATCCGTAGATCAACTTGTGTGTCATGGGGTGCCCCCTCCCCCGTATATAAAGGAGCAAGGGAGGGGGTGGCCGGCCTAGGAGGAGGTGCACCAAGGAGGAGTCCTACTCCCACCGGGAGTAGGATTCCCCCCCTTCCAAGTAGTAGGAGTAGGAGTCAAGGAAAGGGGGAAGAGAAGAGAAGGAAGGAGGGGGCGCAGCCCCTCCCCCTAGTCCAATTCGGACTAGGCCTTGGGGGGGCGCCCAACCTCTCCTCTCTCTTTCCCCTAAAGCCCAATAAGGCCCATATACTCCCCGGCGAATTCCCGTAACTCTCCGGTACTCTGAAAAATACCTGAATCACTCGGAACCTTTCCGAACTCCGAATATAGTCATCCAATATATCAATCTTTACGTATCAACCATTTCGAGACTCCTCGTCATGTCCCCGATCTCATCCGGGACTCCGAACTCCTTCGGTACATCAAAACTCATAAACTCATAATATAACTATCATCGTAACGTTAAGCGTGCGGACCCTACAGGTTCGAGAACTATGTAGACATGACCTAGAACTATTCTCGGTCAATAACCAATAGCGGAACCTGGATGCTCATATTGGCTCCTACATATTCTACGAAGATCTTTATCGGTCAAACCGCATAACAACATACGTTGTTCCCTTTGTCATCGGTATGTTACTTGCTCGAGATTCGATCGTCGGTATCCAATACCTAGTTCAATCTCGTTACCGGCAAGTCTCTTTACTCGTTATGTAATGCATCATTCTGTAACTAACTCATTAGCTACATTGCTTGCAAGGCTTATAGTGATGTGCATTACCGAGAGGGCCTAGAGATACCTCTCCGACAATCGGAGTGACAAAACCAATCTCGAAATACGCCAACCCAACATGTACCTTTGGAGACACCTGTAGTACTCCTTTATAATCACCCAGTTATGTTGTGACGTTTGGTAGCACCCAAAGTGTTCCTCCGGTAAACAGGAGTTGCATAATCTCATAGTTACAGGAACATGTATAAGTCATGAAGAAAGCAATAGCAATATACTAAACGATCAAGTGCTAGGCTAACGGGATGGGTCATGTCAATCACATCATTCTCCTAATGATGTGATCCCGTTAATCAAATGACAACACATGTCTATGGTTTAGGAAACATAACCATCTTTGATTAATGAGCTAGTCAAGTAGAGGCATACTAGTGACGCTATGTTTGTCTATGTATTCACACATGTATCATGTTTCCGGTTAATACAATTCTAGCATGAATAATAAACATTTATCATGATATGAGGAAATAAATAATAACTTTATTATTGCCTCTAGGGCATATTTCCTTCAGTCTCCCACTTGCACTAGAGTCAATAATCTAGTTCACATCGCCATGTGATTTAACACCAATATTCATATTTGTATATGATTAACACCCATAGTTCACATCGTCATGTGACCAACACCCAAAAGGTTTACTAGAGTCAATAATCTAGTTCACATCGCTATGTGATTAACACCCAAAGAGTACTAAGGTGTGATCATGTTTTGCTCGTGAGAGAAGCTTAGTCAACGGGTCTGTCACATTCAGAGCCGTATGTATTTTGCAAATATTCTATGTCTACAATGCTCTGCACGGAGCTACTCTAGTTGATTGCTCCCACTTTCAATATGTATCCAGATCGAGACTTAGAGTCATCTGGATTGGTGTAAAAGCTTGCATCGTTGTAACTTTTTACGACAGGCTCTTTTATCACCTCCATAATCGAGAAACATCTCCTTAGTCCTCACTAAGGATATTCTTGACCGCTGTCCAGTGATCTACTCTTAGATCAAAATTGTATTCCTTTGTCAAACTCAGAGCAAGGTATACATGTTGGGGAACGTAGTAATTTCAAAAAATTTCCTACGCACACGCAAGATCATGGTGATGGCATAGCAACGAGAGGGGAGAGTGTTGTCTACGTACCCTCGTAGACCGTTAAGCGGAAGCGTTATGACAACGCGGTTGATGTAGTCGTACGTCTTCACGAGTCGACCGATCCAAGCACCGAACGTACGGCACCTCCGTGTTCAGCACACATCCAGCTCGATGACGTCCCCCGAGCTCCAATCCAGCGAAGCATCGGGGATGAGTTCCGTCAGCACGATGGTGTGGCGACGATGATGATGTTCTATCGGTGTAGGGCTTCGCCTAAACTCCGCGATGATATGACCGAGGTGGAATATGGTGGAGGGGGGCACCGCACACGGCTAAGGAACGATCCGTAGATCAACTTGTGTCTATGGGGTGCCCCCCTCCCCGTATATAAAGGGGGAGAGGAGGAGGAGGGGGCCGGCCTAAGGGGAGGCGCAACCTAGGAGGGGGAAACCTACTCCAAGTAGGTTTGCCCCCTCCCTTTCCTATTCCAAGAAGGAGGGGGAAGGAAGGAGTGGGAGAGGGGGAAGGCAAGGGGGGCGCCGCCCCCCCTTCCTTGTCCTATTCGGACTGAAGGGGAGGGGGAGCGCCACTTGCCCTGGCTGGCCCCTCTCTCTCTCCACTAGGGCCCATCAAGGCCCATTACTTCCCGGGGGGGCGGGGGGTTCCGGTAACCCTCCGGTACTCCGGTTTTTCTCCGAAAACACCCGGAACACTTCCGGTCTCCGAATATAGTCATCCAATATATCAATCTTTATGTCTCGACCATTTCGAGACTCCTCGTCATGTCCGTGATCACATCCGGGACTCCGAACAACCTTCGGTACATCAAAACTTATAAACTCATAATAAAACTGTCATCGTAACGTTAAGCGTGCGGACCCTACGGGTTCGAGAACTATGTAGACATGACCTAGAACTATTCTCGGTCAATAACCAATAGCGGAACCTGGATGTTCATATTGGTTCCCACATATTCTACGAAGATCTTTATCGGTAAAACCGCATAACAACATACGTTGTTCCCTTTGTCATCGGTATGTTACTTGCCCGAGATTCGATCATCGGTATCCAATACCTAGTTCAATCTCGTTACCGGCAAGTCTCGTTACTCATTCCGTAATACATCATCTCATAACTAACTCATTACTTACAGTGCTTGCAAGGCTTAGGTGATGAGTATTACCGAGAGGGCCCAGAGATACCTCTCCGACAATCGGAGTGACAAAACCTAATCTCGAATTACGCCAACCCAACATGTACCTTCAGAGACACCTGCAGAGCACCTTTATAATCACCCAGTTACGTTGTGACGTTTGGTAGCACACAAAGTGTTCCTCCGGTAAACGGGAGTTGCATAATCTCATAGTCATAGGAACATGTATAAGTCATGAAGAAAGCAATAGCAACATACTAAACGATCAAGTGCTAGGCTAACGGAATGGGTCAAGTCAATCTCATCATTCTCCTAATGATGTGATCCCGTTAATCAAATAACAACACATGTCTATGGTTAGAAAACATAACCATCTTTGATCAACGAGCTAGTCTAGTAGAGGCATACTAGTGACACTCTGTTTGTCTATGTATTCACACATGTATTATGTTTCCGGTTAATACAATTCTAGCACGAATAATAAACATTTATCATGAAATAAGGAAATAAATAATAACTTTATTATTGCCTCTAGGGCATATTTCCTTCAATACAATAGGTCTGGTTCACAGCATAGCATACTTTATAGAACCTATGACTGAGGCATAGGGAATGAGTTTTCATTCTCTTTCTATTTTCTGCCATGGTCGGGTCTTGAATCTTACTCAACTTCACACCTTTGCATCACAGGCAAGAACTCCTTCTTTGATTGTTCTATTTTGAACTATTTCAAAAATTTATCAAGGTATGTACTCATTGAAAAAATCTTATCAAGCGTCTTGATCTATCTATATAGATCTTGATGCTCAATGTGTAAGTAGCTTCACCGAGGTCTTTCATTGAAAAACTTTTATTCAAGTATCCCTTTATGCTATCCAGAAATTCTATATCATTTTTGATCAACAATATGTCATCTACATATAGTATCAGAAATGCTACAGAGCTCCCACTCACTTTCTTGTAAATACAGGCTTCACCGCAAGTCTGTATAATACTATATGCTTTGATCAACTTATCAAAGCGTATATTCCAACTCTGAGATGCTTGCACCAGTCCATAGATGGATCGCTGGAGCATGCACATTTTGTTAGCACCTTTAGGATTGACAAAACCTTCTGGTTGCATCATATACAACTCTTCGTTAAGAAAACCATTAAGGAATGCAGTTTTGACATCCATTTGCCAGATTTCATAAAATGTGGCAATTGCTAACATGATTCGGACAGACTTAAGCATCGCTACAGTTGAGAAAATCTCATTGTAGTCAACACCTTGAACTTGTCAAAAACCATTTTGCGACAAGTCGAGCTTTGTAGATAGTAACACCACTATCAGCATCTGTCTTCCTCTTGAAGATCCATTTATACAATATGGCTTGCCGATCATCGGGCAACTCCACCAAAGTCCACACTTTGTTCTCATATATGGATCACATCTCAGATTTCATGGCCTCAAGCCATTTCGCGGAATCTGGGCTCATCATCGCTTCCTCATAGTTCGTAGGTTTATCATGGTCTAGTAACATGACTTCCAGAATAGGATTACCGTACCACTCTGGTGCGGATCTTACTCTGGTTGACGTACGAGGTTCGGTAATAACTTGATCTGAAGTTTCATGATCATCATCATTAGCTTCATCACTAATTGGTGTAGGCATCACTGGAACTGATTTCAGTGATGAACTAGTTTCCAATTCGGGAGAAGGTAAAAATTACCTTATCAAGTTCTACTTTCCTCCCACTCACTTCTTTCGAGAGAAACTCCTTCTCTAGAAAGGATTCATTCTTAGCAACGAATGTTTTGCCTTCGGATCTGTGATAGAAGGTGTACCCAACAGTTTCCTTTGGGTATTCTATGAAGACGCACTTCTCTGATTTGGGTTTGAGCTTATCAGGATGAAACTTTTTCACATAAGCATCGTAGCCCCAAACTTTAAGAAACGACAACTTGGGTTTCTTGCTAAACCACAATTCATATGGTGTCGTCTCTACGGATTTAGATGGTGCCCTATTAAACGTGAATGCAGCTGTCTCTGATGCATAACCCCAAAACGATAGTGGTAAACTGATAAGAGACATCATAGATCGCACCATATCTAGTAAAGTACGATTACGACGTTCGGACATACCATTACATTGTGGTGTTCCAGGTGGCGTGAGTTTGTGAAACTATTCCACATTGTTTCAGTTGAAGACCAAACTCATAACTCAAATATTCATCTCCACGATCAGATCGCAGAAACTTTATTTTCTTGTTACGATGATTTTCCACTTCACTCTAAAATTCTTTGAACCTTTCAACTATTTCAGACTTATGTTTCATCAAGTAGATATACCCATATCTGCTTAAATCATTTGTGAAGGTTAGAAAATAACGATACTCGCCACGAGCCTTAATACTCATTAGTCTGCATACATCAGTATGTATTATTTCCAACAAGTTTGTTGCTCGTTCCATTGTTTCGAAGAATGGAGTTTTAGTCATCTTGCCCAAAAGGCATGGTTCGCAAGCATCAAATGATTCATAACCAAGTGATTCCGAAAATCCATCTTTATAGAGTTTCTTCACGCGCTTTACACCGTTATGACCCAAACGGCGGTGCTACAAATAAGTTGCACTATCATTATTAACTTTGCATTTTTTGGCATCAATATTATGAATATGTGTATCACTATGATCGAGATCCAATAAACTATTTTCATTGGGTGTATGACCATTGAAGGTTTTATTCATGTAAACAGAACAACAATTATTCTCTGACTTTAAATGAATAACCGTATTGCAATAAACATGATCAAATCATATTCATGCTCAATGCAAAAGCTAAATAACATTTATTTAGGTTTAACACTAATCCTGAAAGTATAGGGAGTGTGTGATGATGATCATATCAATCTTGGAACTACTTCCAACACTCATCGTCACTTCCCCTTCAACTAGTCTCTGTTTATTCTGTAACTCCTATTTCGAGTTACTAATCTTAGCAACCGAACAAGTATCAAATACTCAGGGGCTACTATAAACACTAGTAAGGCACACATCAATAACCTGTATATCAAATATACCCTTGTTCACTTTGCCATCCTTCTTATCCACCAAATATTCAGGGCATTTCCGCTTCCAGTGACCATTTCTTTTGTAGTGTAAACACTCAGTTTCAGGCTTTGGTCTAGCTTTGGTCTTCTTCATGGGAGTGACAACTTGTTTGCCATTCTACTTGAAGTTTTCCTTTTTTTTCCTTTGCCTTTTTCTTGAAACTAGTGGTATTGTCAATCATCAACACTTGATGCTCTTTCTTGATTTCTACCTTCGTCGATTTCAACATCACGAAGAGCTCGGAAATCATTTTCGTCATCCCTTGCATACTATAGTTCATCACGAAGTTCTAGTAACTTAGTGATGGTGACTAGAGAATTCTGTCAATCACTATCTTATCTGGAAGATTAACTCCCACTTGATTCAAGCGATTGAAGTACCCAGATAATCTGAGCACATGCTCACTAGTTGAGCGATTCTCCTCCATCTTTTAGCTATAGAACTTGTTGGAGACTTCATATCTCTCAACTCAGGTATTTGCTTGAAATATTAACTTCAATTCCTGGAACATCTCATATGGTCCATGACGTTCAAAACATCTTTGAAGTCCCGATTCTAAGCCGTTAAGCATGGTGCACTAAACTATCAAGTAGTCATCATATTGAGCTAGCCAAACGTTTATAACGTCTGCATCTGCTCCTGCAATAGGTCTGTCACCTAGCGGTGCATTAAGGACATAATTCTTGTGTGCAGCAATGAGGATAAACCTCAGATCACGGATCCAATCCGCATCATCGCTACTAACATCTTTCAACAAAATTTTCTCTAGGAACATATCAAAATAAACATATGAAAGCAACAACGGAAGCTATTGATCTACAATATAGTTTGCAAAATACTACCAGGACTAAGTTCATGATAAATTTAAGTTCAATTAATCATATTACTTTAGAAGTCCCACTTAGACAGACATCTCTCGGGTCATCTAAGTGATCACGTGATCCAAATCAACTAAACCATAACCGATCATCACGTGAGATGGAGTAGTTTTCAATGGTGAACATCACTATGTTGATCATATCTACTATATGATTCACGCTCGACCTTTCGGTCTCCGTGTTCCGAGGCCATATCTGCATATGCTAGGCTCGTCAAGTTTAACCTGAGTATTCTGCGTGTGCAAAACTGGCTTGCACCCGTTGTAGATGGACGTATAGCTTATCACACCCGATCATCACGTGGTGTCTGGGCACGACGAACTTTGGCAATGGTGCATACTTAGGGAGAACACTTCTTGATAATTTTTAGTGAGAGATCATCTTAAAATGCTACCGTCAATCAAAGCAAGATAAGATGCATAAAGGATAAACATCACATGCAATCAATATAAGTGATATGATATGGTCATTATCATCTTGTGCTTGTGATCTCCATCTCCGAAGCACCGTCGTGATCACCATCGTCACCGGCGCGACACCTTGATCTCCATCGTAGCATCGTTGTCGTTTACGCCATCTATTGCTTCTACGACTATCGCTACCGCTTAGTGCTAAAGTAAAGCAATTACAGGGCGTTTGCATTTCATACAATAAAGCGACAACCATATGGCTCCTGTCAGTTGCCGATAACTTCGGTTACAAAACATGATCATCTCATACAATAAAATATAGCATCACGTCTTGACCATATCACATCACAATATGCCCTGCAAAAACAAGTTAGACGTCCTCTACTTTGTTGTTGCAAGTTTTACGTGGCTGCTACGGGCTTAGCAAGAACCGTTCTTACCTACGCATCAAAACCACAACGATAGTTCGTCAAGTTAGTGTTGTTTTAACCTTCGCAAGGACCGGGCGTAGCCACACTCGGTTCAACTAAAGTTGGAGAAACTGACACCCGCCAGCCACCTTTAAGCACGAGTGCTCGTAACGGTGAAACCAGTCTCGCGTAAGCGTACGCGTAATGTCAGTCCGGGCCGCTTCATCTCACAATACCGCCGAACCAAAGAATGACATGCTGGTAAGCAGTATGACTTGTATCGCCCACAACTTACTTGTGTTCTACTCGTGCATATGACATCTACGCATAAGACCTAGGCTCGGATGCCACTGTTGGGGAACGTAGTAATTTCAAAAAATTTCCTACGCACACGCAAGATCATGGTGATGGCATAGCAACGAGAGGGGAGAGCATTGTCTACGTACCCTCGTAGACCGTAAGCGGAAACGTTATGACAACGCGGTTGATGTAGTCGTACGTCTTCACGATCCGACCGATCCAAGCACCGAACGTACGGCACCTCCGAGTTCAGTACACGTTCAGCTCGATGACGATCCCCGGGCTCCGATCCGGCAAAGCATCGGGGATGAGTTCCGTCAGCACGACGACATGGTGACGATGATGATGTTCTACCGGCGCAGGGCTTCGCCTAAACTCCGCGACGATATGACCGAGGTGGAATATGATGGAGGGGGGCACCGCATACGTCTAAGGAACAATTCGTAGATCAACTTGTGTGTCATGGGGTGCCCCCCTGCCCCCGTATATAAAGGAGCAAGGGAGGGGGTGGCCGGCCTAGGAGGAGGCGCACCAAGGAGGAGTCCTACTCCCACCGGGAGTAGGATTCCTCCCTTCCAAGTAGTAGGAGTAGGAGTCAAGGAAAAGGGGAAGAGAAGAGAAGGAAGGAGGGGGCGCAGCCCCTCCCCCTAGTCCAATTCGGATTAGGCCTTGGGGGGGGGGGGGCGCCCAACCTCTCCTCTCTCTTTCCCCTAAAGCCCAATAAGGCCCATATACTCCCCGGCGAATTCCTGTAACTCTCCGGTACTCCAAAAAATACCCGAATCACTCGGAACCTTTCCGAACTCCGAATATAGTCGTCCAATATATCGATCTTTACGTCTCGACCATTTCGAGACTCCTCATCATGTCCCCGATCTCATCCGGGACTCCGAACTCCTTCGGTACATCAAAACTCATAAACTCATAATATAACTGTCATCGTAACGTTAAGCGTGCGGACCCTACGAGTTCGAGAACTATGTAGGCATGACCTAGAACTATTCTCGGTCAATAAACAATAGCGGAATCTGGATGCTCATATTGGCTCCTACATATTCTACGAAGATCTTTATCGGTCAAACCGCATAACAACATACGTTGTTCCCTTTGTCATCGGTATGTTACTTGCCCGAGATTCGATCGTCGGTATCCAATACCTAGTTCAATCTCGTTACCGGCAAGTCTCTTTACTCGTTATGTAATGCATCATTCCATAACTAACTCATTAGCTACATTGCTTGCAAGGCTTATAGTGATGTGCATTACCGAGAGGGCCCAGAGATACCTCTCCGACAATCGGAGTGACAAAACCTAATCTCGAAATACGCCAACCCAACATGTATCTTTGGAGACACCTGTAGTACTCCTTTATAATCACCCAGTTACGTTGTGACGTTTGGTAGCACCCAAAGTGTTCCTCCGGTAAACGGGAGTTGCATAATCTCATAGTTACAGGAACATGTATAAGTCATGAAGAAAGCAATAGCAATATACTAAACGATCAAGTGCTAGGCTAACGGAATGGGTCATGTCAATCACATCATTCTCCTAATGATGTGATCCCGTTTATCAAATGACAACACATGTCTATGATTTAGGAAACATAACCATCTTTGATTAATGAGCTAGTCAAGTAGAGGCATACTAGTGACGTTATGTTTGTCTATGTATTCACACATGTATCATGTTTCCGGTTAATACAATTCTAGCATGAATAATAAACATTTATCATGATATGAGGAAATAAATAATAACTTTATTATTGCCTCTAGGGCATATTTCCTTCATAGGCTTAAGCTTTCGGAGGAGGAGAAGAAGGTAGTCAAGATCCGCGGATCAGCAAGGGAGAAGGGGAAGAACACCAGTCCACAGGCGATCGGCAAACTGCTGTTTGAGAAACCAGCCCACCCCGATGCGATCTCACTCCCCCTGGGGCGCGTCTGGTGTCCAATAGGGATCGAATGCACGGAGGTAGGAGACAACATGTTTATGTTCACATTCAAGCAAGAGTCAGGACAAAGGAAGGCTTTGGAGGATGGGCCATGGATGTTCGACAAGGTGTTGATGGTGGTGGAGAACTATGATCCAGGTAAACGTATTGAGGACTATGAGTTTAATGACATACCCATATGGGTGCGTATTTTTAGTCTGCCACTGGGCATGATGAATGAGGAAGCGGCAGAAGATATAGGGAATACCATTGGTAAATTTGTAGAGGCGGATCCATGAGCGGATCACTACTAGGGAAAAGCCTAGCAGCAGCGCGGGTTTTGGGCCTATTAGTAGCGCGGGGACCGGCGCTACAGCTAACTTATAGCAGTAGCGTGGGTGCTACCCGCGCTACAGCTAACGTATAGCAGTAGCGTGGGTAAAAACCCACGCTACTACTAATCTGTAATCTCTGAATTTTTTTTTTGAATTTTTTCATTTTTTTTGATATTTTCCCTAATTTTCAAATTTCTGAATTATTTTAACCTGAAATCTCTAATCACCCATCATCATTCCAAATCATCTAACTTCCCGGACGGTCACCCATCCTCTCACTACTCCAGCCTGAGCACGCTTAACTTCCGGGTTCTATTCTCCCTCGTTTCCAAGTCTACACTTGTTGTTTTCCTGACAATAGTAAGATGTCAATCCTATTAACCTCAGGAATTTAGCTTGAGCATGTAGTCACATATTTCACTGTTTGAGTTTGAAACTATTGTTCTAAAAAATTAGTAACACTAATATTTCTTGAATAATTAGTTTGACCCACAGTTTGACCGTAGTTTGACCAGATTTGACCACAGTTTGACCAGATTTGACCAAAATTCAAAAAAACTAAAATAATTATTTAGTAACACTAATATTCTTGAATAATTAGTTTGCCCATAGTTTGACCAGATTTAACAAAAATTAAAAAAAACTGAAATTTGATGAATTTTTTTGCCTCCAGATCTTAAAAGCCCCGTAACTTTTTTCTGTTAGGTTTTTGAGGATTTTGAAAATGTTTAACGGGGTTCCCCCGGTTAAATTCGGATGTAACTTTTCGAGTAGATGATTTTTCATATAAAAAACTTTTTAATCCGAGTTCGTATGCAAAAGTTATGGCCATTTTACAAATTTCCAGAGAGATTTTGCAAATAAAGTCGAAATTCATATTTGTAAATTTTTCCAACAACTAGACCATATATCACATGGGATACTTATTTTCTTTTATTTTTTTGACATTTTTATCACATGAGAAACTTAGTAGTAGCGCGGGTTTATAACCATCGCTACTACTATGGCATGGTCCAGGGGCCACTTAGTAGTAGCGAGGGTTAAAAACCTGCGCTACTGCTATCAACTTAGTAGTAGCGAGGGTTAAAAACCCGCGCTACTACTATGTCATGTCCCGGGGGGCACGGTAGAGACCGATTAGTAGTAGCGAGGGTTATAAACCCGCGCTGCTGCTATCAACTTAGTAGTAGCGAGGTTTAAAAACCTGCGCTGCTAGTAAGTAGCAGTAGCGAGGGTTTTTAACCCTCGCTGCTGCTAAGATTCTGTGTATAGGCTTTTCCCTAGTAGTGGATGGAAGAGCCATAGGGAAATCCCTGCGAGTTAAGGTGAGGATGGATATTGCAAGACCCATCATGAGGGGTTTCATGCTAGAGGAGGAGGAGGATGATCAACACAAGCAGAAACAGAAGAAGAAGATGGCTATAGATAATACGGTTGAGGAGGTAGAGGAGGGGCAGTGGTGTCGTTTTGAGTATGAATTCATGCCGGATTTCTGCTACACATGTGGTCTGATTGGCCATGGTGAGAAGGACTGCACAATTAAGCTCCAAAAAGGAGAGAAAGCACAGTTTGGGAGTTGGCTAAAGGCAGATATGGGAAGAAAGCGTGCCAGCAATGATGACCACTGGGTTGGAAGGGGAAGAATAGAGGCAGTGATAACCAGCGCAGTTACGATTTTAGTCGCTCTGGTGGTAGATCAGGCAGTGGAAGTGATAGTTTATCATGGAAACAAGAGGGGGATGGAAGGAAAGGAGGGAAGGAAGATGGCTCAGAGAAGGGAGAGGAAGTTACTAGCGCGCCGAAAAGAATCACAAGTCAACACAGAGAAGGTACCCCCAAGAAGCTTGACATGGGGGGTAAGGACGGACCGGTTGCTGCGGAGGAAAAGGGTGGCCAGGGAGAGTTGGTTCGAAGGGGAGTAGATGGCGAGGAAAAGGAGGGAAGGGAGAAGGAGGGAAGCCACCGGGTGCCAGTTAGCAAGAAGGGGAGTCCAGAGCAAGGGGGAAACAAAAAGGGCAATGATCTTAAACGTTACAGGAAGGTCCGAAGGGAGGAGAAGGGTGGGGCGGAGAAACAGTCGCTACACACACTTTTGGGGCAGAAGAGGAGTCAGGAAGATTATAAGGAGTTGGATACCGAGGCTAAGAAGGGGCGAATGGAAGCGGGAGAAGTGACAGAGAAGGAGGAGGCAGGTTTGACTGTCGCTGAGAACGGTAAAAACAATAGCATATCGGCCGGGCTGCTGGAGCAGCCCCGCCGGGTGCAATGAAAATCATTGGCTGGAACTGCCGGGGGCTCGGGAATGGCCCGGCAGTTCGCAGTCTCCTCGAGATGGGGAGAATGGAGGAGCCCAACGTGCTTTTCTTGGCAGAGACAAAACTAACAGCAAAAGAGATGGAGAAATTCAGGTGGATGATGGGCATGACACAGATGGTTGCATGGAACCCAGAAGGGAGGAGTCGTGGGATTGCTTTGTTCTGGCGTAGGGGAGTGGGAGTTTCGCTAATATCTTATGGACGAAGGCACATAGATGTGGATGTCACAGATGATGAGGGGTTGGCTTGGAGGTTGACCGGTGTTTATGGGGAATCCGAATCGGGACGTAAACAGGAAACTTGGAGGACCATGCGCATACTTGGACAGCAGCATCAGACCGGAAGACCTTGGTTATGTCTTGGTGATTTCAATGAAATCCTGCATGCGATGAGAAGGTTGGAGGGGGGACTCGACCGCAATAGCTCATGAACAATTTTCGCGAAGCCTTAGAGGCATGTGATCTGTGTGATATCGGGTTTAGGGGGGATAAATTTACCTGGAGGAATCACAGTAAAGAGCTTCAGAACAATTTTCTCCTTAGTTTGCAGGTTAAGAAAGTCATCGGAGGTCTTATACCTCTTGACATGGGCACGAGCCTGAAATCCCAATTTCAGCCCTCGAAACATCTCGTATGTTCCGCGACATTTCGAAAAACGTCTTTGGTGCCTCAACTCTAAACCGTTTCACTGAACTATCACGTAGTTATCAAAACGTGTACAAACGACGTTTGGGGTTCAGCACACTGAGCGGTGCATTAAGGACATAAGCTTTCTATGAAGCAATGAGGACAATCCTCAGTTTACGGACCTAGTCCGCATAATTGCTACTATCAACTTTCAACTAATTTTTCTCTAGGAACATATCTAAACAGTAGAACTATAGCGTGAGCTACGACATAATTTGCAAAAACTTTTTGACTATGTTCAGGATAATTAAGTTCATCTTATGAACTCCCACTCAGATAGACATCCCTCTAGTCATCTAAGTGATTACATGATCCGAGTCAAACTAGGCCGTGTCCGATCATCACGTGAGACGAACTAGTCATCATCGGTGAACATCTTCATGTTGATCGTATCTTCTATACGACTCATGCTCGACCTTTCGGTCTCCGTGTTCCGAGGCCATGTCTGTACATGCTAGGCTCGTCAAGTTAACCCTAAGTGTTTCGCGTGTGTTCCGAGGCCATGTCTGTACATGCTAGGCTCGTCAACACCCGTTGTATTTGAACGTCTGAATAAAACACCCGATCATCACGTGATGTTTTGAAACAGCGAACTGTCGCAACGGTGCACAGTTAGGGGAGAACACTTCTTGAAATTGTTGTAAGGGATCATCTTATTTACTACCGTCGTTCTAAGCAAATAAGATGTATAAACATGATAAACATCACATGCAATCAAATAGTGACATGATATGGCCATCATCACTTTGCTCCTTTTGATCTCCATCTTCGGGGCTCCATGATCATCATCGTCACCGGCATGACACCATGATCTCCATCATCATGATCTCCATCATCGTGTCTTCATGAAGTTGCCTCGCCAACTATTAATTCTACTACTATGGCTAACGGTTAGCAATAAAGTAAAGTAATTACATGACGTTTAAGTTGACACGCAGGTCACAAATAAATAAAGACAACTCCTATGGCTCCTGCCGGTTGTCATACTCATCGACATGCAAGTCGTGATTCCTATTACAAGAACATGATCAATCTCATACATCACATATATCATTCATCACATCCTTTTTGGCCATATCACATCACATAGCATACCCTGCAAAAACAAGTTAGACGTCCTCTAATTGTTGTTTGCATGTTTTACGTGGCTGCTATGGGTTTCTAGCAAGAACGTTTCTTACCTACGCATGAACCACAACGTGATATGCCAATTGCTATTTACCCTTCATAAGGACCCTTTTCATCGAATCCGATCCGACTAAAGTGGGAGAGACAGACACCCGCCAGCCACCTTATGCAACCAGTGCATGTTTGTCGGTGGAACCGGTCTCACGTAAGCGTACGTGTAAGGTTGGTCCGGGCCGCTTCATCCCACGATGCCGCCGAATCAAGATAAGACTAGTAACGGCAAGCATATTGAACAATATTGACGCCCACAACTACTTTGTGTTCTACTCGTGCAAAGAATCTACGCAATAGACCTAGCTCATGATGCCACTGTTGGGGAACGTAGCAGAAATTCAAAAATTTTCCTACGTAACACCAAGATCTATCTATGGAGAGACCAGCAACGAGTAGAAAGAAGAGTGCATCTACATACCCTTGTAGATCGCTAAGCGGAAGCGTTCAAGTGAACGGGGTTGATGGAGTCGTACTCGTCGTGATTCAGATCACCGATGATCCTAGTGCCGAACGGACGGCACCTCCGCGTTCAACACACGTACAGCTCGACGATGTCTCCCACGCCTTGATCCAGCAAGGAGAGAGGGAGAGGTTGAGGAAGACTCCATCCAGCAGCAGCACAACGGCGTGGTGGTGATGGAGGAGCGTGGCAATCCTGCAGGGCTTCGCCAAGCACCTACGGGAGAGGAGGAGGTGTCACGGGAGGGAGGGAGGCGCCAAGGGCTCAGGTGTGGATGCCCTCCCTCCCCTCCACTATATATAGGGGCAGGGGAGAGGGGGAAGGCGCAGCCTTGCCCCCTACTCCAAGAAAGGGGTGCGGCTAAGGAGGGGGGAGGAGTCCATCCTCCCCAAGGCACCTCGGAGGTGCCTTCCCCCTTTAGGACTCTCCCCTTTTTCTTTTATCTTGGCGCATGGGCCTCTAGGGGCTGGTGCCCTTGGCCCATGTAGGCCAAGGCGCACCCCCTACAGCCCATGTGGCCCCCGGGGCAGGTGGCCCCACCCGGTGGGCCCCCGGGACCCTTCCGGTGGTCCCGGTACAATACCGATGACACCGAAACTTGTCCTGATGGCCGAAACAGGACTTCCTATATATAAATCTTTACCTCCGGACCATTCCGGAACTCCTCGTGACGTCCGGGATCTCATCCGGGACTCCGAACAACATTCGGTAACCACATACAAACTTCCTTTATAACCCTAGCGTCATCGAACCTTAAGTGTGTAGACCCTACGGGTTCGGGAGACATGCAGACATGACCGAGACGTTCTCCGGTCAATAACCAACAGCGGGATCTGGATACCCATGTTGGCTCCCACATGTTCCACGATGATCTCATCGGATGAACCACGATGTCAAGGACTCAATCGATCCCGTATACAATTCCCTTTGTCTAGCGGTATGGTACTTGCCCGAGATTCGATCGTCGGTATACCGATACCTTGTTCAATCTCGTTACCGGCAAGTCTCTTTACTCGTTCCGTAACACATCATCCCGTGATCAACCCCTTGGTCACATTGTGCACATTATGATGATGTCCTACCGAGTGGGCCCAGAGATACCTCTCCGTTTACACGGAGTGACAAAATCCCAATCTCGATTCGTGCCAACCCAACAGACACTTTCAGAGATACCCGTAGTGTACCTTTATAGCCACCCAGTTACGTTGTGACGTTTGGCACACTCAAAGCACTCCTACGGTGTCCGGGAGTTGCACAATCTCATGGTCTAAGGAAATGATACTTGACATTAGAAAAGCTTTAGCATACGAACTACATGATCTTGTGCTAGGCTTAGGATTGGGTCTTGTCCATCACATCATTCTCCTAATGATGTGATCCCGTTATCAACGACATCCAATGTCCATGGTCAGGAAACCGTAACCATCTATTGATTAACGAGCTAATCAACTAGAGGCTTACTAAGGACATGGTGTTGTCTATGTATCCACACATGTATCTGAGTTTCCTATCAATACAATTCTAGCATGGATAATAAACGATTATCATGAACAAGGAAATATAATAATAATCAATTTATTATTGCCTCTAGGGCATATTTCCAACAGTCTCCCACTTGCACTAGAGTCAATAATCTAGTTCACATCGATATGTGATTAACACTCAAGGTCACATCCCCATGTGACTAACACCCAAGAGTTTACTAGAGTCAATAATCTAGTTCACATTTACCATGTGATTAACACTCGATGAGTTCTGGGTTTGATCATGTTATGCTTGTGAGAGAGGTTATAGTCAACGGGTCTGAACCTTTCAGATCCGTGTGTGCTTTACAAATCTCTATGTCATCTCCTAGATGCAGCTTCCACGTTCTATTTGGAGCTATTCCAAATAACTGTTCTACTTGGAGCTATTCTAAATTGTTGCTCCATTATACGTATCCGGTATCTCTACTCAGAGCTATCCGGATAGGTGTTAAGCTTGCATCGACGTAACCCTTTACGACGAACTCTTTTACCACCTCCATAATTGAGAAAATTCCTTAGTCCACTAGTTACTAAGGATAACTTTGACCGCTGTCCTGTGATCCATTCTTGGATCACTCTTGTACCCCTTGACTGACTCATGGTAAAGCACACTTCAGGTGCGGTACACAGCATAGCATACTGTAGAGCCTATGTCTTAAGCATAGGGGATGACCTTCGTTCCTTTCTCTCTATTCTGCCATGGTCGAGCTTTAAGTCTTAACTTCATACCTTACAACTCAGGCAAGAACTCCTTCTTTGACTGATCCATCTTGAACACCTTCAAGATCACGTCAAGGCATGTGCTCATTTGAAAGTACTATTAAGCGTTTTGATCTATCCTTATAGATCTTGATGCTCAATGTTCAAGTAGCTTAATCCAGGTTTTCCATTGAAAACACTTTCCAAATAACCCTATATGCTTTCCAGAAATTCTACGTCATTTCTGATCATTAATATGTCAACAACATACACTCATCAGAAATTCTATAGTGCTCCCACTCACTTCTTTGGAAATACAAGTTTCTCATAAACTTTGTATACACCCAAAATCTTTGATCATCATCAAAGCATACATTCCAACTCCGAGATGCTCACTCCAGTCCTCAGAAGGATTGCTGGAGCTTTGCATACTTATTAACATATTTCAGGATAGACAAAACCTTCCGGTTGTATCACATACAACCTTTCCTCAAAAATCGTCGAGGAAACAATGTTTTGACATCCTATCTGCAAGATTTCATAAATAATGCAGTAATTGCTAATATAATTCCAACAGACTCTTAGCATCGCTACGAGTGAGAAAGTCTCATCGTAGTCAACTCCTTGAACTTGTCGAAAAACATCTTAACGACAAGTCGAGCTTTCTCAATGGTGACACTTACCATCATTGTCTGTCTTCCTTTCAAAATCCATCTGCACTCAACAGCCTTACGACCATCGAGTTGTTCTGCCAAAGTCTACACTTTGTTTTCATACATGGATCCTATCTCGGATTTTATGGCTTCTAACCATTTGTCGGAATTTGGGCCCACCATCGCTTCTCCATAGCTCGTAGGTTCATTGTTGCCTAGCAACATGACCTTCAAGACAGGATTACTGTACCACTCTAAAGTAGTACGTATCCTTGTCACCCTACGAGGTTCGGTAGTGACTTGATCCGAAGTTTTATGATCACTATCACAAGCTTCTACTTCAATTGGTGTAGGTGCCACAGGAACAACTTCCTGTGCCCTGATACACACTGGTTGAAGTGATGGTTCAATAACCTCATCAAGTCTCCACCATCCTCCCACTCAACTTTTCGAGAGATACCTTTCCTCGAGAAAGGACCCGATTCAAGAAACAATCCTTTATTGCTTTCGGATCTGAGACAGGAGGCATACCCAACTGTTTTTGGGTTGTCCTATGAAGATGTATTTATCCGCTTTGGGTTCGAGCTTATCGGCCTGAAACTTTTTCACATAAGCGTCGCAGCCCCAAACTTTCAAGAAACGACAACTTAGGTTTCTCTAAACCATAATTCATACGGTGTCATCTCATCGGAATTACGTGGTGCCCTATTTAAAGTGAATGTGGTTGTCTTTAATGCCTAACCCATAAACTATCGTGGCAGTTCAATAAGAGACATCATGGTATGCATCATATCCAATAGGGTGCAACTATGATGTTCGGACACACCATCACACTATGGTGTTCCAGGAGGTATTAATTGTGAAACAATTTCCACAATGTCTTAATTGTGTGCCAAAACTCGTAATTCAGATATTCATCTCTATGATCATATCATAGATATTTTATCCTCTTGTCACGACGATCTTTCAACTTCACCCTGAAATTACTTGAACCTTTCAATAATTCAGACTCATGATTCATCAAGTAAATGTACGCAACATCCACTCAAATTATCTGTGAAGTAAGAACATAACAATATCCACTACATGCCTCAGCACTCATTGGACTGCACACATCAAAATGTGTTACTTCCAACAAGTTGCTATCTTGTTCCATCTTACTGAAAACGAGGCTTTTCAGTCATCTTGCCCATGTGGTATGATTTGCATGTCCCAAGTGATTCAAAATCAAGTGAGTCAAAACGGTCCATTTGCATGGAGTTTCTTCATGCATATACACCAATAGACATGGTTCGCATGTCTCAAACTTTTCAAAAACGAGTGAGCCCAAAGATCCATCAATATGGAGCTTCTTCATGCGTTTTATACCGATATGACTTACGTGGCAGTGCCACAAGTAGGTGGTACTATCATTACTATCTTTTGGCATGAACATGTGTATCACTACGATCGAGATTTAATAAACCATTCATTTTAGGTGTACGACCATTGAAGGTATTATTCAAATAAACAGAGTAACCATTATTCTCTTTAAATGAATAACCGTATTGCGATAGACGTAATCCAATCATGTCTATGCTCAACGCAAACACCAAATAACAATTATTTAGGTTTAACACCAACTCTTTGGTAGAGGGAGCGTGCGATGCTTGATCATATCAAGCTTGGAAAAACTTCCAACACATATCGTCAGCTCACCTTTAGCTAGTCTCCGTTTATTCCGTAGCCTTTTGTTTCGAGTTACTAACACTTAGCAACCGAACCGGTATCTAATCCCCTGGTGCTACTAGGAGTACTAGCAAAGTACACATTAACACAATGTATATCCAATATACTTCTATCGACCTTGCCAGCCTTCTTATCTACCAAGTATCTAGGGTAATTCTGCTCTAGTGGTTGTTCCCCTTATTACAGAAGCACTTAGTCTCGGGTTTGGGTTTTACCTTGGGTTTCTTCACTAGAGCAGCAGCTGATTTGCCGTTTCATGAAGTATCCCTTCTTGCCCTTGCCCTTCTTGAAACTAGTGGTTTCACCAACCATCAACAATTGATGCTCCTTCTTGATTTCTACTTTCGCGGTGTCAAACATCGCGAATACCTCAAGGATCATCATATCTATCCCTGATATGTTATAGTTCATCACGAAGCTCTAACAGCTTGGTGGCAATGACTTTGGAGAACCATCACTGTCTTATCTGGAAGATCAACTCCCACTCGATTCAAATGATTGTTGTACTCAGACAATCTGAGCACAAGCTCAACAATTGAGCTTTTCTCCTTAGTTTGCAGGTTAAGAAAGTCATCGGAGGTCTTATACCTCTTGACATGGGCACGAGCCTGAAATCCCAATTTCAGCCCTCGAAACATCTCGTATGTTCCGCGACATTTCGAAAAACGTCTTTGGTGCCTCAACTCTAAACCGTTTCACTGAACTATCACGTAGTTATCAAAACATGTACAAACGACGTTTGGGGTTCAGCACACTGAGCGGTGCATTAAGGACATAAGCTTTCTATGAAGCAATGAGGACAATCCTCAGTTTACAGACCTAGTCCGCATAATTGCTACTATCAACTTTCAACTAATTTTTCTCTAGGAACATATCTAAACAGTAGAACTATAGCGTGAGCTACGACATAATTTGCAAAAGCTTTTTGACTATGTTCAGGATAATTAAGTTCATCTTATGAACTCCCACTCAGATAGACATCCCTCTAGTCATCTAAGTGATTACATGATCCGAGTCAAACTAGGCCGTGTCCGATCATCACGTGAGACGGACTAGTCATCATCGGTGAACATCTTCATGTTGATCGTATCTTCTATACGACTCATGCTCGACCTTTCGGTCTCCGTGTTCCGAGGCCATGTCTGTACATGCTAGGCTCGTCAAGTTAACCCTAAGTGTTTCGCGTGTGTTCCGAGGCCATGTCTGTACATGCTAGGCTCGTCAACACCCGTTGTATTTGAACGTCTGAATAAAACACCCGATCATCACGTGATGTTTTGAAACAGCGAACTGTCGCAACGGTGCACAGTTAGGGGAGAACACTTCTTGAAATTGTTGTAAGGGATCATCTTATTTACTACCATCGTTCTAAGCAAATAAGATGTATAAACATGATAAACATCACATGCAATCAAATAGTGACATGATATGGCCATCATCACTTTGCTCCTTTTGATCTCCATCTTCGGGGCTCCATGATCATCATCGTCACCAGCATGACACCATGATCTCCATCATCATGATCTCCATCATCGTGTCTTCATGAAGTTGCCTCGCCAACTATTACTTCTACTACTATGGCTAACGGTTAGCAATAAAGTAAAGTAATTACATGACGTTTAAGTTGACACGCAGGTCACAAATAAATAAAGACAACTCCTATGGCTCCTGCCGGTTGTCATACTCATCGACATGCAAGTCGTGATTCCTATTACAAGAACATGATCAATCTCATACATCACATATATCATTCATCACATCCTTTTTGGCCATATCACATCACATAGCATACCCTGCAAAAACAAGTTAGACATCCTCTAATTGTTGTTTGCATGTTTTACGTGGCTGCTATGGGTTTCTAGCAAGAACGTTTCTTACCTACGCATGAACCACAACGTGATATGCCAATTGCTATTTACCCTTCATAAGGACCCTTTTCATCGAATCCGATCCGACTAAAGTGGGAGAGACAGACACCCGCCAGCCACCTTATGCAACCAGTGCATGTTTGTCGGTGGAACCGGTCTCACGTAAGCGTACGTGTAAGGTTGGTCCGGGCCGCTTCATCCCACGATGCCGCCGAATCAAGATAAGACTAGTAACGGCAAGCATATTGAACAATATCGACGCCCACAACTACTTTGTGTTCTACTCGTGCAAAGAATCTACGCAATAGACCTAGCTCATGATGCCACTGTTGGGGAACGTAGCAGAAATTCAAAAATTTTCCTACGTAACACCAAGATCTATCTATGGAGAGACCAGCAACGAGTAGAAAGAAGAGTGCATCTACATACCCTTGTAGATCGCTAAGCGGAAGCGTTCAAGTGAACGGGGTTGATGGAGTCGTACTCGTCGTGATTCAGATCACCGATGATCCTAGTGCCGAACGGACGGCACCTCCGCGTTCAACACACGTACAGCTCGACGATGTCTCCCACGCCTTGATCCAGCAAGGAGAGAGGGAGAGGTTGAGGAAGACTCCATCCAGCAGCAGCACAACGGCGTGGTGGTGATGGAGGAGCGTGGCAATCCTGCAGGGCTTCGCCAAGCACCTACGGGAGAGGAGGAGGTGTCACGGGAGGGAGGGAGGCGCCAAGGGCTCAGGTGTGGATGCCCTCCCTCCCCTCCACTATATATAGGGGCAGGGGATAGGGGGAAGGCGCAGCCTTGCCCCCTACTCCAAGAAAGGGGTGCGGCTAAGGAGGGGGGAGGAGTCCATCCTCCCCAAGGCACCTCGGAGGTGCCTTCCCCCTTTAGGACTCTCCCCTTTTTCCTTTATCTTGGCGCATGGGCCTCTAGGGGCTGGTGCCCTTGGCCCATGTAGGCCAAGGCGCACCCCCTACAGCCCATGTGGCCCCCGGGGCAGGTGGCCCCACCCGGTGGGCCCCCGGGACCCTTCCGGTGGTCCCGGTACAATACCGATGACCCCGAAACTTGTCCCGATGGCCGAAACAGGACTTCCTATATATAAATCTTTACCTCCGGACCATTCCGGAACTCCTCGTGACGTCCGGGATCTCATCCGGGACTCCGAACAACATTCGGTAACCACATACAAACTTCCTTTATAACCCTAGCGTCATCGAACCTTAAGTGTGTAGACCCTACGGGTTCGGGAGACATGCAGACATGACCGAGACGTTCTCCGGTCAATAACCAACAGCGGGATCTGGATACCCATGTTGGCTCCCACATGTTCCACGATGATCTCATCGGATGAACCACGATGTCAAGGACTCAATCGATCCCGTATACAATTCCCTTTGTGTAGCGGTATGGTACTTGCCCGAGATTCGATCGTCGGTATACCGATACCTTGTTCAATCTCGTTACCGGCAAGTCTCTTTACTCGTTCCGTAACACATCATCCCGTGATCAACCCCTTGGTCACATTGTGCACATTATGATGATGTCCTACCGAGTGGGCCCAGAGATACCTCTCCGTTTACACGGAGTGACAAAATCCCAATCTCGATTCGTGCCAACCCAACAGACACTTTCAGAGATACCCGTAGTGTACCTTTATAGCCACCCAGTTACGTTGTGACGTTTGGCACACCCAAAGCACTCCTACGGTGTCCGGGAGTTGCACAATCTCATGGTCTAAGGAAATGATACTTGACATTAGAAAAGCTTTAGCATACGAACTACATGATCTTGTGCTAGGCTTAGGATTGGGTCTTGTCCATCACATCATTCTCCTAATGATGTGATCCCGTTATCAACGACATCCAATGTCCATGGTCAGGAAACCGTAACCATCTATTGATTAACGAGCTAGTCAACTAGAGGCTTACTAGGGACATGGTGTTGTCTATGTATCCACACATGTATCTGCGTTTCCTATCAATACAATTCTAGCATGGATAATAAACGATTATCATGAACAAGGAAATATAATAATAATCAATTTATTATTGCCTCTAGGGCATATTTCCAATAGGCACTTCATGGGCGATCGAGTGGTAGAGGAGGTCCTTGCAGTTCTGAATGGAGGTAATATGCCACCGGGCTGGAATGATACTACGGTTGTTCTCATCCCCAAAGTCAAGAACCCGAACAGGATCAAGGATCTTCGACCGATAAGTCTTTGCAATGTCGTCTACAAGCTGGTATCGAAAGTGATTGCTAACAGGCTCAAGTTGATCCTCCCAATGCTCATATCAGAGAACCAGAGCGCGTTCGTACCAGGGCGTTTGATCACTGACAACGTCCTAGTGGCATATGAAATCTCACATTACCTGATGAACAAGAGGAAAGGGAAGGAGGGAGTGGCAGCAGTCAAAGCTGATATGAGTAAAGCGTATGATAGAGTGGAATGGGAGTTCCTCCGTGCGATGTTGCATAAACTGGGTTTCCAAGCAAGGTGGGTGGAGCTGATTATGAAATGTGTAACCACGGTCCGGTACCAGATCAAGCTGAACGGAGAATTGTCACACCAGTTTTGCCCTTCACGAGGTTTACGCCAAGGGGACCTGGTGTCCCCATATCTGTTTGTGATCTGTGCCGAGGGCCTGTCTGCGCTCCTCCATGACGCTGAACGGGAGGGAAGAATCTCAGGAGTTAAAATATGTCCGATGGCACCATCGATCTCCCACCTCTTGTTTGCTGACGACTCTGTTCTTCTGCTGAAGGCGAACCAGATGGAAGGTGCAGCGCTCAGAGAGGTGTTGGACCTGTATGAAAACTGTTCGGGACAATGCATAAATTTGGAAAAATCTGCGCTCATGTTCAGCCCTAATTCAAGAGAGGAGGACAAGGAAGCGGTCAAAACAGCCTTGCAGATTCACAGTGAATCCTAGAATGAGAAATATCTAGGGCTTCGAGTGCATGTCGGGAAGTCAAAAAGAAAGGCATTTGCTTATGTGAAGGGTGGCATTGCGGGTCGGTATATGGATGGAAAGAAAATCTAATTGCGAAGTCAGGCAAGGACACCCTAGTTAAAGGAGTGGCCCAAGCAATACCCACCTTCGCTATGTCATGTTTCGACCTTACCAAGACGTTTTGCAAGGAAATAAGCTCTTTGATCGGAAATTATTGGTGGAGTCAATAGGACAAGGAAAATACCACACACTGGATTAGTTGGCAAAAATTAACTTTGAGCAAGGCACATGGAGGCCTAGGATTTTGGGACATGCACAACTTCAATATAGCTTTGTTGTCGAAGCAAGTGTGGAGACTGATTCAGAGCCCGGATACGCTTTGTGCAAGAACCCTTCAGGCTCGTTACTACCCTAATGGTAATATCATCGAAGTTGCCCCTAAGGATGGAATATCATATGCCTGGCGTAGTTTGCTAGCTGGAAGGAATCTCATCAGGGAAGGATATATTTGGAGAATCGGGGATCGCTCCACTGTGAGGATATGGGATGATCCATGGATCCCGAGGCCGTGGTCACGCCGGATCATCACGCCGAGGGGCAGTAATATCCTACAGTGGGTAAATGACTTGATCGACCCAGCTTCTGGGACGTGGGATGAGCAGTTAGTCTGCGAGACTTTCTGGCCGGATGATGCGAGGCACATCTTGCAAATTCCCTTGCGGGAAGGAGTCCAAGACTTTGTAGCCTGGCAGTATGATAGCAAGGGGAGGCACTCGGTAAAAACCGCGTACAAGCTGCACATCCAAACGGAGCGGCAAAAGAAGGACAGAGGTGTCGGCATGAGCTCAGACACTGTTGGTAACCTGGAGAGCCACCAGGATGAACAATGGAAGAGGCTGTGGAAGATCCCGGTGCCAAAGAACATCCAGATGTTTGTGTGGAGAATGAAACACGAATCATTGCCGCTCAGAACCAACATTGAGAAGCGAGGCATCCCGATTGAGGACACAACTTGTCTCTTTTGTGGCCGTGCAGCGGAGGATGGCGCCCACTTGTTTATCAAGTGCAAGTCAGTTAAGATGGTGTGGCGAGATTTGGCCTTGGAGAAAGAGAGAATGGATTTGGAGTGAATCGCGTCCGTGCATGCAATGCTCGATTATTTGTGGGGGCTGGATGAGGAAAAACGCATGCACGTCCTCACCTTTTGGTGGCTCTGGTGGGCAAACCGAAACAAGTTGAGGGAAGGAGAGCTGCCAGCGCCGGGCGAGGAGATAGCCAGGAGAACTAGAAGCAATGTCCTGGAGTACATCGAGCTTCTTGGTGACCAACCGAAGAAAGTGTTGGGCAAATGGAGCCCTCCTGATGGTGATATGGTGAAGATCAGCATAGATGGCTCGTTCATTCCAGGAACAAACCAAGCGGGGTGGGGCGTGGTGGCGAGAACTTCAGATGGCGCAATCATCCGTGCCCGCGCCGGCTGCCAGGCAAGTGTCAATGATCCGTTTGCTGCTGAAGCCTTTGCGATGTCTCAGGCTGTCTCGCTTGCTGCTGATCTCGGGCTCACTCGTGTGGAATTCCAGACGGACTCGTAACTGCTACTCGAGGCACTTGACATGTAGAAGGCGGATTCGTCAGCATATGCAGCAGTGATAGAGGACACTAAATTCCAGTTGAAGCTGTGGTTTTCTTTCCATGTAATTTCTGTTTGTAGGCGCGCCGCCAACACTGTAGCCCACGAGCTAGCAGCAGTTGGACGCATGTACGATCCGAACCTATACGTTGAGTGGGAGGATGATGTACCAGCCCGTGTGGCTGATTGTGCGATGGGTGACCTGCCCAAGCACCGTTAAGTTATAAAGCTTTTGCTTTGCCTTAAAAAAATATGTTAAAGGCATTCTCTGATCTGATCTGTTCACACCCCCTACTTGTTTCAAATTCGCGAACTTTTTGTGAATTTGTATTTTCTTTCAAATCAACAAACTTTTATGAATTTTCAAACTGTTTTTCAAATTCATGAATGTTTTTTCAACTCGTGAACTTTTTGAGTTAACGGTCTTAGCAGTCAACGTTTTTTTTTGAGGGATTCTTAGCATTTTTTTTTGAGGGATTCTTAGCAGGCAACGTTATTCACGGTCAAATGAGCGACAGTCCTTAATGGGCCGCGGCCCGGCGCCTTTTTTTATGCCAATTACTGGCTGCAGCCCAACTACTGGCCCATCATCGCCATACCGCGACTCGCCGTCTCGCCATAGAGTCCCCCACGGAGATCGAACGGAACGCCGCCGCCGCCGCCGCCGCTTCCACCACCGGCCGCCCCGCCTCCCGCCTGCGGCCATCCCGCACTGCCTGCCCCGCCTCCGCCGTCCGGCCGCAGTTTCCGCCCTCCCCTGTGTGCTCCCGCCCTGCCCCGGCGGCCGAACTCCGCCGTCCGGCCGCAGTTTCCCAGGCCGCCAGGCACGAGAAGCTGCCACCCCCCCGGCGAGGGGTGGTCGCCTCAACGGCTCCGCTCAACCGGTCGGTTCGGAGGTATGTGCCATGGCCTGCTGAGCAGCTTGCTGACCTGCACCCGCTCCCTCCATGCTCACCAATGCTGTCGGTCGGCCCTCTCAGAATTAAGCAACGCTAAGCAGTTGTCGTCAGCGGAGCAAGCAAGGAGATGTGCTCCTTGTCGTCGTTCTACTCCTGTTTCTAGTGCAGCACACAACATGTTGATGATTGTTTTCCAGTTTTCATTAGTTTATACAGTACAAATGAGAGATGTTTTACCTGCTTCCGGTTGTTTGATTTCAGGCTCAGGGTTTAGGGAGGGACTCGATTTGTTTCAATCATCAAGTCGAGTGGATTCTGTACTGAAAGGTCGGTTTGATCACTTCCTTCCTTGTAGTGCATGTTTGGGCCCTCAGGCATTTTTGACAGGCAGCATTCCAGTGTTTCTCAACTGCTGCACACTGTTTCGTCGGCCAATTTCGTATTACGCGCGCGATATCGATGTTTTGTTTGTTTGGCGGTGACGCACAGTCAGAATTTTTTCTGTCTTAATAGCTTGTGTTGGTGACTTGATGCATACGAGCAATCCACTTTTTTCTGTCTTACAAAGTACCATCCGAGCTTCTTTACCTTTTCTCATTCTCCACTGTGATTTTATAGGTGTGCTCGCTGACAATGGCTCTTCTCATGCTGAGCTGTGAAGGATTTCAGAAGCATGAGGATAGATTCCAGGCAACACATATTGGCCATCGGTTGCTTTACTCCCCTGCTGCTGATAATAGCTACAGGGACGATGTCACTGCTGCTGCTGCTGCTGCAGATGATAATATAATAGATGGCAGCATTCTCAGCAAGAAGAATCTTCAAAGTTTGCCCGCTAATGAGGATTTTCTCTCAATTGAGGATAATCCAGTGGATGAGCTAGAATTGGATGATGGTAACATCTCTCTCTCTCTCTCTGGAGATATTTACACAAATGTGACTTGAGGAAATTCTATGTACTCATCAGTTAATAGTAGTAAACTACTACCTCTGTTTATAATCTGTATATGTTTGGTAGATGATACTCAACAAAACCAAAATGACTTATTGTGGAGGGGGAAATATACGGCAGAAATTCGGCCTTCAGAGGGATCATGGATGTGTTTTCAGTTTTGGCGCCAAATAACAAATTATGACATGCCATAAATGAGTGTGGAACATGAAGATAAACTAACCTGTGGACAGCTAGGCATTATTTTCCCAAAAATAAACTGTGAGTAAGTGGAAGCGCCAAAAGTGCATTTCCACGTAAAGCAACGAAAGGTGCAGTAGTTCAATCATTTTATGCATTGCAGTACATATGTGGTTTGGTAATCAGCATAATGACAAGAAAAACTTGTTGAAATCACTGCCATTTAACATGTTATACTCCGAGAATATATCATTGGCTTCTACAGAGCACGCATCAGGAAACAACTTCTCACTGTTATAATGTTTGATTTCTCAATTCTGCTTTTTAGTAAAGTCACCCCTCTCTTCCCTGCATAATTTGGTTTCTCCGTGTGTATTTGTGCATGCATTTATGTTCTTAATTATTAGAACTTGACACAACTTCGACTCAAGGGAGAATGATAAGTACTCATCCACTAGTATATGTTGCGTGTGTATTTGTCGGCTCATGTGTGTTTCCTATTGTAGACCTTGATGCAACATTGAGTCAAGAAAGCACTCTATGTACCTATTCACTAATATATTTCTGTGTATGTACCAGGGTTGGGAATTGTTGAGAGGGTTAGTCCCATTGAATATATCAAGAGGTTACTGTTGATGAGATCAGCACTGGGTGATTCTTCTATTGAGCTAGGTATTAACACTGTCATGCACATGCTTCCAGAGTCTTCTAGGGACTGTAGGCATACTGGGGACCTCTATTGGCATGGTTATTATCAGATGAACAAATTATCTCCAAGTGAGTTATTGATTTTAAAACTTCATTAATTACTCATTTCGCACACAGACATAAATGTGTATTGAATCTTTCCCTACCTTTTGACTAGCTGCCTTGCCGCCGATGCGGTACACTCACTGTGCATCTTCAAACGAGCTTCGGTGTTTCCATAAGCCGCGTGCTATGCTCCAAGTCTTTTGTATTAAGTTGAAATCATATCTGGAAGATGCGGGTGGGCCAATTGAGGTGTATGGGTTTATTGTAATTCGTGATGCGGAAGACTATCGGCGCAACTACGTTTTCAACCGATCTCGTGATAACCCAATCATTGTCAACAAGGTAACTAATCAATTGTCTAGTATGATATATGAGTGCCGATTTCTTATGATCGTTGATTTTCCACTTGGATGGTGCAATTTAGTTACGTGGTATGGTTGAAATATGTTGACTTGATTGGGAAGTAACTGCTGATATATTTGGCTGGTACTTTACCAGTCTAATATGTGGAGTAATGCCTCAAGTCTTATATAGAAAGTATGTCTCAGCTAGGTTGGATTCTTCTAACAGTAGAAAGAACCACTCTTTGTTTGTGCTAGCTATATATATGCATGCTGTCTGGTTAAGCTGTTTGTCTAGGCAGGTATTGATTTTTTTTTTTGAAATTTCAGTTTACTAAGTGTTATCCTTCAACTGAGAAAATTCTAGGTCTAGGAATGTTTGAGAAACTAAATTGTTGCAGAAGGCCTATTTCCAGTTTTTGCGGTTAGTTGTCAGTGGTAGGAGAATGAATTGACCAGTTGGTTCTCACATGTCCGGATGTCCCCTATGTTGCCACCCCCTCCCGTCATTGTCATTTGCTCATTGCTATTGTTAGCTAGCCATTCTTCATGGTACTGTTGCATGCATGTTGAGCCATATGACAACAGCACGTAGGACTCAACTCGGTCATGGCTCTTAGCTTTCCGTATTTTCTTGCCGTTTCAGTTATTCATGAGCAATGCAATGGTCTCGGACTTACGGTTATGTTGTGTTTCCTTCACTCACTGCAAGAAGGCAGTGCTATGCTTAGGCAGAGGCTGTGGGACTTCTATTTTTCGCATTTCAGTTTAAGTGAACTATCTTGTTTCTGTACTGAAGTCTGAAGATCTGTCATGGCCTCTAAATGACCAATGAAATATATATCCATTATGCAGAGTTAGCAGGTAGAGACTAATCGTGTACTTGCTGGAAATTAGGAAAATGATGCTTAGCACGACAATCACGCTTATTGTGTCAGTCACGTGAAATACATTGTTTGCTAGGCTTTTCCATTTGCTTGCCACTTTATAATATTAGCAGAGTATTAATAGTGAAGTCATGACATGACCTAGAAAAAGTACACGTTTTTCCATTGTTCAGTGCTCCCAGTTTTGAAATTCCTCAATATTGTGAATGTACTTCCCTTGAATTAGATGACATGATAAACTAAATTAGAAGTGCATGTAGATCTATCCTTGAATGATTGGATTGCGTAGTTACACCATGATCGACTTCACCTGGTATATATTCTGCCATAAAAATAAAAATAATAATGCCGACTCCCTTGGTTGAGTTTCAGACCAGTGACTACCTGACTTTGGTGAGCCCTAGCAGAGGCATTTCGATGACAATCGATTGCCTGATGGAAATAGATCTGAGAGCCAAGGGACCCATGGAAGACGTGACTCTGGTGGATGGGTGCTGTGATTTCGTGGAGGGCCGTTGCGTGTACGACACGGAGCTGGAGTGCACCCTGGATGGCACCAACGGCACTCTCATCTTTGATCTCATCGTGTTTCGAAGAGCGCTGGAGGCGACCGTAGAGCTGTGTTTCACCAAGGTGCCCGCGGGAGGCTTTGAGCTGAAGATGTGCGGGTACACCGCGGTTTCAGAGAGCCTGTACCTCTTTGCCGGTGAGCAGTGCGACTGCGATGGCTTGGTCGCCTCGGCCGGGAAGCACCCGCAGAGGTTCGTCGCAGCCGTACCGTTCGATGACACGCTCTTCATCGATTTCATGGAGGGGAGGCTGCCTGTCCCGTTTAAGGCGACGTCCGTTCATGGCTGCCTAGAGAAGGAGTACTGCTTCTGCAACGGCGCTGTGGTGAGCGTGAAGGTGTCGTGGTCAACGAGCTTCTACTAAGCCTCCACCCACTTGTACAGCTGGCGAATTTTGTCCAGCAAATGAATCGTCTGCTGCTGCTTTTTTTGCACAGGAAGTAATTGACTGCTTATTCCTTATTGCCAAGCAAATTGATCGTCTGCTGCTTTCTTCTTCACAAAAAGCATAATTGGTCGTCGGCTGCTTTCTTCACAAAAAGTATAAATGATCCTCTGCTGCTTATTAATTCCTTGTTACAAATTCTCTTGATTGCTCTGTGAATGTTTAACAAACAAACTATGTGACCATGTGACCATACCTGGGTTTTTCTTTTACAATGTTGAGTTTCATTGAATTTGGAGTTATGGTTAAAAAGTTGCAAGTGTTGAAGTTTCACGAGTCTTTATGCAAAAGAGCGGCAATTGGCCAAAACGTCACTTAGGACGAGCTATTTTGTAGTTTCAAAAAATTTCTGAAGAAAATTCAACATGTTCATATGGGTGTATGTTACCCATGTGCTAATTTTGATGCTGAAATAAGTAACCACTAGCAAAAATGGCCCGTGTGTTGCAACGGGAGAAAAAAAATCATAATCTCAAATGGCCATGACCACATTGTGATGCATCACCGAGATACATTATCACTCTCATTTTTCTGAAATTGTGAACAATTTTTGAAAATCATGATCATTTTTTTAAACTCATGAACATATGGTGAACAGTTTTCAAATTCTTGAACATTTTTTTTGATATTATGAACATTTTATACTGTTTGCAAAAACAAAAATATATGAACGTTTTTTTAAAAAAAATGGATAGGCAAACATTTCTAGAATCGAGGAACATTTTTTTGGGAATTGGCGGAACGATTTTTAAAATTCATGAACATTTTTTTGATTTAATGGATATTCTTCAAATGAATGATGATTATTTTGAATAAGCGAACATTCTATGAATCAATAAACTTTTTTTAAGTCACGAACAGTTCTTGAATTTTAGGATATTTTTCAATTCAAGAACATTTTTGTATTGGAAAATTTTTGTTCAATGTCACTAACATTTTTAAAAAATCATGAAAATTTTGTGATTTTCTGAACATTTGTTTTTAAAATTGGGAATATTTTTAAATATCCAAATATTTTTCTAAAATCACGAACATTTGTCTGAAAAATATCAAACTTGTATCTGAAAATGTTAAACATGTATTAGAATAATATTCTTTACGCATACAAAAAATGTAGAATAAAACCAAAAGAAAAAAAGAATGAAATAGAAAATTGAAAGAAAAAAGAAACCGAAGAAACAAGTGCATAAGGAATGCAAAACAGTGAAACCTATAAAGAAACAAAGAAAAAAATGTTAAAAAACAAGAAAGGAATAAAAATGAAAGAAATTAAAAAGAAAAATGATAAAGGGAAGAAAAATGGATGAAAACCATGAAATAAGCAAAAGAGAAACCAAAGAAGAACGAAAGGAAACTAAAAGCCTGTAGTATAATGACGAAAACATAAACAACGAAAATCAAAGAAGAAACTAAAAAAATAACAAAAAAATAAGACGAAAACAAACAAAAAAACCTGAACGAACCCAACAACGAAGCAACGATGACGAACGAAACAAGTAGCACACCATTGGTGTGGTCCACATGCGCGTTGTGTGCTGGAAAACTTCAGCGAGACGATCTCCGTGCCCTGCTCCGGCAGCATGAGCGGCAGCTACAACTCTGGTTCCTCCGCCTCTATCTCCGGGTCGAGTTTGGTGAAGAGTGCAACAGACGCCGCCTGCTCCTGGCTGAGGAACGTCCGGTTGGCCTTCACATAGGCCTCATCCGGGATGGACTCCAGGATGGCTTGCTGCTCCACCATCTCCTTCGACTGGGCGATGGCGAACTCCGCCTCCGATTGAAGCCCGACAACTACTGCTCCGGCAGCTCAGGCTCTGCTGCTCCGCCTCCTCCACCTCCATTGGAGCCAGCTCCTACTACTCCTCTTCCCCCGGCTCCTCCTCCCTCTTCGGCTCCGGCGAGTCAGGAGGCAGCCCGACAGCGATGCGGGCGGCGCGCGCGGCTTGTCTCTCCCGGATCTCCTGCTGGATCTCGTAGCGGCGCTCCGGCGTCAGCATTGCATAGTAGGTGATCTTCCTTCGGACCATGGCAGAGTGCGGGAGAGTGGGCGGAGCGTCAGACCGTGGGCAGAGCGCCAAAGTGGGAGAGGGGGGAGGTGGATGGGCTCGGACTAGCGGAGCGGAGAGGGAGGAGGTGGATGGGTTAGGGTTGCGGGACGCCGATCGGTTTAAATAGCCGGATTTGGTGTGCGACGACGAGCTAGAGCGGCACCCCACACAAATCGCAAAGACACGGGCGAAACACCTCATCGCAGATGTATTTTGCTCATCACTACAATCCTACGGCCGATGTGAATGGCACATCACAAATGGTCGCGTTGGAGTCAGGTGAGGGCGGATGAGCGGCCCGTGGCTTTCACAGCCAAAATCGCCGCTGGCGGTTGGCGGGTGGAGGTGCCGGCGGCGCACCTGAAGCATCCGCGTGTCTGTTGGCTTCTCGCGCGCTGCTGTTTTTGTATTGTGGCAGACGCCCAAGTGTTGCAATTTGTAGCAGTCGGTGCTGTATTTTGCAGCTGCCATATCCTTAAAGTAATTATTATTTTTGCAGATAGGGCACCTATTGGGGCAACGTGTTGCCCTCTCTGCCCTAAAAACGTTTATGCTATTTTAGAGCATTTATTGGAGAAGCTGTTTGTGGGAACCAAAATTGGCTTACGACTTACATAACATATTTGTTTAGTACTTCCATAAGAAGTCTGAGCAAAACGAGAAGAAAATGAGAACTCGAACAAATGGCTTATCAACCCAAGATTTCTAAGAAGTTGATTTAAAACTTATCGTGTTGCAAGTCTTCGGTATTTTTTGCCCGGGGAAACTTTTTGTTATCATATAGTGCTTCATTCCGAAGCACAACTGCGCTTTCAATTTTCTAGAAGCACAGTTTGCTTGACCATGAAGCACAACTATACTCTTCGCACGGTGTGAAAAAATGACTTTTTTTCAGAAAACTTAGAAAAAACCAAGCAAGATAAGAAAATCCCCCCCAAAAAAACACATGAAAAAAGTTGTGTTCCCACGGGTTCGCCCAGCACACGACACGTGGTGGCGGCTACGCGCACCACTCGACACGCCCCCGTGCGCTCGCTCGGACCCTTGCAAGTGTGGGGATGACCGTCATATAGGCATGCCTTCGCTGTCCCGGAGGCAGGACCGGCCCGCCCATCCGTTGGCGACCACACTGTGTTTCTGCTTCGTTCTTTTTTTCATTCTTGGTTTGGAAGTGATTTTTTTATTTGTGGGTGTTGTTTGAGTTTTCTGTTTTGGACTTTTCTTCATTGTTTTCAGATTTTTTTTTCTTTTTTTGGTTTTTCACATTTTCTATAGTATCTGCAATATACGGTGAGCTTTTTTTCAAATACACATTGAACTTTTAAAAGTATACGATGAACATTTTTAAAATACACACTGAACTTTTTTTATATATGCTGAACATTTTTATATATATTGACATATTTTAATATGCGTTGAATTTTATAATTTATATTATCAATAGTATTCTAATACACATGAAACATTGTTTTGAATATACATTTAATTGAACTTTTTAATAAAAAATCTCTGAATAATTTTCGAAAATATATAATTTATTTTTGATAGGTTTAAAATATCCAGCATGTAAAAAACAACAACCGGTTTTCTGTGTGTGGAACCCGACTAAAAACCAAAGAGAAAAGAGTAATAATCGAGCGCGGGCTGAGCGGCCGGCCATCTAAAAAACAACAGCTGGTTTTTTGTGTGTAGAAGCCGTGCCTATTTGGGGAAATAACTATTGGACGCTCGCTGCGTCACAATGTCGAGCAAACGCACACAGGAGCGAGCGGGATCGCATGTACTGGGCCGGCCCAATTACGTGATTCGGTTTTTGGAACCTTCTAGCAGTTCTGTCTCGTTTTATGCATGTTGGGAACCTTCCAGAAGGTTCTCTGAACCGGTTTTTCTCTGTTTTTTCCCTTGTGTTTTCTTTTTCGGTTTTTTCCCTTTTCTGTTTCTCTTGTATTTTCTTTTTTCAACCAATGTTCAGAAATTTGAAAAATGTTCACATTTTAAGTTTTTGTTCACAAATTTAGGAAATTTGGGAAATTTCAAAAAAGGTTCCCATTTAGAAAAATTGTTCGCAAATTTTGATAATTTTAATGATTTCAAAATTTGTTCACAATTTCAAAAAATGATCGGAAACTTGAGAAGATGTTCCGGGTTTCTAATTTTGTTCTAGAATTTTTCAATTGCCCACGTTCTGAAAATTCGTTCTGACACCCAAAAATCTGTTTATTTTTCTTCTTTCTTCTTTCTTTTGTTTTTCTTTTGCTGTTTCTTTCTTTCTTCTATGTCTCTTTTTCCTTTTTTTTCTTTTTCAAGTTGATATTTTTCTTTTGTTTCAATTCAAACCTTTTAGAATTTTTAAAAAATGCTCTACTTTTAAAAATATGTTCAAAATTTGAAAAAATGTACAGGAATTTTAGAAAAAGTTCGTCTACTTCAAAATTTGTTCAGTTCACAAATTTAGAAAATGTTCCTATTTAAAAAAAACTTCCTGAATTGCCAAAAAATTTCGAGGTTGCAAAATTTGGTCTAAAATTCAAAAATGTTCGTGTTTGATAAAATGTTCACGAATTTCAAAAAATGTCCGTGGTTTCAAATTTTGTTAGGTATTTCATGAAGTTCCATTTTCAATTTTTGTTCACAAATTCAAAAAAAAATTCGCAGTTTCATTTTTTTGTAATTTCATAAAAAGTTCCATTTGTCAAATAGTTGTTCAAAAATTCAAAATTGGTCGCTGTTTAAAATTTGTTCAGGATTTCATAATTTGTTCACAACAAACATTTTCTGCAGTTTCAATTTTTTGTGCACGTATGCAAAAAATTGTTCCTGTGTGCAAAATATGTTCAGAAATGAAAAAAAATGGTCGCACTTTTTCAAAATATACACTTTCAGGAAAAATGTACAATTTGTTTTAAGATGTTCACTACAGTGTGTAATTCTGGTTCGATACAGTAGACAAGTCCGTTTTTATGGTTGTGCCAGTTACGAAAAGGGCGCGTTGGTTTGCTATATGCAATGCTAGTCAGGTGGAGTGGCTGGGAGCATGCACTTCAAAGCTGTAGGTCGCAGGTTCACTTAGAATTTCTCTCAAGGGGGTACCTGCTGGTTAGTTACTCCAATGTTTCATTTATTCTAATCATTTTTTAATTCGATAAAAGAACAAGCAGGCCTAATATTTTATTGAGGGCCTAATATTGTCTTTAACGCAAAACATGCAGGTCCAATACCTTTTTTATGTACCACATGCCTTAGATCTGGTAGACAACAGTCCACTAGTGGTAGTGGGGATATCCTAGCCAGTGTTTGGCGCATTGAACCTCCCTGGCGCCTACGCTCATCATGGATGTGCCGCGACCCATCAGAACTGGGAACAACTAGGCATCAGACTATTGATATCCTTTCCCTCTCAAAAAAAGAAGAAGACTACTGATATCCTTTCCCACTCAAAAAAAGAAGAAGACTACTGATATCCTGCTTTTATCAGACGAGTAACAAATCTGGGAGTTCTTTTGCGTGTGCAATTGGATACGTCCAATTCACCCACTAAAACAAACTAGTAGAACGCCCGTGCGTTGCTACGGGCTTTTGAAACAAAATTAAGATGTTAATAACAGATTCTACGCCCGTGCATTGTAACGGAGTTGTCTTGCGTGTGCAATTGGATGCTTCCATAAATAATGGGCCGCTAGTTACGTGGGATTAACGGTTTCCAAACGTGGGCCTTCCTGATTGCTAGCTTCCATATAGCTGCTTCTCAGGATTTTAATTAATTCGCTTCCCATCATTGACTGCACCCCTAAATCAACATCAAATTATGGTTCTACTTATTCCCCATTTGTATTTCTCTTATTCTTAGGAAAGTATCACGAACAAAGAATTTGCTTCAACTGCTATTAGAGTTTGCTTCCAAGGCGAATGATTTTTTTCCCCATGTGCACGATAGTATTTGCTTCTATCTAGAGAAACTTATGTTTCTAACCGTACAAAATTGCTTCTACCCTCAACAATTCTTTTCATCTCGACATCACTTTATCTATTCAAATATCAGTACAAATATTCGGTCAATCATTGAATTTGCTTGCATTACAACTAAAATCTGTTTCTATCCGGTAGGGATTTGTTGCTGCACACTTTTTCAATACAACTACTTGGCAAGAGTTATCATGCTTCGTGTGTTCATATACCATGTTTCCGACAACATATATATTTTCTTCGTTCAAGTCGCGGAAATTTATGTGCTTCATCCACTCATATAACTTGTGTTCGACTACCAATACATTTGCTTCCTTCATCTATACGAATATAAAAAGACCCAAATGGGCAGATCCAATTAATCTCGGCCATCAAATCATGTCAATCCAACGACCTGGACTGCTTCAATGTCAAGCGCTCAACACGTTTAGCGCGCAGTTAATTTCATGCCAAATATAGTGCTAATCACATAATAACAATCAAAGAATATCCTAATTAATATCAGCATGCACTTAATATACTTTCAAATTAACATGCATTGCACGTACACATTGACTAGTGTTACAAAAATATTAGACTGCTTCATATGCTCAGGTATGTGCTTTCCATATCCTATGACATGCTTCCGTCTACTAAGCAGTATGTCCCCCTACACATGCTTTACATAGAACAATGGTTCATAAGCTCTCGATTCCTTTCTTTCGGCATCATGGAGAGGAAGGCGCGTTAAGGTCACCACATTGTATAATTTTGTTTCCATTTACCAGAGAATTTTCTTCTGCAACATCTGAAAGATAGCACAATAACAATTTTGAAGCAATAAGAAAGAAGAATGGAAGCATACAGTTACATACACTAGCAAGTGGTATGTTAATCATTCCTAATTTTGTTAAGCATGAAAGCGCATATGTTACAAGCAAAGATTGAGAGAGCACCCAAGGAGAGACATGGGATGAAAATTGAACATGCAAGCGCGACACACTGTGGCATCAACCGTTGAATATATACAGTACTACTAGAATGAAAAGATTAATTGCACAACCTGAAGTGGCCATTGCAAGAACAGAAGTTACAGTGATAACCTGGATCTTTACTGTATAAATAAGAAGTATACGAAGCATGCTTGTTTAAAAAATAAAATAATTATCCAGATGCTCAGAAGCATTTGTACACGTAGGAAACATGGCAAAAGATTGAAGTTCAATCTACATATCAGATATATGGAAGAAGATTTTGTAATCACCTAGGAAGCATTTGTACTTAAGAATCACCTTAGGAAGCATGGATGCTATTAAGAAATGATATCTACACCTAGGAAGCATGGCAGGAGATTGAAGTCGCTCTGTACGTACATATATATGATGAACTGATGAAGAAGCATCAAGAAGCACATAGGAAGCATGAAAAATATGATATCTCAACATGACTCACCTTAATTGGAAGCATAGAACAGTGGAAACGGAAAAAAACCAAGATTGCGGCCAACATGGGCCGTTTGTTTTGTGTCACCAACATGGAAAATTGACCTATGGAAACAAATTCTCTAGCTTGAAGAAGCGTATGTATATGTAGTGCAAAGTACCATGGATAAGTAGCCTGAGAGTGTGCTCTAGGAACATAACTAGTGTTGCTTGGAACTGTTGAAATTTAAAACCAGAGTAAACATATTGTCGCCTAGATGGAGATGCATGTTTGTGTGATAGACATGCCAAATTCTCAACAGTTGGTTGATGATTTAGTGATCTAATACACAATGACAGTACGAATTCTCACCCAACAGGGAATGAAAACCAAGATCTGAACATATATTTATTGTTTTTTAGGCGGGAAGATATGAACAAAGATATCAAATAATACCCCGTCAGCTGGTTATTCCCCAGTCGGGTGGTACTCCAGCAACTGATTCAGATGATGGATAACCTGGCGAAGCACCAACCGCGGATGATGATGGATTCTCGAACCCTAGTGCCAGGATGGCCCACCTGCCATGTCGCCCGGGGGTCGCATGGGCCGGGAGGACGATGTAGTGGTGACGAGCAGAGGGACAGAACTGGCCGGTGAGGTGGTCGTGCTACTCAACGACGAGGAAAGAAGAAGGTAGGTGCGGGCGAGGCAGGGTGAGAAGGAGGTCTCGGCGACGCTAACTCCGCCGGTGCGTGCGTGGCGGAGGAAGAGCTCGGGGCGATCCATTCAATTGACGGCGATTAGGATTGAGAGGAATTAGGGAGCGAGGTTATGGCAGGGGTTGCGGGTGATTAATTACTAATCAATGGGATTGTTTTTTACATAACAACAACAATATGTGACCGTCAGATTCTAATTGAATCAACGGCATTGGACTGGTCCGACATTGGCCTTTCATCAGACTATAGATAGGAAGTATTTCCCTTGGTGATAGCAAGAGGAGCAAGGCCGCAACTTGTTTTCGTGGTCGACCGCCTGGCATATGTCCCTGACCATGAAGTCGGAGCTGCGGCGACGCAAGGTAATGCAACGGGCAACTACGCCATGTGGCGATGCAAGGCAATGCAACGGGCAACTACGCCATGTGATTTGACAGGTCAGGCTATTATGTTGACGCAAGGCATGCTTCTTTCTCTCGTGATGCTTGTTTTTTAAGTTGAAGCTGCCTAGCCCTTGATTTTTTGTTCCGAGAGAACTCGAGGGGCTGTCTGCGGTGAAGTCGGAGCCGTTTGGAAGAGCGGTGATGGCTGTTAGAGAGAATCGAGAGAGAGGAGCGAATGGAAAACAGATATATGAATGAACAGTTATTCTATTGATTGAAGATTGGGGTATTTATACCCAGTTTACAAGGCGGTTACAAAAGGAGGCAGTTGCCAAAAGTGGCACCGATATAGCAGTGATTAATAGTTAATTAACCTAATTAATTAATTCCTAACACTCCCCCTAATCAATGCTTGTCTTTGTGAATATACATCATCTTGATAGACTCCTCCTAGTATGTATTTGCCTTGAACGTTCATCATCTTCATTTTGAAAGTCTCCTCCAAAAACCCTGTGGGAAAAATATGAGGAGAATAGTGCAGATATGTTGCTAAAACTCCTTTAAACCCAGTGGGAAAAATAATAAGGAGAAAATGATGCAACATATAATGATTATTGTCTCTTGATAACTCATATGATAAAAACCTTTGAAGAAGGAGAAAAATCATCGATGAGTTTAGAGAACAATTAATATGTCTTGAGTACTTTCTTTAAAAACCCCGATAGGGAAAAAAGAAAGTATGACATGCCTCGTTAAAAACCGTTATGAGAAACTTTGAGAGAAAACTCATAAAGGAAAAGAGTGCGATTATATATGCCATCGAAAACTCCTTTAAAACCCAATGGGAAAAATATAAGGAGAAAATGATATGACATATATGAACACTTGTATCTATATTGTCTCATTAAAAACCTTTTATGAGAAACCATTAGGGAAAAACTCGTGAAGGGAAAAAGAGTACAATATATGTAATCTGATGTTTGTTAACAGGTTATACTTTGGGAGATTACTCCCCCTGAACTTTGCAAATCTGGAGGATGTCTCATATCAATTACATTGACATGATCATGACATTATGAATAATATGTCGGTTTTTCCAATATTTTGTTTGCAAACTATTTCATCACTTTTCTATAATTCATGAGGATAAGTGATCTCGAGCAATGTGCTTTGTGATATTGCTCTTCATATAACCTGTATGTATTGAGTAATACAAGTGGTAGCATCTTGATAAATCAAGTTATGTTACTCTGATGAATCTCAACCACATGGTTTTGAGTGTGGTTAATCATTCTGCTAAGCCAACCATATTTTCAATGCCTTTAGATAAAGTAATTATGTCAGAATGATAAGGGGAAGTAGCCATTAAATTCTATTTATATGAATTCCATAAGAAGGCTATTCCATCAAATTCAGTCATTGATATGGCTTTGTTGGGATCAACTAAAGAGCCAATATCATGGTCAAATCTTGATTTTCCTGATGGAATTGTTCAAGATTTATTATGAACTTGAGATATAAGTTAATATTCCTCATATCGACCATATACATTTTGTTGGTGTGATATATCCACATTGAACTTCTCAAATATGTTTTGGATATATGTAGACTGATATGTATTCTTGAGAGAATGCTCAAGTTGTAAACTTAAGCTAAATTTGGTTTAATCCAAATTTTCCGCCTTGAGATGATTTTGTATATGTTTAGGTCTTGTATAGGCATTGATGATGAAGTCATCGATATACACTAAGTGATATAAGGAAAACAAATTTTGGATTTCCTTATTAACACAGAAGTAATCATCATTCTTTGAGTAATCCCTTTGAAGAAGGAACTCATTTAGTCGGTAGTACCATATGATTTCCGACTATTTCAAGTCATAGAGTGACTTTGAAGTTTTACACAAAACATGCTACGATTTATCTTTGGATTCGGAATTTTAAGCCCTTCAGGAACTTTAAAATAGATATCCGAAATGAGTGATCCATATGAGTATGTAGTCACTGCATCCATTAACTGCATGGTATTATTTGTACTGCCTATGATATTTAGTATCGAAACATAATTCCACTAATACCAGAAGGGTATGTCACATCGTGATCGATGTCGGATCTCTGCGTGAACCCTTTTGCTACAAGCCTCGCTTTCTCACCACCTCATTGACTTTGTCTATGAATGAGAAGTTTTTAGTATTCCATATGGAAGATACTTATGAGGAGTAGGTATTACTGCAGTAAATACCACTCATTTGTTGAGCGAGTGCTATCCTTCATTACTTGCTTCCTTTTTATGTGAACCAATATGAGTGCAAGAGGCACTCTACCATGGATTTTGGTTCTGGGCCCAAAAGGTTTTAGCAATTTGAGAAGAAATATATGTCGACAAATGTAGTCTTTAGTTTATATGATCCTGATGGAATCATTGAAGTTTGTGGATAAAATATGTACTCCTTTTTAACTCCTTGTGATTTCCTACAACAAATGGAGTCAAGGTGTTTCGATGTCCCGGCACCAAAACATTTGTGCACCTTTATGCCGGGCATTGGATGATGAGCATCCAGTGAGGTGTCTTTCAACTTGATGTTGAATTACATTTACTAGTTGAGGATGTGATTTCCTCTGTTTCCGTGGAAGCATATGAGAAGTTATATCTCGTATTGTCAGATTTTCTCCCCTCTTGCTCTCATTTGGGGAGAAGAGTGGTTTATCAGGTACCTCCACTCTTCTGACACTTTACTGTAGGAATATATAATTTAGTAACACCTTGTCATCAGTAAATGTATGTGGCAGATTTGCAATGTGTTGCAAATATATAATTCTCTAAACTTCTAGTTCAGATTCTTTGAGACGTGGATATAAGGATTGAATGTCAATAACATTTCTAATTTATTTTTTCGGCATTCTTTGTGGTACTTATCTCCCCCTAATGCCGAAAATATCCTTATTGCTGATGCAATCAGCGTACGGACTATGAATAATTTTGATTGACGGATAAATTATTATTCCTCACATAGATCCCCGATTTTCTGTGAGTGCCCATTGATGTATGCTGGAGTGGTGATATCGGTATGTAACCGAATTATCGCAGATGGGAAATACTTTGTTGATTTCCACGTAGTTACTACAAGGGGAAAGTAGTATGAAATGCAGTTGGTATGATTTAGATCATACTTATGGTGTGTAAGGCCGTATGTGTCCAGCAAGAGGCTGGTAAATTTACAATTCTTTAAGATTGGTCATGTAATTCATTTCACTATCTTTGATAAGAAATTTAGTTAAACCATTCTGGGTATGTACATAGCGTACAAAAATATAATCGGACATTGCTTGTGAAATGATTTCAATGACATTGTCCATTCGAATGGGTTTTTCGATCCTGTTTTCAGGAGAATTTGCTCCTACTTTGATAAGTTGAGTAATTTATTTAGTAAGATCATGCATGTTTGTGTGTGATAAGAGACACACTTGAAATCATTTTATAAATGTTCCTATGAGTACCATGAAGTATCTAAATAATTCCACATAATGGTTAACTAATCCACATATGTCTTCTTAATGTATTCAAGGAAGATTGAGTGGCTCATTTAGAATTTTAAGGTGAGAGTGCCTTAAAACTGATTTCCCCTATGGCACATCTAGTGCGCATAAAATCTGATGATTTGGGATATTTTGCAACTTGTTAAGTTGTGACCAACAGAATTGTCAATAATTTTCTAATCATCCCAAAACCAGGATGGATAAGTCTATCAAAATAGACATTTAATTTATTAATATTTAGAAAATTATTTCGTACGCAACAATACTAAGTATGAATTTAACCATGCTATCAAATTTATTAAATATTGTATCCAAGTGATGGGATATTGAATATCCTACTACATGTAGTAGTACAAGTACAGGTTAATGCTATTTTTGGGAATAATTAGGAGATTACCTAAGGTCTCCGATATTATTGAGTGCAAATGAGTTCATCCTCCATTTTCTGCACTAGATTTTGGTCCTCCTTCTGATGAAGATTCTGAGAACAATTCTTTACCAGAATCTGGTTATTATTTGCAAATTTTCAAATTTATCCCATTGAACTTATTTGCCTTTTAATAAATTTGTGATGTGGTTCGACCATATGTTTGAGGGTTTGGTAATCATAGGTACAATATTTATATAACCACGCATCTGATAAACTTGAGAGTTGTCTTTTGATCATTTGAAAATGACCGATTCTTAAGAGATAATTCCGTCTTTGGTTGTCTATTAGCCTCCACTTTACTTCGAATTCCTCATAGTTCTATTTTGTGACAACTAACTTGCATACTATTCTCGATACTAGCATGAATTTTAAATTATGGTATAGCACCCATTGGGTGAATCTGATGATTTTAAGAAATTCCATGTTTCTTGATCATAAAAAAGGTAGTACCATCTTAAGAGGATGTAAAGTGCATTAAGGGCTTTTCAACTGGATCTGTATATAGGAAAATATTTGATCACGAGATCTCAACTTAAAGTTGATTAAAGTGACAGAATTGTGAGATGCAATAGACTTGATGTTTTGAAATCAAATGGGTGATCAATCGTGATGTGCTCATGGCAGCATGTTTCTCTCAAGGGAAAAATTGTAGTGAATAAATATTCATCCATAATTACTTAGTTTGAGAACTAAGTGAAGTTGATGACATATAAAATGCAACATATATATACTTAGCTATCAAGAGAATAGCCATTGCACAAGGTGGAGTTGTAGTGGCAATAGGCCACGGGTGGACACAATGACTGATGTCATGAATCATCTTAAAATAAATACTCCCACCTAATCTTGAATTTAGTGCATTTGGAAATGTCAGGCATGTGTTACATGAAAATACTCATGGCCAAGATGATCCTTGGTGAACCTGGGTGTATCCTTCAATACAATAGATGTGATGAAATCATTGCTAATGTTTTGGACTTCATTCTTGAGAAAATATGTGACTTCAGAGTCACTGCCAAAACACATAGACTTTTCATGTTTATCATTGGTTAGTCACTATAAAAGTATAACCACAATTTGATGTGGACCTATCAATAGTGTTTGAGACACTCAACAATTTCTATAAATTGTGGTATCCATTTTAATGAATGGACGACACTATAATTAAAATAGTGACATAGGCTCCACTGCCATGTATTTTACCAATGTAATAGAAGGTAAGTACTGGTATGTGCAAATATTTGCATAGTTGTCTATGACATATTAAAGCAAAATGAGGCTTGAATAAATGATATTTGTGGAAAATATTTGCCGTTTCAGCATGTAGTGTTCATGCATGAATACCTTTTATTATGAGAGTAAATATCTTTTTTTAGTGAACAACAACAATTGCTTCAGAGGAGCAATTTTTTTTTTACGATAGCTGATGCTATACACTCATATGTGTAGACCTTCATTTATATAGAATAACACTTTGAAGATAGTCACCGGATGCGGTGTAGATCTCGCAGTAATAGAAAAACATAGTCTGACTTTTGTCAGTAGATGTTCATAATTCTATTACCTTATGTTATGCAAAATGTATGAAATCACTTTGAAGGTAGTCATCTGTCAAAATGACATGATATAGACCTTGCAGTAATAGTGGATAGTCTGCAAAATTTGCAGTAGATGCCAGTATTACCTTATGTTATATTGAGGTAGTCACATATAATATTAATATTTGGAAGATCACTTCGAAGGTAGTCATCTTATCAAAATGACAAGATGTAGACCTCACAGTACTGATGGATAATCTGCAAATTACGCAGTAGATGCCATCAATACCTTGTGATTCCAAAATATAATATGGTGTAGTCATATTAAGTATAATCCTTGTTTTGAATTTACATCATGATTTGCAAGAGAAAAAAAATCAATTGCAAAACATAGTTGTTGCACTTATTGTAAAGAATAGCACTAGTATATTGGGGTCCATTGCAGATGTAATGATCGACCCATCCATCAACATAGCTCAATGCCTTGGGACTCAACCGATATGATATACTACGGTATTAACCAAAATCTAAAACAGTAAGCCTGATGACTTATGTTCATGTAGTATTAAGTCTGATGACTTGTTTGCCAATAAAAGAAACTAGAAGGGCTTAGTCTCAAATGGCCGAAGAGATAAGGTTTCCTATCGTCATCCTCAATGCATTTGGAATCAATCGATTTGTTCGGTATGCACATATAGCACCGGCACCGCCGCTGCGTACCAGTGTAACCGGGAGAAGGAGAGACCGAGGGTGGGCGGGTGGCGCCAGAGGGCTTGCTCGTCCAACGCCGCGCGCCAGAGGGCGCTGCCTGGCGTCGCTGCGTCCTCGGCCGCTGCGTCGACGTTGCTGTAGTGTCGTGGGCTGGTCGTGCTACCGGTGCCGCCGCGGTGGAGATCGCCGTTCTAGGCGCCGGCCATTGGTTACCCCGAGGACACGCCGCCTGTACTGGAGGGTATGCCGCGCCGTGGTCGTGCTCCGCCTGAGGGAGGAGCGCCGCGTCGAATGCTGCATCCGAGAGGTGGAGGACGCCGTCGTCGCCAAACGCCGAGGTACGCTCGCTGGGGCTTCTTCCCTTCTTTTCTCTTGTTCTTGATGCAGATTCTTCTATTCTTCTTGATTGAGAATTTCTTCCTATTTTCGTTTGAGTAGCGATCAATCCATCTCACCACGAGCATACGCCGGATGAAGCGATTTGCAAAACAGAATTTGTTATTAGATTTTTGATTGATTGCAAGAAGACAAAAACAAATTGAAGAATGTCCTGATCCAGTTTTCCTCTTTTACAGAAGCATGTCCATTGATTACTGCTGTGGACGGGAATATGGCTAATCGAATCGGCGGCATTCTTCTCTTCTCCTGTGGCCATTTCTCAGCGGAGAGCAAAAGTGCTGATAACGTGTTAGAGAGAATCGAGAGAGAGGAGCGAATGGAAAACAGATATATGAATGAACAGTTATTCTATTGATTGAAGATTGGGGTATTTATACCCAGTTTACAAGGCGGTTACAAAAGGAGGCAGTTGCCAAAAGTGGCACCGACATAGCAGTGATTAATAGTTAATTAACCTAATTAATTAATTCCTAACAATGGCAATGACATTTGTAGACAACCTCGACGATGTGTGTGAGTGTTGTTGGTAGCCAGATCGGCCAATGTGGCCTAGCTTGTGCGCGTGCTGTATCGGTTTTTAGGGGTTTTTTCGTAATTACCCGGACAACTTCATTTTCTTAATGCAATTGGAGTCCCAAGGCATGACCTTTTTTTTTATAGAAGGCACGACTTAAACACAACCGAGAGCCGGACGGAGGAGCCCGGTAGGCGGCCGCTTCCTGCCAAATACAAATTGGGTGGTCGATCGCCCCACAGTTTCCGTCCCCTCCCACCGCACCTCGGACCCATCGCCGCCGCCCTCCACCAGAATCCGTCGCCGCTCCACGCCTCGCACCTCGACGAGGACCGCTCCCCGTCGCCCTCACCGGATTCGGCGGCCGCACCGGCGGAGATCCAAGGCCGGCGCAACGCCGCGTCGACGACACGGTCCCGGTTCCTCAATTCGGCCTAGGGTTTCTCTCGGGAGGACGCGCGCCACCCGCTCACATGGCGAACGAGGTTGTTCTCGAAACTCGAATTGCCCCTCGCGTATCGTCGGTTTCTCTCTGCTTCCTATCGTTTCTACTGCTCTGTCAAGTGTTCATCACAACTGCATTAGTTGCTAGCGTTTATTATACGACTATTAGCTACAACTTCCCAAGAAAGTTTGCAGATAACATTGGACAGTGAAATGGGTCTCAACTTTGCTAGAATCTGGAGGATAAGCGGTATTTGGAGTTAACAAAATTACATAGTACATGTTTACTTTCACCACTGGTTCGTCAGTGAAAGAGGCACGCAATAAGTGCACACTAGCTTATTCATGTGATGATCAATCACAATTGTTGGCCCAAACTGGGTAACCAACTCTTGTTCGGTTCTTTCTTGAACCGTGAAAAGTGTCTAGAATTAATCCGCAGTATGCTGTGTTTGATTTATTTTTTATCAGTTATTATGACATGCCATCAGGTTTACAGGTGTTGGCAATTCTGTTTCTTCTTGCTCTGGTTGTCTACAGGGGTTGGAAAAAATGTTGCCTTCTTGTCACTAGCTGACAACCATTGAACTTGGGACCGGGACCTCTGTCGTTCCTCTTGCCAACATATCTTTCGGCTTCTGTATGATCCTTCTATCATTCACTGATGGAGCTGACCCGATCGACGCAGCCTGATTTTCACCTAGCTTATGCTGAAGGCGCCTTATCTCCTTTTCTGACACCATCAAAGTAGGTGAGGCTCCAGGGTTTCACCGAGGATCATACAGCATCAAGTTTATCTTACGTGTCGGTGTCACAAATTCTGTACATGACCACCCTTCTGCCAAGCCTCAGCTACCATGTTTCTCATCGCTCTCATGTCGTTGCAGCATGTTCTCATATACTGAAAATATTTCTCAGTTTGCTTTCGATCGGTTACTCTGTCCTCACCAGCAGTGCACATTACTAGATGGACATGTTCTGTCTAGTCAGTTTAAATGTTTCACTTGCATTAGTTGCCATTCTTGTTTGCTTTTTGTTTGTTAGTGGGGTTATCTCTACATAGTGACCAGCTTTTGCGCTTCTTCATTAGACATTTCCAAGTTCTCATTTTGTAGGTGTGCATGCGTCCAACTTTTGATCTCATCCAGAGTTGTGAGCGGTTTCAGAAACGTGGACATGGGTTTGCTGAGGAGGGCACAAGCAAGAAAAAGTCAGCTACTTCACCATCTCCATCTTCTATGGCAGACAGACAGGTTTGTAGCTGCTTACTCGACGTTGATAGGGGTGCTTTTCAGATTCAGTTCAATTGTTTCACTTACACTTGTTTTTATTTGCTTAGTTCTCAGCCAAAGTAAATTTTTTGTATGTTGTATTAGTGCATACATTTCTCAGACCTATGTTTCGAAGTCCCTAAAAAAGTGTGATTATAAGATTTCCATGTAACATATCTTTGATTTATTATTTTGTAGGCTTCATTGTCGAGTTCTGATCTCATGCTGAGTTGTGAAGGATTTCAGAAGCATGGCTAGTTCCCAACGACACATGTCAGCCATCGGTTGCTTTACACCACTGGTGCTGAAAGTTGCCTCAGTGATAATGGGAACGCCACCGCTGCTAAGGACAGCCTTAGCAACAATCTCAACCTAAAAAATGATGACAGTCTTGGAAACATCCCTTGTTACGATGATTTTCTCCCTCTTGAGGATGATTCCGGTGATACGCTTATAGATGATGATGGTACTTCCTCTCCCTCCCTGCCCCACTCTCATTTACGTGTATGCATGTTAAAGGTTTTCTTATTGGAGAATATTATCAGAACTGGCACTCAAGGGCAAATTCTGTTTACTTGTCTGTATCAGGGATAGGAATTATCCAAAGGGTTAGTCCTATGGAATCTATCAAAAGGCTACTATTGAAGAGATCTGCGTTGAGTATCTCTTCTGCTGAGTTAGGTGTCAATACGAAGTTAAGTATGATTCCAGAATCTTCGAGAGATTTTAGGCATAGTGGTGATCTTTGTTGGCACAAGTATTATCACATGAGTGAAGTATCTCAGAGTAAGCAACTTTTTCCTTACCCTGTATCTATTCACTTTATTTGCAGACACGTATTTATATACTGAATAAGTATCCTTTTTTTTTAGCTGTTTTGCCACCAAAGCGATATACTCGGTGCGAACCTTTGACTGCGGTGCGGTGCTTTCACGAGCCACAGGCTATGCTCCAGGTTTTTTCTATCAAGCTGAAGGCATATCTCCAAGCTATAGGCAGTTCAGTCGATGTATATGGTTTTGTTGCAGTCCGGGATGGTGAGGATTATCACCGAAATTATCTTTTCAATCGACCCCGAACTGACCCAGTGACCATGAACACGGTAATTATTTTTACGCCTTAAATTTGACCTGATATTTTGGTAGTAAATCTGCATATAATGGTCTTCTGTAGTGTCCAGTCAAGCTTTTGCGGCTTTACTTCTATTTTTGTATGGACATGTTTACATTGAGTAAAATGCACAGTAGGTCCTAAAACTATCTAAGGATTGTCAAGCTAGTCCTAATACTATGAAAATGCACATCTACTTTCTAAAAGTTTGCTAAGTGTGTCACCTGCAGTCCTATCTGCACTGCATCAGCTTTGACTTGCACAGGTGGCAGGTCAACAACTGCCATGTGGCAACTTTTTGCACAAATCCCCCGGAAAGGTCTTCTCTTTGAATTTTATTACCCCTCATCTTTGCACGTATCATCTATTCCTCTCTCTGGCCCTCCTCTCCACCTATGCCGATGTCATCTAGCCATCAACTAGCCAAAACACTTGCAATTCTCGTACATAGGCTAATAGCATAGCACAAAGCAAGAAAAAAACAAAACAAGACAAAGAAACATGGAAGCAGAGGGGATTGATCACGGTGGTTTGCATCGCATGTGGAAGCAGAGCTACAACAGCGGCACCATAAAATTGACCAATGGGAAATAACAAGGGAGCAGAGAGGAGGGCACACACTAGACTAATCGAGCTAGAACTCACCAATGGTGGAGGTTGAGGGCAGCGGCTCGACATCTGATGTCGGGGACAAACATTCCAATTGAAATGTTGTGGTACGTGGGATAACAAGTCTGTGGTGGGATTTGTCCGGCTCGTTGTGGTGCTCCTCTACGTGGGTGGAATCGGGTCAGCATGCTCTGGTGATTGCCGGTGGCGGGGGCGACCTGCCACATGACAGTGGTCAACCTGCCACATGTGCAAGTCAAAGCTGATACAATGCGGATAGGACTGCGGGTGACACACTTAGCAAACTTTTATGACCTAGAAGTGCATAGTATTAGGACTAACTAGGCATCCCTCAAATAGTTTTAGGACTTGTTGTGTATTTTACTCTTTACATAATCTAAGTAAATTTGTATGTTTGTCATGGATATAATGCTTTTACATTCATTGATCATGGTACAAGATTAGCATAACACTTCACAGTAAAGTTGGAACTTGTGAGCATATCTTACTTAGAAATGCACACTGTTCACTTCTTTTGGCTCTGAAAGCCCTCAAATGTGAATGCATCACAGCACACTTAGATGACATGATAAATAAAATTAAGCACGTGTAGATTATTTTTAAGACATTCATGCTGATTTGTTCTGAAAAGTTCCATCTCATTTGACGTCTCAACTAACTTGGCTATATAGTTGCAACATCTCTGACATGTTGCCATCAAGAAAAGATTCTGACATGCTAATTCTTTTCCCTGTCGAAATTCAGACCAGCGACTACCTGCCTTTGATGAGTCCAATAAGAGGCATGTCCATGACATTTGAATGCTTGATCGAAGTTGATATCAGAATAAAGGGAGATATAGAAGATGTCACTCTAGTCGATGGGTGTTCCGATCTTATCGAGAGTCATTGTCTATATGACACAGAAATTGAGTGCACAATGGATGATACAAATGGTGCGGCCATATTCGATTTTATCATCTTCCATAGAGCGCTCGAGGCGACGATAGAGTTGAATTTCACGAAGGTGCCTAGACGAGGCATGGAGGTGAAGATGTGTGGGTACACCGCCATTTCGAAGAGCCTTTATGACTTCATGGGCGAGCAGCGTGAGTGTGATCGGTTCGTTACCTCTGCCGGGAAACATCCACAGTACTTCATAGCGGCTGTGCCGTTTGAAGATACACTGTTTGTTGACTTCATGGAGGGAAAGCTGTCGATTCCTTTCAAGGCAGCAGTTCATGGCAGCCAAGAGAGAGAATACCATTTCAGCAACAGTGCCCTGGTGTCGGTGACGGTTTCTTGGTCGTCGACCTATTACTGAACCTAGCAAGATATATAGATAGGTAATGCAGAGTGTCAACTAATCGCCACCTGTTAGATTTTAATTCATGTAACTTGATAGATTGTAAACTAGTATATTTATGTTGCTTTGTGCGACACACATCCACTTGTACGGAGTATTCTTATCGACTCAGCCTTTGCGCAGTGAGAGTATTATTTTGGAAATTCAAACTTTTAGTGACGAAAAATTGGGAGTTGAATTTTATTTTTTGTACCTTTTGGAAAATTAAACTTTCCTAAAGCTAAATTTTCAGCTAAAAAATGAATTTGAAATTCTGAATCATTCATGTTTTTTGGAGCTTCATAAAAGGAGAAGATAACCCTGAAAAAATGATACACGAGCGAGCACCACCGAGGAGAGAACCACAACAACGTCTAACTGTTGTGGAGTGATTTCATTCAGGTTTTTTGAATTAGGAGGGTTGACCGAGATCAATTTGAAACCAAAAGAAAAAAAGAAAAAAAAAGAATGAAATAGAAGAATCAAAGAAAAAAAGAAACCAAATGAATAATGCAAAACAGTGAAACCTATAAAGAAACAAAGGAAAATACCGTTGAAAAACAAGAAAGAAATAAAAACCAAAGAAATTAAAAAGAAAAATGATAAAGAAAAGAAAGACAGATGTAAACCATGAAATAAGCAAAAGAAAAACCAAAGAAAAGCACAAGGAAACTAAAAACCTGTACTATAATGATGTAAACATAATAAACAAGAAAACTGAAGAAGAAATATGAAAACCAACAAAAAAATAAAATAAAACAAAAACAAACAGAAAACCTGAATGTACACAGCAACGAAGCAGCGAGCAATGAAGGAAACAAGTAGCACACCATTGGGCCGGCCCACAAGCGCTTTCTGTGCAGGAAAACTTCATCGACGATGCTAGTCTCACTATAAGCTAGACATAATGCATACAAAATGATTCAAACTACGAAACTGAATAGAGAAGCATGACTGGATGAATAAGAGGGGACAAACTGTTTGGGATGGACAAATTTATGGAGAATTAAGGTTTGTTCGAAGTTAAAAAACTTCCCATGGCGTTTGGCTCAGCATTCTATACCTCCAACAGCGCTCCTTAATCACCTCATCAACGAGCGCATGTTGTCTTTGTGATGTAGATGATACGTGGAGGCATGCAATGCTTAATTGTTCAGTCGCAAGAAGCACTTAAGCACTGCCTACAGATGCAATTATTGAACAGTTGAGTACAAACGACGACGATGATAACAATACAAAACGTTGGTTGTTTGCTATGCACGACTCACTTGCAGATGACGAGTTCACCACCTTTGTAGTGACTCTTTGGGCAGTGTGGGGAGCGCGACGAAAAGCAATATAATTAAGAGGACATCTATCAAAGCCCATTTGTTGTCCATAGCTTTGTGCAACATTACCTAGGCGAGCCGCGAGCAATCCAACCCACGGGTGACTCAGGTGCATGTTTCATCCCCGAACTGGTCAACATAGTGGATCGCGCCGCCTGCTAGGCTAGCAAAATTAAATGTTGACCCCGCTATTGGGAGAGGAGGATCGTATGGAGCTGTCGGCGCAATCTGTAAAGATCAAGCCGGTACGTTCCTTGGTGCGTCAGCAGTAGTTTTCCCAAATATTTCTGATTCGACGACTCTCGAATCACCGGCCATCAGGGAGGCGTTGGTCTTAGAAGATGATTTGTACAAGAGGAGCATTCAAGTGGCGTCGGATTGCAAAGTGGTAGTGGACGATATACAACAGATGAACCCAGTGATCTACGGGGCGATCATACATGAAATCATACAACTGAAAACTCTTTTTTACTTTTTGTAGTGTTATCCATGAATTTCGGAGCTCAGATGTCAAGGCTCACAAACTCGCGAAGCATGCATTATCCCTAGGGGATGGCCGCCATGTTTGGTTAGGTCAGCATAATGGTCTTTATTTCATCCTTGTAAACATTGTGACGATTAAATAAAAAGCTTCGGAGTTTTCCTTAAAAAACCTAGACATAGCTTTCGCGGGGAGGAGAGATGGGCACGCTCCTCTGGATCGACGCTGGAGTCCTGCAGACGCCTATGCGGATTTGGCAAAGAGTACGGCTGATGCAGCCAAGTTTTTTGAGGATCAAAAAGATGATGAAGTGGAAAAGTTGTTTTGGTTGCAGTTCAGTGCTCCAACGCGCACATTGCCTTTGAGTGAGAAGATGGCTGCTGTGGCTGAGCTCCACAGGCTGTCCGGTCTTGCAATGCGGTCTGTAATAGACCATCTATGGCCGAAGAGGCCTAAGCCGGACAGTTATTTTTGTTTAGTGCAACAATTCCTTGGTGCCGTATCGCGGATTGATGCCATGAAGAGGTCAGCGTGCATAGAGGATGCACGGATGGCTCTTGCCCGTGTTAAAGCATATTGGACAGATATGGAGGCCACCATCGTTGCGACCCAGAATCCGACGGGGGGCTAGGATCCGGCCGAGCACATCTTGGAGCAGGTAGCAGAAGGTGCTCGATTAATAGAGGCTCAGTGCTCGAAGAATGTCATGTTCGAGTGACAAATCGTGTCATTGTAAAAACAATGTTATTTTGATTATGGAGGCTATATTTATACTTTTTGCCCGAAAGTGTTATTATGCCACCTGTGCGGCCGTTA
>NC_041381.1:18388733-18438725 GCF_002162155.2 Triticum dicoccoides | reverse complement strand
TATCAATTCTGAAAGTTAGCAGTCGTTGGCTTCGGCCCCCACGCATATAATTGTTGGGGATCGTTGCAGAAAACAAAAATTTTTCCTACGGTTTCACCAAGATCCATCTATGAGTTCATCTAGCAACGAGTGATTAGATGCATCTACGTACCTTGTAGATCGTGAGCGGAAGCGTTCAAAGAACGGGGATGATGTAGTCGAACACAACGTGATCCAAATCACCGGAGATCCTAGCACCGAACGGACGGCACCTCCGCGTTCAACACACGTACGGAACAGCCACGTCTCCTCCTTCTTGATCCAGCAAGGGGAGAGGAGAGGTTGAGGGAGATGGCACCAACAGCAGCACGACGGCGTGGTGTTGATGGAGCTGCAGTACTCCGGCAGGGCTTCGCTAAGCGCTATGGAGGAGGAGGAGGTGTTGGAGAGGGAGAAGGAGGCAACCAAAGGCCTAGGATGAAAGCCCTACTTCCCCCACTATATATAGGAGGGCCAAGGGGGGGGGGGGGCGCCGGCCCTAGGAGATCCAATCTCCTAGGGGGGCGGCGGCCAAGGGGGGTTTCCCTCCCCCCCAAGGCACCTAGGAGGTGCCTTCCCCTCCTAGGACTCTTTCCCCTTGTAACCCTAGGCGCATGGGCCTCTTTGGGGCTGGTGCCCTTGGCCCATGTAGGCCAAGGCGCACCCCCTACAGCCCATGTGGCCCCCGGGGACAGGTGGCCCCACCCGGTGGACCCCCGGAACCCCTCCGGTGGTCCCAGTACAATACCGATAACCCCAAAACTTGTCCCGGTGCCCGAAATAGGACTTCCCATATATAAATCTTTACCTCCGGACCATTCCGGAACTCCTCGTGACGTCCCGGATCTCATCCGGGACTCCGAACAACATTCGGGTTACTGCATATGTTGGGGAACGTAGCAGAAATTCAAAATTTTCCTACGTGTCACCAAGATCTATCTATGGAGAAACCAGCAACGAGTAGAAAGAGAGTGCATCTACATACCCTTGTAGATCGCTAAGCGGAAGCGTTCAAGTGAACGGGGTTGATGGAGTCATACTCGTCATGATTCAAATCACCGATGATCAAGTGCCGAACGCACGGCACCTCCGTGTTCAACACACGTACAGCCCGGTGACGTCTCCCACGCCTTGATCCAGCAAGGAGAGAGGGAGAGGTTGAGGAAGACTCCATCCAGCAGCAGCACAACGGCGTGGTGGTGGTGGATGAGTGTGGCAATCCAGCAGGGCTTCGCTAAGCACCACGGGAGAGGAGGAGTACTTGGGAGAGAGGAGAAGGCTGCAACCAAAGGCAGAGATCGAATCACGTGTATTTTCTCTGTCCCATGGGCAGCCCTATGCCTCACTATTTATAGGGGGAGAGGGGGCTGCGCCCCCTTTTAGGGTTTCCCACCCCAAGGGGTGCGGCCAGCCCTAGATGGGACTTGGGGAGGCGGCCAAGAGGGGGAGGAGAGGGAGGCGCAGGGAGCATGGGCCTTAGGGCCCATCTGCCCTAGGGTTTGCCCCCTCCCACCCTCCCCTGCGCCTTGGGCCCCTTGTGGGGGGCGCACCAACCCACCTGGGGCTGGTTCCCTCCCACACATGGCCCACGCAGCCCTCTGGGGTAGGTGGCCCCACTTGGTGGACCCCCGGGACCCTCCCGGTGGTCCCGGTACTTTACCGATAAAACCCGAAACTTTTCCGGTGACCAAAACAGGACTTCCCATATATAAATCTTTACCTCCGGACCATTCCGGAACTCCTCGTGACGTCCGGGATCTCATCCGGGACTCCGAACAACATTCGGTAACCACATACAAGCTTCCTTTATAACCCTAGCGTCATCGAACCTTAAGTGTGTAGACCCTACGGGTTCGGGAGACATGTAGACATGACCGAGACGTTCTCCGGTCAATAACCAACAGCGGGATCTGGATACCCATGATGGCTCCCACATGTTCCACGATGATCTCATCGGATGAACCACGATGTCAAGGACTTAATCAATCCCGTATACAATTCCCTTTGTCTAGCGGTATTGTACTTGCCCGAGATTCGATCGTCGGTATCCTTATACCTTGTTCAATCTCGTTACCGGTAAGTCTCTTTACTCATTCCGTAACACATCATCCCGTGATCAACTCCTTGGTCACATTGCGCAAATGATGATGTCCTACCGAGTGGGCCCAGAGATACCTCTCCGCTTACACGGAGTGACAAATCCCAGTCTCGATTCGTGCCAACCCAACAGATACTTTCGGAGATACCTGTAATGCACCTTTATAGCCACCCAGTTACGTTGTGACGTTTGGTACACCCAAAGCACTCCTACGGTATCCGGGAGTTGCACAATCTCATGGTCTAAGGAAAAGATACTTGACATTAGAAAAGCTCTAGCAAACGAACTACACGATCTTTGTGCTATGCTTAGGATTGGGTCTTGTCCATCACATCATTCTCCTAATGATGTGATCCCGTTATCAACGACATCCAATGTCCATAGCCAGGAAACCATGACTATCTGTTGATCACAACGAGCTAGTCAACTAGAGGCTCACTAGGGACATATTGTGGTCTATGTATTCACACGTGTATTACGATTTCCGGATAATACAGTTATAGCATGAATAAAAGACGATTATCATGAACAAGGAAATATAATAATAACTAATTTATTATTGCCTCTAGGGCATATTTCCAACAGCATATACATATCCCTACAACCCTAGCGTCACCGAACCTTAAGTGTGTAGACCCTACGGGTTCGGGAGACATGTAGACATGACCGAGATCGCTCTCCGGTCAATAACCAACAGCGGGATCTGGATACCCATGTTGGCTCCCACATGCTCCTCGATGATCTCATCGGATGAACCACGATGTCGAGGATTCAAACAACCCCGTATACAAATCCCTTTGTCAATCGATATGTTACTTGCCCGAGATTCGATCGTCGGTATCCCAATACCTCGTTCAATCTCATTACCGGCAAGTCACTTTACTCGTACCGTAATGCATGATCCCGTGACCAGACACTTGGTCACTTTGAGCTCATTATGATGATGCATTACCGAGTGGGCCCAGTGATACCTCTCCGTCATACGGAGTGACAAATCCCAGTCTTGATCCATGTCAACCCAACAGACATTTTCGGAGATACCCGTAGTATACCTTTATAGTCACCCAGTTACGTTGTGACGTTTGGCACACCCAAAACACTCCTACGGTATCCGGGAGTTACACGATCTCATGGTCTAAGGAAAAGATACTTTGACATTGGAAAACTCTACCAAACGAACTATACGATCTTGTGCTATGTTTAGGATTGGGTCTTGTCCATCACATCATTCTCTTAATGATGTGATCTCGTTATCAATGACATCCAATGTCCATAGTCAGGAAATCATGACTATCTGTTGATCAATGAGCTAGTCAACTAGAGGCTTACTAGGGACATGTTGGTGTCTATTATTCACACATGTATTACGATTTCCGGATAACACAATTATAGCATGAATAAAGACAATTATCATGAACAAGGAAATATAATAATAATGCTTTTATTATTGCCTCTAGGGCATATTTCCAACAGTCTCCCACTTGCACTAGAGTCAATAATCTAGTTACATTGTGATGAATTGAACACCCATGGAATTCTGGTGTTGATCATGTTTTGCTCTAGGGAGAGGTTTAGTCAACGGATCCGCTACATTCAGGTCCGTATGTACTTTACAAATCTCTATGTCTCCATCTTGAACATTTTCACGAATGGAGTTGAAGCGACGCTTGATGTGCCTTGTCTTCTTGTGAAACCTGGGCTCCTTGGCAAGTGCAATAGCTCTAGTGTTGTCACAGAAGAGTTTGATTGGCCCCGACGCATTGGGTATGACTCCTAGGTCGGTGATGAACTCCTTCACCCATATTGCTTTATGTGCTGCCTCCGAGGCTGCCATGTACTCCGTTTCACATGTAGATCCCGCCACGACGCTCTGCTTGCAACTGCACCAGCTTACTGCCCCACCATTCAAAATATACACGTATCCGGTCTGTGACTTAGAGTCATCCAGATCTGTGTCGAAGCTAGCATCGACGTAACCTTTTACGACGAGCTCTTCGTCACCTCCATAAACGAGAAACATTTCCTTTGTCCTTTTCAGGTACTTCAGGATATTCTTGACCAATGTCCAGTGTTCCTTGCCGGGATTACTTTGGTACCTTCCTACCAAACTTACGGCAAGGTTTACATCAGGTCTGGTACACAGCACGGCATACATAATAGAACCTATGGCTGAGGCATAGGGGATGACACTCATCTCTTCTATATCTTCTGCCGTGGTCGGACATTGAGCTGAGCTCAATTTCACACCTTGTAACACAGGCAAGAACCCCTTCTTAGATTGATCCATATTGAACTTCTTCAATATCTTATCAAGGTATGTGCTTTGTGAAAGACCTATGAGGCGTCTTGATCTATCTCTATAGATCTTGATGCCTAATATATAAGCAGCTTCTCCAAGGTCCTTCATTGAAAAACTCTTATTCAAATAGGCCTTGATGCTGTCCAAGAGTTCTATATCATTTCCCATCAAAAGTATGTCATCTACATATAGTATGAGAAATGCTACAGAGCTCCCACTCACTTTCTTGTAAACGCAGGCTTCTCCATAAGTCTGTGTAAACCCAAACGCTTTGATCATCTCGTCAAAGCGAATGTTCCAACTCCGAGATGCTTGCACCGGCCCATAAATCGAGCGTTGGAGCTTGCACACCTTGTTAGCATTCTTAGGATCGACAAAACCTTCCGTCTGCATCATATACAATTCTTCCTTAAGGAAACCATTAAGGAATGCCGTTTTGACGTCCATTTGCCATATTTCATAATCGTAGAATGCGACAATTGCTAACATGATTCGGACGGACTTCAGCTTCGCTACCGGTGAGAAAGTCTCATCGTAGTCAACCCCTTGAACTTGTCGATAACCCTTAGCGACAAGCTGAGCTTTATAGATGGTCACATTACCATCCGCGTCTGTCTTCCTCTTAAAGATCCATTTATTTTCTATGGCTCGCCGCTCAACGGGCAAGTCAGTCAAAGTCCATACTTCGTTTTCGTACATGGATCCTATCTCGGATTTCATGGCTTCTAGCCATTTGTCGGAATCCGGGCCCGCCATCGCTTCTTCATAGTTTGAAGGTTCACCGTTGTCTAACAACATGATTTCCAAGACAGGGTTGCCGTACCACTCTGGTGCGGAACGTGTCCTTGTGGACCTTCGAATTTCAGTAGGAGCTTGATCAGAAGTATCTTGATCATCATCAATAACTTCCTCTCTAGTAGGTGCAGGCACCTCAGGAACATTTTCTTGAGTTGTGCCATTTTCCGGTTCAAGAGGTAACACTTCATCAAGTTCTACTTTCCTCCCACTTACTTCTTTCGAGAGAAACTCTTTCTAGAAAGAATCCATTTTTGGCAACAAAGATCTTGCCTTCGGATCTGAGGTAGAAGGTATAACCAACAGTTTCTTTAGGGTATCCTATGAAGACGCATTTTTCCGACTTGGGTTCGAGCTTTTCAGGTTGAAGTTTCTTGACATAAGCATCGCATCCCCAAACTTTCAGAAACGACAACTTAGGTTTCTTACCAAACCATAATTCAAACGGTGTCGTCTCAACGGATTTCGACGGAGCCCTATTTAAAGTGAATGCGGCAGTCTCTAAAGCATAGCCCCAAAAAGATAGCGGTAAATCGGTAAGAGACATCATAGATCGCACCATATCTAATAGAGTGCGATTACGATGTTCGGACACACCATTACGCTGAGGTGTTCCAGGCGGCGTGAGTTGTGAAACTATTCCACATTTTCTTAAGTGTGTGCCAAATTCGTGACTCAAGTATTCTCCTCCACGATCTGATCGTAGAAACTTGATTTTCCTGTCACGTTGATTCTCAACCTCACTCTAAAATTCCTTGAACTTTTCAAAGGTTTTAGACTTGTGTTTCATTAGGTAGATATACCCATATCTACTCAAATCATCAGTGAGGGTGAGAACATAATGATAGCCACCACGAGCCTCAACACTCATTGGACCGCACACATCAGTATGTATGATTTCCAATAAGTTGGTTGCTCGCTCCATTGTTCCTGAGAACGGAGTCTTGGTCATCTTACCCATGAGGCATGGTTCGCACGTGTCAAATGATTCGTAATCAAGAGACTCTAAAAGTCCATCTGCATGGAGCTTCTTCATGCGTTTGACACCTATGTGACCAAGGCGGCAGTGCCACAAGTATGTGGGACTATCATTATCAACCTTACATCTTTTGGTACTCACACTATGAATATGTGTAGCAATACGCTCGAGATTCATTAAGAATAAACCATTTACCATAGGAGCATGACCATAAAACATATCTCTCATATAAATGGAACAACCATTATTCTCAGATTTAAATGAGTAGCCATCTCGAATTAAACGAGATCCTGATACAATGTTCATGCTCAAAGCTGGCACTAAATAACAATTATTGAGGTTTAAAACTAATCCCGTAGGTAAATGCAGAGGCAGCGTGCCGACGGCGATCACATCGACCTTGGAACCATTCCCGACGCGCATTGTCACCTCGTCCTTCGCCAGTCTCCGCTTATTCCGCAGCCCCTGTTTTGAGTTACAAATGTGAGCAACTGCATCGGTATCAAATACCCAGGAGCTACTACGGGTACTAGTAAGGTACACATCAATTACATGTATATCATATATACCTTTTGTTTTGCCGGCCTTCTTGTCCGCTAAGTATTTGGGGCAGTTCCGCTTCCAGTGACCACTTGCCTTACAATAAAAGCACTCGGTCTCGGGCTTGGGTCCATTCATTGGCTTCTTCCCGGCAGCTTGCTTGCCGGGCGCGGCAACTCCCTTGCCGTCCTTCTTGAAGTTCTTTTTACCCTTGCCTTCTTGAACTTAGTGGTTTTATTGACCATCAACACTTGATGTTCCTTCTTGACTTCTACCTCTGCTGATTTCAGCATTGCAAATACCTCAGGAATGGTCTTTTCCATTCCCTGCATATTGAAGTTAATCACAAAGCTCTTGTAGCTCGGTGGAAGCGACTGGAGGATTTTGTCAATGACCGCATCATCCGGGAGATTAACTCCCAGCTGAGTCAAGCGGTTATGTAACCCAGACATAGTGAGTATGTGCTCACTGACAGAACTATTTTCCTCCATCTTACAGCTGAAGAATTTGTCGGAGACTTCATATCTCTCGACCCGGGCATGAGCTTGGAAAACCATTTTCAGCTCTTCGAACATCTCATATGCTCCATGTCTCTCAAAACGCTTTTGGAGCTCCGGCTCTAGGCTGTAAAGCATGCCACACTGAACGAGGGAGTAGTCATCGGTACGTGCCTGCCAAGCGTTCATAACGTCTTGTTCTGCAGGGAGAACAAGTGCGTCACCCAGCGGTGCTTGTAGGACATAATCTTTCTTGGCAGCTATGAGGATGATCCTCAGGTTCCGGACCCAGTCCGTATAGTTGCTGCCATCGTCTTTCAGCTTAGTTTTCTCTAGGAACGTGTTGAAGTTGAGGACTACATGGGCCATTTGATCTACAAGACATATTGTAAAGATTTTAGACTAAGTTCATGATAATTAAGTTCATCTAATCAAATTATTAAATGAACTCCCACTTAGATAGACATCCCTCTTCTAGTCATCTAAGTATAACATGATCCGAGTCAACTAGGCCGTGTCCGATCATCACGTGAGACGGACTACTCAACGTCGGTGAACATCTTCATGTTGATCGCATCTTCTATACGACTCATGCTCGACCTTTCGGTCTTCTGTGTTCCGAGGCCATGTCTATACACATGCTAGGCTCGTCAAGTCAACCTAAGTGTTTGCATGTGTAAATATGTCTTACACCCATTGTATGTGAATGTTTTGAATCAAACACCCGATCATCACGTGGTGCATTGAAACAACGAACTGTCGCAATGGTGCACAGTTAGGGGGAACACTTTCTTGAAATTATTATGAGGGATCATCTTATTTACTACCGTCGTTCTAAGTAAACAAGATGCAAAACATGATAAACATCAAATGCAATCAAATAATAATAGTGACATGATATGGCCAATATCACATAGCTCCTTTGATCTCCATCTTGGGGCTCCATGATCATCTTGTCACCGGCTTGACACCATGATCTCCATCATCATGATCCCCATCATCGTGTCTCCATGAAGTTGCTCGCCAACTATTACTTCTACTACTATGGATAACGCGTTTAGCAATAAAGTAAAGTAATTTACATGGCGTTTCTCAATGACACGCAGGTCATACAAAAAATAAAGACAACTCCTATGGCTCCTGCCGGTTGTCATACTCATCGACATGCAAGTCGTGATTCCTATTACAATAGAATGAACATCTCATACATCACATATAGATCATTCATCATTCATCACAACTTTGGCCATATCATATCACAAAGCACTTGCTGCAAAAACAAGTTAGACGTCCTCTAATTGTTGTTGCATGTCTTACGTGGCTGAAGTAGGGTTCTAGCAAGAACGTTTTCTTACCTACGTGAAACCACAACGTGATTTGTCAACTTCTATTTACCCTTCATAAGGACCCTTTTCATCGAATCCGCTCCAACTAAAGTAGGAGAGACAGACACCCGCCAACCACCTTATGCAACTAGTTTATGATAGTCGGTGGAACCGGTCTCACGTAAGCGTACGTGTAAGGTTGGTCCGGGCCGCTTCATCCCACAATACCATTGAAGCAAGATAAGACTAGTAACGGCAAGAAAGTTGACAACATCTACACCCACAACAAATTGTGTTCTACTCGTGCAAGAAGAACTACGCATAGACCTAGCTCATGATGCCACTGTTGGGGAACGTTGCAGAAAACAAAAAATTTTCCTACGGTTTCACCAAGATCCATCTATGAGTTCATCTAGAAACGAGTGATTAGATGTATATACGTACCTTGTAGATCGCGAGCGGAAGCGTTCAAAGAACGGGGATGATGTAGTCGAACACGACGTGATCCAAATCACCGGAGATCCTAGCACCGAACGGACGGCACCTCCGCGTTCAACACATGTACGGAACAGCCACGTCTCCTCCTTCTTGATCCAGCAAGGGGAGAGGAGAGGTTGAGGGAGATGGCACCAATAGCAGCACGACAGCGTGGTGTTGATGGAGCTGCAGTACTCCGACAGGGCTTCGCTAAGCGCTATGGAGGAGGAGGAGGTGTTGGAGAGGGAGAAGGAGGCAACCAAAGGCCTAGGATGAAAGCCCTCCTTCCCCCACTATATATAGGAGGGCCAAGGGGGGGGGGCGCCAGCCCTAGGATATCCAATCTCCTAGGGGGGGCGGCGGCCAAGGGGGGTTTCCCTCCCCCCCAAGGCACCTAGGAGGTGCCTTCCCCTCCTAGGACTCTTTCCCCTTGTAACCCTAGGCGCATGGGCCTCTTTGGGGCTGGTGCCCTTGGCCCATATAGGCCAAGGCGCACCCCCTACAGCCCATGTGGCCCCCGGGGACAGGTGGCCCCACCCGGTGGACCCTCGGGACCCCTCCGGTGGTCCCGGTACAATACCGATAACCCCGAAACTTGTCCCGGTGCCCGAAATAGGACTTCCCATATATAAATCTTTACCTCCGGACCATTCCGGAACTCCTCGTGACGTCCGGGATCTCATCCGGGACTCCGAACAACATTCGGGTTACTGCATATACATATCCCTACAACCCTAGCATCACCGAACCTTAAGTGTGTAGACCCTACGGGTTCGGGAGACATGTAGACATGACCGAGATCGCTCTCCGGTCAATAACCAACAGCGGGATCTGGATACCCATGTTGGCTCCCACATGCTCCTCGATGATCTCATCGGATGAACCACAATGTCGAGGATTCAAACAACCCCGTATACAAATCCCTTTGTCAATCGATATGTTACTTGCCCGAGATTCGATCGTCGGTATCCCAATACCTCGTTCAATCTCGTTACCGGCAAGTCACTTTACTCGTACCGTAATGCATGATCCCGTGACCAGACACTTGGTCACTTTGAGCTCATTATGATGATGCATTACTGAGTGGGCCCAGTGATACCTCTCCGTCATATGGAGTGACAAATCCCAGTCTTGATCCATGTCAACCCAACAGACACTTTCGGAGATACCCGTAGTATACCTTTATAGTCACCCAGTTACGTTGTGACGTTTGGCACACCCAAAACACTCCTACGGTATCCGGGAGTTACACGATCTCATGGTCTAAGGAAAAGATACTTTGACATTGGAAAACTCTAGCAAACGAACTATACGATCTTGTGCTATGTTTAGGATTGGGTCTTGTCCATCACATCATTCTCCTAATGATGTGATCTCGTTATCAATGACATCCAATGTCCATAGTCAGGAAATCATGACTATCTGTTGATCAACGAGCTAGTCAACTAGAGGCTTACTAGGGACATGTTGGTGTCTATTATTCACACATGTATTACGATTTCCGGATAACACAATTATAGCATGAATAGAGACAATTATCATGAACAAGGAAATATAATAATAATGCTTTTATTATTGCCTCTAGGGGATATTTCCAACAATAATGCGGGGGTGTTTTGCGAAAATATGCGTAATCACACTTGATCCAACGTCTTGGTCCATTAAGGAGGTGATCGCACGCCGAACTAGGCAACCGGACTATATAGCTTTAACACTTTCACTTAGCCATAGGAGTTTGACGGTGGGGCTACTATGTAGCCCCTTGTACCTTTGCGTGCATCCGAATCCGGGCGCGTGTGTACATGACCGGTAAGCGGTCCTTCGTTAATGCGGAGGAACCCTGAAGGTTCCAATGAGTCCTCGAGTGGTTGAACAGTCTCTCGCTATATCATGACAGTCAGTTTTCGGCTTTCTCTACTGAGGTGCACGTCCGGAATAACCAGGGCATAATCGCAGTAGTTCTCCTTTGGTCGCCTTAGCCTATAAGAACGGAACGTAAGGCGGCAAACCCAAGAGCCGGGCAAACCCAACATTTGACCAAAGACATGATTCGGAGCTGATGCATATGAGGCCAAACTCGCGACGCCGAACACTCCCGAAGGTATTCAGACTTTATAACATATACTGGGCTGAGTATGGCCCTTTATTATGAATCCTATATTCCCAGGTACGTGCATTAGTCTGTCGTGGCGAAATGCCAATAACGGCAGTATCCTCTATGGGTGTAGTACCCATGGGATGTGTAAGCAACAAGAGACAATAAAGAAGGTTTACACAGGGGCTTAATCTAAAGAGAAATCTTTGAGCAGGGCCCTGCTGCACGTCTGCGCCTTTGTCCCCGTTGTGCCGTGTCCTGGGAGGGTGTCGCACGAATGGTGTCTGTAAAAATAAAAACTCATGTAGAAGAGTATGACGTAAGCGTGCGAAAAGTTGGCTATCACTAATGGATAGTAAAAGTGTAAGACATTGGCCTGTTAATAAGGTCAGGCCGAGAATTGGGCTTTATTAATTATCTATGGCCCCTGGTGTCCTCTATGAGATTACATGTGTGGCGCCTAGATCAAGGTGATCTAGGCTGCCGGACTCGTCTAACCGTGTTCGTGGTCTTAACGACCAATCATGCTTTCTGGTATTAGAGGCCGCTTAGAGTCCGGCTGCTGGAGCCGTCGCGTATTCCTCTACGCGTAAGGAACACTCTGTGTTTCCGTTAACGGTGATGACGCCACGTGGACCGGGCATCTTGATTTTAAGATAGGCATAATGCGGTACTACGTTGAAGCGGGCAAAGGCCGTTCCCCCAAGCAATGCATGATAGCCGCTTTGGAGGGGGGCGATGGTGAAGAGTAGTTCTTCGCTTCTGGAGTTGCTCGAGGAACTCCATGTTACCTCCAGTACGAGGGAGCCCCTGCTATAGGCTTCGATGCCTGATATCACCCCTTCAAAGGTGGTGTTACTTTGGCTGATTCTGGATGGGTCTATCCCCATCCTGCGGACAGTGTCCTGGTATATTGATTTAAGACTACTGCCGCCGTCCATGAGGACGTGAGTAAGATGGTATCCATCGATTATTGGGTCGAGCACCAAGGCATCTGATCCTTTGTGCCGAATATTAGTCGGGTAGTCCCTGTGATCGAAAGTGATCGGGCAGGCCGACCAGTGGTTGAGTTTGGGTGCGACGGGCTCTATGGCATATGCGTCTCTGAGCGCGCATTCGCGCCTTCTCATGGATGTGTGAGTCGCATGGATCATGTTTACTGTTTTTACCTCTGGTGGGAATTTTTTCTGTCCCCCAGTGTTCGGCTGGCGAGGCTCATCCTCGTCTTCACTTGGTGTTTCCCTTCCCTTGTGTCCGGCATTTAATTTGCCGGCCTGCTTGAAGACCCAGCATTCTCTGTGAGTGTGGTTTGCAGGTTTTTTGGGGGTGCCATGAATTTGGCACAGTCCGTCCAGGACTTTGTTCAGGCCGGACGGTCCCTCTTTGCTGCCTTTAAATGGCTTCTTTTGCTGACCGGTTCGATAGCCCCTGAATCCTGCGTTGACCGTTGCGTTGTCCGAACTTTCTTCCTTGTTTTGACATTTGTTTTTATTGCGCCATGGCTTCCCATTGCCATCCCTGATTTCGGATGTACTTGGGTCGCTGGTGCCTTTAAGGGCTAACCAACTATCTTCGTCTGCGCAAAAGCGGGTCATAAGGCTTGTTAAGGCTGCCATTGTCCTCGACTTTTCTTGGCCGAGGTGTCTGGCGAGCCACTTGTCCCGGATGTTGTGTTTGAAGGCCGCTAAGGCTTCGGCATCCGGACAATCGACAATTTGATTCTTCTTAGTGAGGAATCTGTTCCAAAGCTTGTGGGCGGACTCTCCGAGCTGTTGAATTATGTGACTTAAATCATCCGCGTCCGGAGGCCGGACGTAGGTGCCTTGAAAATTGGTCCTGAAAGCATCCTCGAGTTCCTCCCAACTTCCGATTGAATTTTCAGGGAGACTTTTCAACCAGTGTAGAGCTGGTCCCTTCAACTTGAGGGGAAGGTATTTGATGGCGTGGAGGTCGTCCCCACGAGCCATGTGGATATGCAGGATAAAATCCTCGATCGAGATCTCGGGGTCTATCGTTCCGTCATATGCCTCTATGTTCACAGGTCTAAACCCCTGTGGAAATTCGTGGTCCAGCACCTCTTCGGTGAAGCACAGGGGGTGAGAAGCCCCTCTGTATCTGGACGTGTTGTGGTATGCCGTCGACTATTGTTGTGTCCGGTACTGATTCCGAACTGGCATCCGATCGGTCTGATCGTTTTGATGACCATAGTCCTGCGCCGGGGCGTGTCCTTTAGATCCATAGATGGACCTAGCCGCTCCGGCCTTTTTATCCAGGAGCTCACGTAAATTGTGTGCGGCGTCGGTAGCTGCTCTATTGCGGTTGCGAAGTGGTTTGTCCGGCCTCCTGGCCGTATAGTTTTTCGGCGGAACGGCCTCATCATCGAATTCTGGCAGCAGCTTGCGTTTTGGATAGCTCTTTGTGTGGCGATCGTCGCCGTACTTTTCTTCAGTGTCTAGCACTTTATTCCATCTTCGATTGAGCGTTTCCTGTTCGGTGATGTCTACTACACAACCTTCTTCTTGTAGACGTTGTTGGGCCTGCAAGTGCACAGGTTTGTAGGATAGTAGCAATTTTCCCTCAAGTGGATGACCTAAAGTTTATCAATCCGTAGGAGGCGTAGGATGAAGATGGTCTCTCTCAAACAACCCTACAACCAAATAACAAAAATTCTCTTGTGTCCCCAACACACCCAATACAATGGCAAATTGTATAGGTGCACTAGTTCGGCGAAGAGATGGTTATACAAGTGCAAAATAGATGGTAGATAAAGGTTTTTGTAATCTGAAATAATAAAAACAGCAATGTAACTAATGATAAAAGTGAGCGTAAACGGTATTGCAATGATAGGAAACAAGGCCTAGGGTTCATACTTTCACTAGTGCAAGCTCTCTCAACAATAATAACATAGATAGATAATATAACAAGCCCTCAACATGCAACAAAGAGTCACTCCAAAGCCACTAATAGCGGAGAACAAACGTAGAGATTATGGTAGGGTACGAAACCACCTAAAAGTTATTCTTTCTGTTCTATCTATTCAAGAGTTCGTAGTAAAATAACATAAAGCTATTCTTTCCGCTCGATCCATCATAGAGTTCATACTAGAATAACACCTTAAGACACAAATCAACCAAAACCCTAATGTCACCTAGATACTCCATTGTCACCTCAAGTATCCGTGGGCATGATTATACGATATGCATCACACAATCTCAGATTCATCCAACCAACATAAAAGTACTTCAAAGAGTGCCCCAAAGTTTCTACCAGAGAGTCAAGAACGTGTGCCAACCCCTATGCATAGGTTCCCAATGTCACAAAACCCGCAAGTTGATCACCAACACATACATCAAGTGGCACATGATATCCCATTGTCACCACAGATAATCACGACAAGACATACATAAAGTGTTCTCATAAAAGACTCAATCCAATAAGATAACTTCAAAGGGGAAACTCAATTCATCACAAGAGAGTAGAGGGGGAGAAACATCATAAGATCCAACTACAATAGCAAAGCTCGGGATACATCAAGATCGTGCCATAGAGGGAACACGAGAGAGAACTCGAGAGAGAGAGAGATCAAACACATAGCCACTGGTACATACCCTCAGCCCCGAGGGTGAACTACTCCCTACTCGTCATGGATAGCGCCGGGATGATGAAGATGGCCACCGGTGATGGGATCCCCCTCTGGTAGGGTGCCGGAACGGGCTCTCGAAAGGTTTTTGGTGGCTACAGAGGCTTGCGGCAGCGGAACTCCCGATCTATCTTCTGTTCTGGAAGTTTTAGGGTACGTAGGTATATATGGGTGCAGGGGGTACGTCGGTGGACCTCCGGGGTGCTCACGAGGTAGGGGGCGTGCCCCCCACCCTCGTGGGCAGCCCGGGACTCCCCTGACATGCACTCCAAGCCCATCAGGTTGGTTTCCTTCCAAAATTAACTTCTCCAGTTTATTTCGTTCCATTTTGACTCCGTCTGATATTCCTTTCCCTCGAAATACTGAAATAGGCATAAAACAGCAAATCTGGGCTGGGCCTCCGGTTAATAGGTTAGTCCCAAAAATAATATATAAGTGGATAATAAAGCCCAATATTGCCTAAAACAGTAGATAAAGTAGCATGGAGCAATCAAAAATTATAGATACGTTGGAGACGTATCAAGCATCCCCAAGCTTAATTCCTGCTCGTCCTCGAGTAGGTAAATGATAAAAAAGAATTTTTGATGCGGAGTGATACTTTGGCATAATTTCAATGTAAATCTTCTTAATTGTGATATGAATATTCAGATCCGAAAGATTCAAGACAAAAGTTCATATTGAAATAAAAATAATAATACTTCAATCATACTAATCAAAGCAATCATGTCTTCTCAAAATAACATGGCAAAAGAAAGTTCATCCCTACAAAATCATATAGTTAGGCTATGCTTCATTTTCATCACACAAAGATGTTCCCAACTTCTATACCCCCGATGACAAGCCAAGCAATTGTTTCATACTTAAATAATCTCAAACTTTTTCAACCTTCACGCAATACATGAGAGTGAGCCATGGATATAGCACTATGGGTGGAATAGAATATGATGATGAGGATTGTGTGGAGAAGACAAAAAGGAGAAAGTCTCACATTGACGAGGCTAATCAACGGGCTATGGAGATGCCCATAAATTGATGTCAACATGAGGAGTAGGGATTCCCATGCAACGGATGCACTAGAGCTATGAATGCTCAACAAAAGAAAACTAGTGGGTGTGCATCCAACTCACTTGCTCATGAAGACCTAGGGCATTTGAGGAAGCCCATCGTAGGAATATACAAGCCAAGTTCTATAATGAAAGATTCCCACTAGTATAAAATACAACTTATGAGACTCACTACATGAAGAACAAGGTGCTACTTTGAAGCACAATATATGAGACTCACTACATGAAGAACAAGGTGCTACTTTGAAGCACAAGTGTGGAAAAAGAGATAGTAGCATTGCCCTTTTTATTTATATTTTTTTTGGGCCTTTCTTTTTTCTTTTTTTGGCCTTTCTCTCTTTTCTTTTGGGCAATGCTCTAATAATGATGATCATCACACTTCTATTGATTACAACATAAGGATTACAACTCGAAACTTAGAACAAGATATGACTCTGTATGAATGCCTCCGGCGGTGTACCGGGATGGTGCAATGAATCAAGAGTGACATGTATGAAAAATAATGCATGGTGGCTTTGCCACAAATACGATGTCAACTACATGATTATGCAATGGCAATATGACAAAAGTAATGTATGTCATGATGATGATGATGGAAGTTGCATGGCAATATATCTCGGAATGGCTATGGAAATGCCATGATAGGTAGGTATGGTGGCTGTTTTGAGGAAGATATAAGGAGGTTTATGTGTGATAGAGTATATCGTATCACGGGGTTTGGATGCACCGGCGAAGTTTGCAGCAACTCTCAAGGTGAGAACGGGCAATGCACGGTACCGAAGAGGCTAGCAAAGGCGGAAAGGTGAGAGTGTGTATAATCCATGGACTCAACATTAGTCAAAAGAACTCATATACTTATTGCAAAAATTTAGAAGTCATCAAAAATCAAGTACTACGCGCATGCTCCTAGGGGGATAGATTGGTAGGAAAAGACCATCGCTCGTCCCCGACCGCCACTCATAAGGATGCACAAGCCAGGTACACTTCATGTTTCAAATTTGTTACACAACTTTAACCATACGTGCATGCTACGGGACTTGCAAACTTCAACACAAGCATTTCTAAAATTCACAATTACTCAACTAGCACGACTTTGATATTATCACCTCCATATCTCAAAACAATTATCAAGCATCAAACTTATCTTAGTATTCAATTCACTCAAAAGAAAGTTTCACATATCTTGAACACCAAGTATATTCACATTAAGCAAATTACCATGATATTAACGACTCTCAAAATAATCTAAGTGAAGTATTAGAGTTCATCTATTTCTTCAAAATAAAACTACCACCATGCTCGAAAATATATAAGTGAAGCACTAGAGCAACAACAAACTACTCTGAAAGATATAAGTGAAGATCAATGAGTAGCTAAATAATTATGCAACTATGCGAAGACTTTCTCTCATTTAATAATTTCAGATCTTGATACTTTATTCAAACAGCAAGCAAAGCTAAAGAAAACTACAATGCAAGGATAGCACAACTCATGTGAAGAAGCAAAAACTTAGGCTCAACCGATACTAACCGATAGTTGTTGAAGAAGAAAGGTGGGATGCCTAGGGGCATCCCCAAGCTTAGATGCTTGAGACTTCTTGAAATATTATCTTGGGGTGCCTTGGGCATCCCCAAGATTGAGCTTTTGTGTCTCCTTAATTCCTCTCATATCATGGTTTCTCTTTTTATCAAAAGCTTCATTCACAACCAACTCAACAAGAACTCGTGAGATAAGTTAGTATAAACCAATGCAAAACCTTATCATTTCCTACTGTAACAAATCACTAAAATTATTATTAAACATTGCATACTAAATTCCTCTGCATATTTAATACTCCTATCCTCAAATAGAATCATTAAACAAACAAACATATGCACACAATGCAACCATAACAGCAATCTGCGAAAACAGTACAGTCTGTAAAGAATCCAAGAGTCATCATACTTCCCTAACTCCAAAAATTATGAACTAAAATTCCCACTGTAATAAATTTATCAGAGCTCAATATGCAAAAAGATTCAACATTATACCACTCTTTGACTTCTCTAGGGAATTTTTGCAATAGCAGTAAACTTTCTGTTTTTCAAACAGCAACATGTATACTAGCAAAATAAGCATGCCAAAGGCTATCCTTGACTTCTTTATTGAAACTAAAGATGCAAAGCATTATTATAACTAACAGCAAGCAAATACTAACAAAATAAAATGGCGCTCCAAGCAAAACACATATCATGTGGTGAATAAAAATATAGCTCCAAGTAAAGTTACCGATGAACGAAGACGAAAGAGGGGATGCCTTCCGGGGCATCCCCAAGTTTAGGCTCTTGGTTATCCTTGAATATCTTGGGGTTCCATGGGAATCCCCAAGCTTAGGCTCTTTGCCACTCCTTATTCCATAGTCCATCGAATCCTTACCCAAAACTTGAAAACTCCACAACACAAAACTCAACAGAAGACTTGTAAGCTCCGTTAGTATAAGAAAATAAAACAACCACTTCGGTACTGTAATGAGCTTATTCTAAATTCATATTGGTGTAATATCTACTGTATTCCAACTTATCTATGGTTCATACCCTCCGATACTACTCATATATTCATCAAAATAAGCAAACAACACATAGAAAACAGAATCTGTCAAAAACAGAACAGTCTGTAGTAATCTGTATCAAACGTACACTTCTGGAACTCCAAAAATCCTACAAAATTAGGAAGTCCTAAAAAATTCGTGTACCAATCCAGATCAAAAAGAATCAGATCAGAATCACATTTATGTGGATTAACAAAACTAATTTACTGGGTGCAAAAGTTTCTGATTTTCAGCAGGATCAACACAACTATCACCGTAAGCCATCCTAAAGGTCTTACTTGGCTCTTTATTGAAAAAAAAGCTATAAAACATGATTACTACAGTAGAATAATCATGTGGACACACAAAAATAGTAAGGATAAATATTGGGTTGTCTCCCAACAAGCGCTTTTCTTTAATGCCTTTTTAGCTAGGCATGATAATGACAATGATGCTCACATAAAAGATAAGAATTGAAACATAACGGGAGCATCATGAAGCATAAGACTAGCACATTTAAGTATAACTCACTTCCTATGCATAGGGATTCTGTGAGCAAACAACTTGTGGGAACGATAATCAACTAGCATAGGAAGGTAAAACAAGCATAGCTTCGAAACTTGAAGCACATAGAGAGGAAACTTGATATTATTGCAATTCCTACAAGCATATGTTCCTCCCTCATAATAATTTTTAGTAGCATCATGAATGAATTCAACAATATAACCAGCACCTAAAGCATTCTTTTCATGATCTACTAGCATAGAAAATTTACTACTCCCCTCATAAGCAAAATTCTTCTCATGAATAGTAGTGGGAGCAAACTCAACAAAATAACTATCATATGATTGAAAATTAAGATCAAGATGACAAGTTTCATGGTTATCATTATTCTTTAAAGCATATGTGTCATCACAATTATCATCATAGATAGGAGGCACGCTTTCATCATAGTAAATTTGCTCATCAAAGCTTGGGGGACAAAAAATATCATCTTCATCAAACGTAGCTTCCCCAAGCTTGTGGCTTTGCATATCATTAGCATCAGGGATATTCAAAGAATTCATACTAACAACATTGCAATCATGCTCATCATTCACATATTTCATGCCAAGCATTCTATGTAATTCTTCTTCTAGCACTTGAGCACAATTTTCCTTTCCATCATACTCACGAAAGATATTAAAAAGACGAAGCGTATGAGACAAACTCAACTCCATTTTTTTGTAATTTTATTTTATAGACTAACTAGTGCTAAAACAAGAAACAAAAAGATTCGATTGCAAGATCTAAAGATATACCTTCAAGCACTAACCTCCCCGGCAACGGCGCTACAAAAGAGCTTAGTTGACGGGGTGTGAGTGAGTGCCCTTTTACCTAGCCTCCCCGGCAACAGCGCCAGAAAAGAGCTTGATGTCTACTACACAACCTTCTTCTTGTAGACGTTGTTGAGCCTGCAAGTGCATAGGTTTGTAGGACAGTAGCAAATTTCCCTCAAGTGGATGACCTAAGGTTTATCAATCCGTAGGAGGCATAGGATGAAGATGGTGTCTCTCAAACAACCCTGCAACCAAATAACAAAAAGTCTCTTGTGTCCCCAACACACCCAATACAATGGCAAATTGTATAGGTGCACTAGTTCGGCGAAGAGATGGTGATACAAGTGCAAAATAGATGGTAGATAAAGGTTTTTGTAATCTGAAATAATAAAAACAGCAAGGTAACTAATGATAAAAGTGAGCGTAAATAGTATTGCAATGATAGGAAACAAGGCCTAGGGTTCATACTTTCACTAGTGCAAGTTCTCTCAACAATAATAACATAGATAGATAATATAACAAGCCCTCAACATGCAACAAAGAGTCACTCCAAAGCCACTAATAGCGGAGAACAAACATAGAGATTATGGTAGGGTACGAAACCACCTCAAAGTTATTCTTTCTGTTCTATCTATTCAAGAGTTCATAGTAAAATAACATAAAGCTATTCTTTCCGCTCGATCCATCATAGAGTTCATATTAGAATAACACCTTAAGACACAAATCAACCAAAACCCTAATGTCACCTAGATACTCCATTGTCACCTCAAGTATTCGTGGGCATGATTATACGATATGCATCACACAATCTCAGATTCATCCAACCAACATAAAAGTACTTCAAAGAGTGCCCCAAAGTTTCTACCGGAGAGTCAAGAACGTGTGCCAACCCCTATGCATAGGTTCCCAATTTCACGAAACCCGCAATTTGATCACCAAAACATACATCAAGTGGCACATGATATCCCATTGTCACCACAGATAATCACGGCAAGACATACATCAAGTGTTCTCATAAAAGACTCAATCCGATAAGATAACTTCAAAGGGGAAACTCAATTCATCACAAGAGAGTAGAGGGGGAGAAACATCATAAGATCCAACTACAATAGCAAAGCTCGGGATACATCAAGATCGTGCCATAGAGGGAACACGAGAGAGAACACGAGAGAGAGAGAGAGAGAGATCAAACACATAGCTACTGGTACATACCCTCAGCCCCGAGGGTGAACTACTCCCTCCTCGTCATGGATAGCACCGGGATGATGAAGATGGCCACCGGTGATGGGATCCCCCTCCGGCAGGGTGCCGGAACGGGCTCCCAAAAGGTTTTTGGTGGCTACAGAGGCTTGCGGTGGTGGAACTCCCGATCTATCTTCTATTCTGGAAGTTTTAGGGTACGTAGGTATATATGGGTGCAGGGGGTACGTCGGTGGACCTCCGGGGTGCTCACGAGGTAGGGGGGCGTGCCCCCCACCCTCGTGGGCAGCCCGGGACTCCCCTGACGTGCAATCCAAGCCCATCAGGTTGGTTTCCTTCCAAAATTAACTTCTCCAGTTGATTTCGTTCCGTTTTGACTCCGTCTGATATTCCTTTTCCTCGAAACACTGAAATAGGCATAAAACAGCAAATCTGGGCTGGGCCTCCGGTTAATAGCTTAGTCCCAAAAATAATTTAAAAGTGGATAATAAAGCCCAATATTGCCTAAAACAATAGATAAAGTAGCATGGAGCAATCAAAAATTATAGATACGTTGGAGACGTATCATGCGGCCTTAAGCATTTGCTTCTACTTCTTTAGACTTCTCGCAGCGGCCATAAGCCTTCTGTGGAGGTTATCTCGTTCCAAGCATGTTTCCGGGATGATGAATGCATCGTCATCCAGATTGTGCTCTTGTCCCAGGGCGGTTTGATGAGTTCATCCCTCGGGATCATTGTGATCGGAAGTCTGCTCCGAGCTGTGTTCGGCGTGACCTGGCTCATCCTGCTCCATTGCTGGGTCCATATGGTCGTTGTTGCCTTCGGAGTTGACTGGGGTGTCAATCTTTCTAGCGCTGTTATTGCTATTTTTACTGTTGCTGGACTTGGAGCGACATCTGCGCCGTCGTTTTGGCTTTTGTCCGGGGGTTTTATCCTCCGGTTTGTTGCCGTCGTCCTCCTTAGGCGTATCCACCATGTATATATCGTATGATGAGGTGGCAGTCCAGCACCCCGTTGGTTCTGAATCGTCTCCTGCGCCGACGTCCATACCGTCGGTATCATCGGAGCCGAAGTCAAGCATGTCTGATACATCGTTGACAGTGGCTATCAAGTGGGTGGTGGGTGGGCAACGGATTTCTTCATCGCCTTCTCCCCCCTTGAGACGGACATAGTTCGGTCAAGAGTCTCCTGACAAAGAGAGAGACTTTAATGAGTTCAGCATGTCGCAAAAGGGCGAGTACTGGAAGATATTCGCAGCGGTAAACTCCATTACCGGAGCCCAACCAGAGGCGGCGGGCTCGGGGGTGCGCGGACTGGAACCTACAGCCGGATACGAGTCCGGGGTCCGGTGTCACAGGTTTCCTTGGGGGTGAAGTCTGTGTTCGGTTCTACCACCGATGGGTGTGCGGCCTCCGGGGTGGTGTCCATCCACCTGTCCTCGGGCGACGCAATCTGCCCCAGATCTAGGTCCGGGGTTCCTACAGGGGCAATATCCCGAGCATTGTCCGACAGCAGGTCTAAGTTGTGCTCATCGTGACTGTCCGGCGCTCCTGGCGCATGCCCGAATCCGTTGAAGATCAAGTCTCCATGGATATCGGCCGTGTAGTTCAAGTTTCCGAACCTGACTTGGTGGCCAGGGGCGTAGCTATCTATCTGCTCCAGATGGCCAAGCGAATTGGCCCGCAGTGCGAAGCCGCCGAACACGAAGATCTGTCCGGGGAGAAAAGTCTCCCCCTGGACCATGTTGTTGTTGATTGAAGGAGCCATCAAGCCTTGCGGCAACATCACAGTGGAACTCTCAATGAAAGCACCAATGTCAGTGTCAAAACCGGCGGATCTCGGGTAGGGGTCCCGATTTGTGCGTCTAAGGCTAATGGTAACAGGAGGCAAGGGACACGATGTTTTACCCAGGTTCGGGCCCTCTCGATGGAGGTAAAACCCTACTTCCTGCTTGATTGATATTGATGATATGAGTAGTACAAGAGTTGATCTACCACGAGATCGTAGAGGCTAAACCCTAGAAGCTAGCCTATGATGATTATGATTGTGATTCTTCCTCTAAGGACTAAACCCTCCGGTTTATATAGACATCGGAGAGGGCTAGGGTTTACATGGAGTCGGTTACAAAGAATGAAATCTATTATCCGGATCGCCCAGCTTGTCTTCCACGCAAAGGAGAGTCCCATCCAGACACGGGACGGAGTCTTGAGTCTTGTATCTTCATGCTCCAATAGTCCAGACAAAGTGTATAGTCCGGCTGTCCGGATACCCCTAATCCAGGACTCCCTCAGCGGCAACCAAGGCTGCAGAAAAAAGAGAGGGCTCGCCGCCACGCAGAGACCTCGAAAGATCTCTCATGGGCAGGCGATGGCTCCCAGGAGCGCTCTAGCCACGGAGGCGAACATGCTGAGCCGGCGGAGCTGGAGTCGTTATACCTCGACGGCATGCCCGATCAGCTCAATAAGCACCACAATAAGCAGAAGGAGTTCATCCAAGGCTTGATGGAGTTGCTGAAGGAGAGGCTCGACAACATGCCCGCTGAGCTCAATAAGTAGGGGGAGTTGACCACCGGCTTGGTGATGCTGCTGAAGAAGAGCATTTCCTCGGAGAAGAAGGCGACAGGCAAAATCCTGCGACTTCAGGAGGACAAGGCGAAGCTCTGCCACGAGATCGACCTGCTGAAGGAGAAGAACGCCGGCTGGAAGAAGCTGCATGAGAATAGTAGTTCCTCGATGAAGATGCTGCAGGCCCTCGTCATGGAACAGAAGGAGGAGTTGGCGAAGCTCCACATCGAGCACCCGGCTGCTGTCAAGGTACGTAATGCGGCCGTCAAACAGATGATGAAGGCTCGCGTCGAGAAATCCCGCGTCATGGACAGAATGAAGAAGATGGTGGAGGAGACGCGCAAGGAGATGGAGGTCGTGGAGGCGATGAAGAAGCAGTTACGACTCCGCGGTAAATTAGATCATTTGGGGTGATAATCTTCCTTATTCTTTTGCTCGTATGTTTCATCTTTTGCTTCGGGTGTTTCGCCGCATGTGTCACGTTCTCTGCGAGGCATGAATAGAACAATGCTTTTTTAGGGAATGAATAGAAAAATGCTAACAATGAGATGACTAGCAAATTAGATCATTTTTATTGCCATATGGCACTGAGCTGCCGTGTTTCGTGCTCCTTCGTCGTAGTACTACTATAGTGGAAAACTTGAGTATACCGCACGGTTCTTTGCTCCTCCTTAGGTCGTCGGCGCATTTATATGAGCAGTCAAATCACAAGGCCACGCCTTCCAGCAGTAATGAGCCGTCAAATCACAAAGGCCCTCGCCTCTCGTGAAACCGACCAAGCTAGACTGCCCCGCACTCTAGCCTTTTAAAAAATGTATACTTTTGTACAACGGTAGTATCGATGGATTGCGCCATGGAGCAAAACTTGAAATTAAAAAAAAGGTGGTACATATAGAGAGCGCTCATCGCCAAATTATGCATATAATACTATTAAAAGGCTAGTCACAATAATGGTGTCGGGGGTTGGGTGCGACATATGCCAAAGGATGGCTTATCATGGTGGGGGCGAGTAGAACGTCGCCGGTGCCTGGAAACGGGATGAGGCGCAGACATGCACGCCGGCGAATCTTACCCAGCTTCGGGGCTCTCCGGGGAGATAACACCCCTACTGCTGCTCTGCGGGGTCTCCGCATGGTCACTATGGCAAAGTGGCTACAATGGCGCTCCTAGAGCTGTTTCGGGAGGCAGGAGGGAGCAGGGCTAGTTCTCTCCTCCCTGGTCTATGTATCTAACTCTATCAAGGTCCGAACCCTTTGCATGGGTGTCCCGGGGGGTTTATATAGGCCTACCCCCCAGGGGTACAATAGTAATATGACTGGGTGTGGACCCCAGCCGTCTGTCTCTCATGCCGCCGTCCTTCCCGCAGGCTTCTGGGGCCCGCCGACTGGTGGGTCCCGTGGACAGGCCGAACACTGTGCGGCGCTCCCGATGACGCAGGCTTGGTCATGGGGTCGTGGCAACAGTGCCGGCGTCTGTCAGGCGATCACTGTCGCCACTCCCCGTCCAATTTGGTTTATAGCTTGTGGGGCCCCAGCGGGGAGACGGCCGACTCCGCGGAGGCCGACTCCCACAGGGCCGTCTTCTGGCGCTCTGGCCGTCTTTGATTCTCCCACCGACAGGTGGCCCTGCGGCCTTCGGGCCGTACAGGCCAGCATAGTGGGCACAGTACATCGCGCACTGTGGCTGAGGTAAGGGCAGGCATGGCAACAGTGCCGAGCCTCGCCGGAGATCTCCCAGCGATACGGCCCACTGTAGCCATGCCAGCCTCTCGTAGGCAGGGAGGGATGGTCACGTCGTGGCCATACCCCGCATCGGTCTTCGTGGAGGGTCACGGGCCGACTCCCATAGTCGGCACTCCTGGAGGTCGCAAGCTTGGAGTCGGCCTGCCTTGAAGTCGTCATCTGGGACTCGGCTCCTACGGAGATCGCTAGTCGAGACTCGGCTTCTTGGGAGATCGCCAGCTGGGACTCGGCCTCTCTGGAGGTCGCCAGCTGGGACTCGGCTGGAGGGGCGTAGCCTGCCCCGATGCCTTGAAAGATCCTGGGTCCCGGGTCAGCCTACCCGTGGCCCATTATTACGACAGTAGTCCCCGAAGCTGGTGAAGCCCTGCGGAGCCGCCTCGTGGGGCTTCAACAGTTTCAACTTCCCAGCCCCGACTCTGAGACTCGGCCGTTGTCTTCTTGGGCCGACCCGTTGAAGTCGGACTTCGTTCAGCGTGGGGCCACTGTTTGAGAGTCGCGGCGGGAAAATAGGCGGCGTATCGGATACACTTCCCTGCTGTCATCGTGGCGGTCCAATCGCGTGGTGCCATGTGGGAAGGATAGTCTGCCCACCCACGCGCGCGACAGGACGGGCCGCTAGGCGGGGCCCGCCACTACTGCGCCTCGGCTTCCGAGCGGATCCGCTGCGGTCGCGAACGGTTGGCTTCCCCATGTTGTTACTGCGCACAGTAACTTCGTGGGGTAAATCGTGGGCGGCATGGGGCTTCGCGCGCAGTTAATCCCACGCCCGCCCCCTCGGCTCCTCAGCCCGTAGGGCTATAAATAGGCGAGGAGGAGCGGGCGGCACTGCACGCGCATCCTCTCCCCCGCTCTCCTGCCTTCTCTTCTTCCTCTGCCGTGAGCGAAAGCCCCTTCTCTCGTCGACGATGAGTTCTTCCTCCGCCGCGCCCCCTACCTCACGCTCCGGCGTGTGGGACAGCTCGGACGTGGAGGCGGAGCATATTGAGTTCCTCCGCCAGACCCGCCATCTCCCCAGCGCGGACCTCGTGCATGCCCGCCCCGCGCCGGCGGGAGAGATCCGGCCCGCGCCGGAGGAGGGCGAGCGGGTCGTCTTCCGCTCGCACCTTATGCGCGGGCTGGGGCTACCGGCGAGCGGATTCTTCCGCTCGTTCCTGGAGTTCCATAATCTTCAGCCGCACTACCTCACTCCAAACGCGGTGGTGCTACTCTCCGCCTTCACCACTCTGTGCGAAGGCTTCCTCGGCGTTCTCCCCACCCTCGAGTTGTGGGGGGAATTCTTCTCTTCAAAGCTCGGCACGCAGGCCGCCGGCACGCCGGCTCAGTGCGGCACCTACATCGCGGTGCGGCGCTCGACGGCCGACAACCCTTTCCCTCTCATCTTGCTGGTGAAGTCGGTGAAGATGTGGCAGCGCTCCTACTTCTACATGAGGAACCTCTCCACCGACGGCGACTGGGTCAATCTGCCGCCCTTCAACCCCGAGCCACTGACTGGCAGGCTTGCCAGTTGGTCCCACCGGTCCAAGTCGCTGTCTCCCTCCGGAGCCGCCGCCGTGGTGTGACTCCGAGTTCTGCTGCAGTTGGAAGGCCTCGTCGGATCCGATCTTCTGGCCGCCTTCGTGGCACGCCGAGTCCTCCCACTCCAAGGCCGGCCTCACCTCATCTATCAGATGAGCGGCCGCTACGACCTGAGCCGGCTGTGCACCAAGGAGATGCCCCGTAGGGAGGTGGCGAACTTGGTGAACCACATCGCCCACTGCGAGTTCACGGAGGACTGGCAGTTCGGCAAGGAGCCGTACTCGCACGACAACCCCCCTCCAGTGGTAAGTTGCATCTTTCTGTAGCTCGATCTTCTTTGCAGCCGACTTCGGGCTCTAATCATTATTGGTTCCTTCTGAGCAGAACCCCCTCATGGCGCCCGCAGCCGGCGCCATGAGAGAGCCCCGCGACTACGTCCCCGACCGCGAGGATAGCGACGTCGACGACCCCGACCTGGGGGCGGCGGCGCTGGAGGCCGACGCCGAAGGCGGCGACGAAGGGGCAGACGGCGGCCTTAGGCCATCGGCCACCTTTGCCGACTGGCCCGATGACGACGCCGACACGGAAGTCGTCCCACGCCCCCAGCCGAGGGCCGGCCCCTCCGGCCAAGGCGGCGCGAAGAGGCGCCACGCCGGGCCGAGCGTGCCCGGCGGCAAGCAGAAGAAGTTCAAGGGGGCGGCCGCCGCGACCAAGCGGGAGGAGGCGGCCGCGAAGGCCAACCGCTTCCGGAGGGAAGTGAGGAGGCCGCCGTTAGTTTCCGCGTAAGTCTTTTTTGCTCTTTTATTTTCTCTGTTGGATCTTGTTCGAGTCTTCCTTGATTTTTCCCTTATTCTTCTCCAGAGCCCCCCTCTCCCTTGAGAGAGCCGCCGTCCCCTCTGTCATGGGGTCGGTAGAGACGTCCGCCAACACCCGGCGGGTCGATCCCGCCGCCGACCTTCGGGAGGCGACGGAACGGAACGCGCGGGAGAAGCGCGACGAGGAGGAGGCCGACCGCCTGGAGAAGGCAGAGGCCGAGAAGGCGGCCGCCAATGCTCAGAAGAAACTGGAGGAGGCCGAAAATGCCGCCGCGGCGAAACGGCGCGCTGAGGAGGCCGTGCGTCGTCGGTCGGCGATGCTCGTCCCTCCGTTGTCGTCGGTGCTGCCGGCTCCTGAGTTCATGGGGCAGACCGGAGAGGTCGGCACCGAGAACCCCCTCGTGGAGGAGGGCGGCGAGGCTTCAGGCTCGGACACCCTCGCGCCGCCTCCGCGGCCTCCGCCATCGTCTGGGAGGCCGCACGGCAAGCAGCCGGTGGGCCTGCAGGATCCACCGACCACGGACGATGCCGAGGCGCGGCTGCTTCTTCAAGTCGCCGTGCCGGCGCGCCGCCGGCGCGCCGCCGGCTTGAGAGGACGAGCTCGGCGCCGCGAGCTCGGGAGACTGGGCAGCCAGCTCGGCGAGTCTGGACGTCGAGGCCTCCAGTGCCGCGCCCACCGGCTGTTTGCGCGGAGGCGGCACCGGCCCGCTGAACCAGGCCCTCCTGGACGTCCAGGCAAAACTGCGCGCGGAGAGCGACGCCCTCCAAGTCTGTACCAGAGCGCATCTAGCCGTGCGGACATCCGTCCGGGTATGTTTCCTTTCTCTTTTTTAATTCCTGTCTTTCTCTGTGGGGGCGCGCCAGCGCACCCACTGGGTGTAGTCCCCGAGTTCCGGGCCGGCTGCTGAGCAGGCGGTTCAGAACTCCTTCCGGCGCGCTCCGAATTCTAACTTTTGACTTTGCCGGCTTTTTGTAGGAATATCATAACCTCCGCGCCATTGCCTTCAACCGCAATGTCGAGGAGCTGAGCAAGCGGACCGCCGACTTGACGGAGAGCCAGGGTGAGTTCTTTTCTTCCTTCTTCGCGGGGGCGCGCTGGCGCACCTGCGGGCTGTAGCCCCGAGATTCGGGCCGACTGCTGAGCAGTCGGGCCGGATCTCCCCGACGATCTAATTTCTTTCTTCTTCGCGGGGGCGTGCTGGCGCGCCCGCGGGCTGTAGTCCCCGAGATTTGGGCTGACTGCTGAGCAGTCGGGCCAGATCTCCCCGGCGATCTAATTTCTTTCTTCTTCGCGGGGGCGCGCTGGCGCGCCCGCGGGCTGTAGTCCCTGAGATTCGGGCCGACTGCTGAGCAGTCAGGCCGGATCTCCCTGGCGATCTAATTTACTGATGACTTTTCTTGTCTTCTTCTTCGTTCTTCAGGCGCCAACGCCGCCCTTCAGGAGCAGCTGGGCGAGGCCAATACTGCCCATCATGCCAAGGAGGAGGAGTGCAACCGGCTCGCCAAAGAGCGCGATCTACTGGCGACGTAGCTGGCCGAGCAGAAGGAGCTGCTCCGGAAGGCGCAGGACGAGGCCAAGACGCGGGAGGCCGCCCTCATGGCCGAGTTCGAGATCGAGCGCTCCGCCTGGACTGACAGGGAGGCGATGCTGACCTCCGGCTACCACGAACTCGAGGACATCGTCGATGGTAAGTCTCTTTCACTTCTTTTGGTCTTCCGACTTCTTGTCAGGCCGATTTCTGATTTTCCGACTATCTTCTTTTTTGTCTTGGCAGACTTCTTTCCTGGTCATTCACAGGCCGTCCCTCTGGCCATCGAGGCGGCTCGGGAGGCGCGAAGGGCGAAGGGGGAGGTGATCGCCGCCAACGCCCCCTGAACCATTGATGAGCAGCTCCTGAGCATAGGAGCCCGTCTTCGTCTGGCTCACCGACTGCTGCGCCGTCTTCAGGGCGCCGGTGCCCAGGTGGTTGCCGCCCTATGGCCGGACGTGCCGGCTCTGCGCACCGCAAGTCGGACCGCCGACTGGCTGGAAGTCGCCGCCGGCCGTCTTGAGGCTTGGAAGGGCTCCTCGGCCCGGGCCGGAGCACGCCGGGCCTTGGAGTTCGTCAAGGCGTGGTATCCGGGGCTGGACCTGGACCGCCTGGCCGCATTTCGGTCAGAAGCCCAGGCCGAGCTGGAGGCTGTAGAAGGCGCCCTTGTCGAGCGCGCGGCGGCCATCGCCGAGTACACGGACACCAGCGTCTTCGTGCCCGAGCGGACTGAAGGCAGCGAGGAAGCACCGCCGGACTGGTTCGGGATGAACCCGGAGTACGAGGAAGACTCGGCGAAGGTGATCGACTCCAGCGCCGAGGAGGAGGATGAGTCGGAGGACGGAGGCGAGGAGGAGGCGCCGGAAGACGAGGCAGGCGGCCAGCCTCAGCCCGATCGCGCCTCCAGCAATGAGCCGCGCAGGGGCAAGGCGACTGCCGCCGGAGGCGACCGGGCTGAGACAGCCCAGACGACTGCGCCGGCATCCGACACTGCCGTCACCTCCGATCCTCCGGCCCCGGAGGCCGCCTCCTAGACTGCTTCTGTTTATCTGTCTTCGATAATCTTTTTGAAAAGACTTGTTAAGTTCGAACAATTCCACCCGCGGGGTGTATCCTGAATTTCTATTCTGCGATTCGGCCGAGGGCCTATGTAAATATTTATCTGATTTCCGCCTTTCCTTGCTTATTGCTCCTTAGACTTTTTCCTTTGCCGCCTTCCTTTAGTTGCCGCCTTGCCGGCTGGGCAGCCGCTCTGCGGACTGTCGCCAGGTCAAGTGCTTGGCTACTTCAGGAAGGCAAGTACTTAGCCATTTAGAGTTTCTTTAGCAAGTTGGCTAGAAAGCGACAGGCCGACTGTCTGAGAGTCGGCTGTCCTTTGATAAAATTAAGACGGCGAGCCAACTACTCATAAGTCGGCTCTGTGTGGGGAGGCTGGTAGCCGGCTTGCGCTATGCATAAGCTTTTAGGTCCTTAGCCATTTTTCATGCGTGCGCTCGTTCTTGCTTGTTCCCTGCCTACCAGTAGTCGCTCTGCGAGCTGCCGCTTTCGACAAGAGACGGCTTGAGCGCAACATATTACTTGTCCGACTGCAGGGAGCTTTTCATAGCGCAAGACGGCAAGTCCCCGGGTCGACTAGTCGAACCCGGTGCCAGACGGTATGATAAAAAACAATAGCATGCTCGGAAGCGTAATCCTTATCATACAGATAACAAAAAGGCAGTCCCCGAGCTCGTCCCGGGGGGCCTAAGGTCTTAGTACTTTAATACAAAAAGGGGGTAGTGCGATACATACTGCATCAACTGTAAAATCTTTGAAGAAGATTCGCGTTCCACGGGCGCTCTGTTTCCTTGCCGGAGTCGTCCCTCTTGCGCGCTCGAGGCTTCTGAGCGTCGATCAGATAGTAGGCGTCGTTCCCTAGCACCTTGCTGATGATGAAGGGACCTTCCCAAGGTGCCGACAACTTGTGCTGGCCGGCCGTTCTCTGAATCAGCCGGAGCACAAGGCCGCCCTCTTGGAACAATCTTGGCTTGACCTTGCGGTTGTAGTATCGGCGCAGACTCTGCTGGTAGATGCCGGACCGACTGAGTGCCAACAGTCGGCCCTCTTCCAGCAGGTCGACGCCGTCTTGGCGTGCTTCTTCAGCTTCCTCTTTGGTGTACATGGTGACTCATGGAGAGTCGAATTCTATATCTGTCGGGATGACGGCTTCGACACCGTAGACGAGGAAGAAAGGCGTGAAGCCGGTTGACTTGTTTGGGGTCGTGCGCAGACTCCAGAGGACGGCCGGCAGCTCCTCGACCCAACAGCCGGCCGAACGCTCGAGTGGTTCGACCAGTCGAGGCTTGATGCCGGACAAGATGAGGCCATTGGTTCGTTCCACCTGGCCGTTTGACTATGGATGGGCAACGAACGCTAAGTCCAGTCGGATGCCCTGCGTCGCGCAGAAACGAGCCAAGGCGCCCTTGGCAAAGTTTGTGTCATTGTCGGTGATGATGCTGTGCCGTATGCCGTACCATACCGTGTTGTCGGCAATGAAGGTTACTGCAGTAGGCCCGTTCAACTTCTTGATGGGCTTTGCTTCCACCCACTTGGTGAACTTGTCCACCGCGACAAGTAGATGAGTTAGGCCGCCTCAGGCCGTCTTGAATGGTCCTACCATGTCCAGGCCCCAAACTGCGAAGGGCCAGGCAATGGGGATTGTCTTCAACGCGGAAGCCGACTGAAGGGGCTTGGAGCGGAACATCTGGCACCCCTTGCATTTTTGGACTAGCTCTTTAGCTTCTTCCAGGGCAGTCGGCCAAAAGAAACCGTGCCGAAAGGCTTTGGCCATGAGTGCCCTCAAAGCCGCATGGTGGCCGCACTCGCCCTGATGGATGTCTGTAAGAATCGCTTGGCCTTGCTCTGATTCTACGCAGCGCTGGTAGACACCAGTGACACTACGCCTGACTAGCTCTCTGTTGACTATGGTGTATGCTGCTGCTCGGCGCTGCACTTGCCGAGCCAAGATCTCATCTGTTGGCAATTCTTTGCTCACTAGAAACTTGAGGATAGGCTGTGCCCATGAAGGTGCTGCTATCTCTTCAACTGCTACCGCCGCGACTTGGACAAGGGTGGCTGGGCTGGGAGGCGGCGGGTTGGAGTCTGCGGCCGTTTGCTGAATTGACGGAATCTCTGGGCCAACTGGGGCAGCTCCCGGGCCGACTGGCGCAGTCCCCGGGCCGGGCTCTGAAGTCCCCGGGCCGACTGGCGCAGTCCCCGGGCTGGGCTCTGAAGTCCTCGGGCCGGTTTCAACTGTGGTTTTCTTGAGGTCGCCTGCTGGGGCTTTGGAGTCGGATCCGACTATTTCTGGCGGAGCCGGCACGAAGATGGAGTCTGACTCTGGTGAGGGCTTGATAGACGGCTTGAGGAGGCGCTGAAGGGCGACGCCGGAAGGTATTGCTTGGCGAGTGGAGCCGACTCGTGCCAAGGCATCTGCTTGATCGTTGTCATTTCTTGGCACGTGAAGGAATTCGCACCCCTCGAAATATCCGCTGAGTTGCTGCACCAGGAAGCGGTATCTCGCCATGTTTGCGTCTTTGGCGTCCCAGTCGCCGGATGATTGCTGAACCACCAAGTCGGAGTCGCCGTAACATAGGATCCGGCGAATGCCGAGTTCTTTGGCAAGCCGGAGCCCATGAATGAGCGCCTCGTATTCGACGATGTTGTTGGAGGTGGCGAAGTGGATTTGCAACACGTATTTGAGCTTGTCGCCCTTAGGGGAGGTGAGGACGATGCTGGCTCCAAGGCCGGTGCGCATCTTGGAGCCGTCGAAATGCATCCGCCAATGAGTGGAGTCAGGCGCTGGCGGCAGGTACTGGGTCTCGGCCAGTCGACGAGGAAGTCGGCCAGCGCGTGCGACTTGATGGCGGTGCGGGGCTGGTAGTAGATGGTGTAAGGGGCTAGATCTATAGCCCATTTGGCCACTCGTCCGGAGGCGTCTCGGCTTCCAATGATCTCGGCGAGTGGAGCGGTGCAAACCACAGTGATTGGATGCTCTTGAAAATAGGGCTTCAGCTTCTTGGCGGCAAAATGCACGCCGTAACACATCTTCTGATAGTGAGGGTAGTTTTGCTTGGAGGTCGACAGTACCTCTCTCAGGTAATATACCGGTCTCTGGACAGGGAGCGCCTTGCCTTCCTCCTTGCGCTCGACTACAATGACTGTGCTGACTACTCGGCTAGTGGCGGCGATGTACAAGAGCATGGGCTCTTTGGGAGTCGGAGCCGCCAACACGGGGGGAGTAGTCAACATCTTCTTCAGTTGGGGAAATGCCTCATCCGCCTTGTGGTTCCACTCGAAAAAGGTGGTCTTCTTCATCAGTTGATACAAGGGCAGAGCTTTCTCGCCCAGCCGACTGATAAATCGGCTGATGGACGCCAAGCAGCCGGTGAACTTCTGCACATCCAACAGTCGGCTGGGTACCTCCATTCTCTCAATGGCCTTGATCTTTACGGGTTGCACTCTATGCCGCGTTCGGAGACCAGGAAGCCAAGGAGCTGGCCAGCTGGTACTCCGAAAACACACTTCTCGGGGTTGAGCTTGATCCGGAATCGACGCAGATTTTCAAAGGTCTCTTTGAGGTCTTCCAGCAGCGTCCCACGCTTTTCCGTCTTCATCACCACATCATCCACATAGACGTGGGCGTTCCTGCCGAGTTGCTTGAGGAGGCATTTCTGCATGCAACGCCGAAAGGTGGCGCCGGCATTCCTCAAGCCGAACGTCATTGTCAGGTAACAGAAGGCTCCAAACGGCGTGATGAATGCGGTCTTCAGTCTGTCTGCTGGATTCAGCTTGATCTGGTGGTATCCTGAGTATGCGTCTAGGAAACTGAACAGCTCGCATCCAGCTGTGGAATCTATCACCTGATCAATCCTTGGAAGAGCAAACGGGTCCTTCGGGCAGGCTTTATTGAGGCTTGTGTAGTCGATGCACATCCGCCACTGCTTGTTTTTCTTCAGTACCAACACCGGGTTTGCCAGCCACTCTGGAAAAAACACTTCCATGATGAAACCGGCTGCCAGGAGCCGGGCTATCTCTTCTCCAACAACTCTTCTTTTCTCTTCTGACAGGCGGCGCAAGGGCTGCCTGACGGGCTTCATATCTGGCCTGACGTGTAGCTTGTGCTCGGTGAATTCCGTCGGTACACCCGGCATGTCCTTGGGGGACCATGCAAAGATGTCCCGATTCTCACGGAGGAAATCGACGAGCTCGCCTTCCTATTTGCTGTCAAGGACTGTTCCTACGACAGCGTATCTCTCTGGGTGCTCTGGGTCCAAGGGTATCTTCTTGGTCTCCTTGGCCGGCTTGAATGATCCTTCTGCTTCCGACTCCTTAGGGTCGGGCGACATCTCTGGCTGCTTTCCGGCCATCGCCACAACTCGGTCAAGGAGCCGCTTCTCGGCCGCGATCACCAAGGACTCGGCCAGCCGACTGCTCTCGGCCGCGCAGGCGGACGACTTCTTGTAGTCGCCGGCTACGGTCAGAATCCCCTTGGAACTCGGCATCTTCATCTTGAGGTAGGCGTAGTGGGGAACCGCCATGAACTTGGCCAAGGCAGGTCGGCCAAGCAGAGCGTGGTACGGGCTTATCCACCACCTCGAACCAGACCGGCTCTCGGTGGAAGTGATCTCTGTCTCCGAAGAGGACGTCTATCAGGATCTTGCCGATCGGTGAACAGGAGAGGCCGGGTACAATTCCATGGAACACAGTGCGGCCGCTCTGCAGCTGCCTTCGCCTGATTCCTAGCTTCTCCATGGTGTCTTTGTACAGGATGTTTATGCTGCTGCCTCCATCTATCAGGACCCGCGAAAAACGGGCGGCCCGCCTATCAGTAGCCAAGGTCGCACCGAAGACCAGGGCATAGGAGCCTGGACTCGGCATCACCTCTGGGTGATCCGCCCGACTCCAACTGATAGGCCTCTCGGACCAATGCATGAACTCTGGAGCATCCGTTGCTACTGCGCTTACTTCTTGCTGCTGTTGACGCCTGCTGCGCCGGTCATCTGCCACACTGGTGAATACTACGTAGGCTCCGTGCTCTTCTGGGAACTCATCTTGTACTGCGCCGACTGGCCGAGCCGCCGGCTGCTGGGGCGGCGGCGGAGGCGGCGGCCCTGCAGGCGGCGGAGGAGTGAGGCCGTCCCCCTTGGCGATTCTGGTGAGCCAGTGACACTTCCTGGTGGTGTGATTCGACGGCTTCGCGCCGCTGTGGAACTTGCATGGACCATCCATAGTCTGCTCATAGGAGAAAGCCGGTAACCAATTGGACTTGCCGCCCTTCTGCCGCTTGGCCGGAGGCTTCCCCTCCTGCTGCTGATCTTCAACTGCCGCGACCTGCCGACTGTTGGAAGTCGGCTGGGGGGCCTTTCGTTTGTTGTCGTTTTGTTGCTGTCGCCGACTGGCGTCTCCAGCCGGAGTTCTGGGAGCCTGGGGAGTCACTTTGCCAGCCGCGTTGACTTGAATCTCCATCTTCATAAAAGAGTCGGCCGTGGCGTACTTATCTGCTATGACTAGCAGCTCATCAAGGGTTTCTGGCTCGTCGCAGAGGAGCTTGTGCTTGAGGAGGGTGCCCTCTCGGCACCCGGCAGTGAAGTACTCGATAGCCTGCACCTCGTGCACGCCCTCGCAGGAGTTTCGAAGTTCGCCCCAGCGTGTGAGGTAGTCGCGCGTTGACTCTTCAGGGCCTTGCACGCACAAGGAGGGCTGGCGCGGCTTGGGAGGTCGCTTGTACGTGCTGGTGAAGTTGCGGATGAAGGCTTCGGTGAAATCGACCCAGCTATTGATGCTGCGGGGCTTCAGGCTGTTCAGCCATGTTCGGGCCGTACCCTGGAGCATGAGAGGAACATACTTCACGGCAACTCGCTTGTTGCCGTTGGCTATGCTGACGGCTGTGGAGTAGTCTATCAGCCAGTCTTCCGGCTTTATGGAGCCGGTGTACTTGGGCGTGTCTCGGGGGAGCATGAACCCTTTGGGGAAGGGCTCATCTCTGATGCGGGGCCCGAAGCAAGGCGGACCCAGCTCATCTTCTTCTTCCAGCGCTAGGGATCGGTGGAGTCGGTCGATCCGATGGCGGGCGTCATTCTCTCCGACTCCCTCTAGGCGGCCAAGGCGACCTCCAAGAGTCGGATGCTCAACAGGCGGTGGGGAAACTCGCCGTTCTCTTCTGGGCGGGGGAGGCAGATAATCGTCCCGCCGCTCTACTGCTCTTGGGCGGCCGTCTTGGTCGCGCTCGATGGTGATATGAGTCCGACTGTGACTGACAGCCGGCTCCTTCTCCTTCCTTCCGCGGACTCCGCCAGTCGGCATCCGGGAGGTCGCGCCTTGATCCCGGCGGGGAGGTAAGTCGTTGTTTGGCTGCTGCAGCGCATCTGCGCGGCCGCCGGCCGTGTTTTGTGCAGCAACCGCGTCAAGGAGCTGCTGGACTCGCTCCGTCATCACACGACGCTCTTCGCCCTCAAAGTTCTTCAGCTCGTCAGTCGCCGCTTGGGCGGCGCGGATATTCTCCGCTGGGGTGGCGTACACGGGGCGTTTTGCCCCGAGTAAGTCGGCGTTGGCTGCACCGCGCTGTCGGACCGCACCTAGACGGCTCGGCCCAGTCGGAGCCGGCGAGCCGCCTACGGTGCGATCCATCTCGCGCTGGTATGCCTCTGACAAGCGCCTCATTCTTGCCAGCTTCTTGGCGCCTTCGATGATCTGAAGGCGGCGCGCCTCCAGCGTCTCGGCGTCTGCGTCCTCTAGAATGGGCGCGGTTAGGTCTTGCAGGGCCGCAGCTAGCGGGTCCTGGGCTTCATCGTGGGAGTGCTCGCCGTGGCTGATGACGAGCACTTCCGTGACGGCGCTTCCGTCGCTCTCCTCGTACGGAAGCGGCTCGTCGTAGACCACCACGTTGGTGGGGAAAACGCCGAGCAACACGGCGTCGGAATCGACCAGCATCGGGTCGGAGGAGCCTACGGACTCCAAGTCTATGGCAGGCTCACCGGCGATGTGGAGTTGGTCGAGGAGGCCCGCGAGAAGATTCTCGGGGGCATTCGTGCCTGCGCCGGATGCAAGCTCGTCGGAGAGGCGCACCTCGCCGATAAGTTCGGCAAGGCCGCTCGCGGCGCAGGCGGCTTCGGCGCCGCGCAGCGTGTCGATGCAGACTCCATCTGGCGAGCCTGGCTGGCTGCGCTCGCAGGGAGGAAAAGGGTTCCCGTCCAGAACAGATCTCCGGACGACGGTGCACCTCGCCCCACGATGGGCGCCAAATGTCGGGGGTTGGGTGCGACATATGCCAAAGGATGGCTTATCATGGTGGGGGCGAGTAGAACGTCGCCGGTGCCTGGAAACGGGATGAGGCGCAGACATGCACGCCGGCGAATCTTACCCAGCTTCGGGGCTCTCCGGGGCGATAACACCCCTACTGCTGCTCTGTGGGGTCTCCGCATGGTCACTATGGCAAAGTGGCTACAATGGCGCTCCTAGAGCTGTTTCGGGAGGCAGGAGGGAGCAGGGCTAGTTCTCTCCTCCCTGGTCTATGTATCTAACTCTATCAAGGTCCGAACCCTTTGCATGGGTGTCCCGGGGGGTTTATATAGGCCTACCCCCCAGGGGTACAATAGTAATCTGACTAGGTGTGGACCCCAGCCGTCTGTCTCTCATGCCGCCGTCCTTCCCGCAGGCTTCTAGGGCCCGCCGACTGGTGGGTCCCGTGGACAGGCCGAACACTGTGCGGCGCTCCTGATGACGCAGGCTTGGTCATGGGGTCGTGGCAACAGTGCCACCGTCTGTCAGGCGATCACTGTCGCCACTCCCCGTCCAATTTGGTTTATAGCTTGTGGGGCCCCAGCGGGGAGACGGCCGACTCCGCGGAGGCCGACTCCCACAGGGCCGTCTTCTGGCGCTCTGGCCGTCTTTGATTCTCCCACCGACAGGTGGCCCTGCGGCCTTCGGGCCGTACAGGCCAGCATAGTGGGCACAGTACATCGCGCACTGTGGCTGGGGTCAGGGCAGGCATGGCAACAGTGCCGCGCCTCGCCGGAGATCTCCCAGCGATACGGCCCACTGTAGCCATGCCAGCCTCTCGTAGGCAGGGAAGGATGGCCACGTCGTGGCCATACCCCGCATCGGTCTTCGTGGAGGGTCACGGGCCGACTCCCATAGTCGGCACTCCTGGAGGTCGCAAGCTTGGAGTCGGCCTGCCTTGAAGTCGTCATCTGGGACTCGGCTCCTACGGAGATCGCCAGTCGAGACTCGGCTTCTTGGGAGATCGCCAGCTGGGACTCGGCCTCTCTGGAGGTCGCCAGCTGGGACTCGGCTGGAGGGGCGTAGCCTGCCCCAATGTCTTGAAAGATCCTGGGTCCCGGGTCAGCCTACCCGTGGCCCATTACTCCGACAAATGGTGTCCAACACAACCCATCCCTCAAATAAAACTAAGCATCCTGGAATTCTTTGACAAAACTAAGCACCCTGAAATTCTTTGACAACTAAACTACCAGCTATATGATGTTGGCCATATATATTGTACGTATATAATGTGAAGAAACGAGTGGTAGTACTATACCAACTAAAAGATGAAATGTTAGAAATACTAGTATGTACGTACCGAAGAGTTAAAGTAACGAGAAGAAACATAACATAGTTCTGCTGGGGGCTCAGCACAACACACCCCTCAAATTAAATTAAGCACACCTGAAATTAAACTTTGCAACTATTCCAGTAGACACTGCATTAGAAGTTTAGAACCACCATGAGCAACGACACTACCACCTTACTCGGAGTCCTCGTCCACGTCCTCGACTTCGTCCTTGTCCCTCTTCCTCTTGGCCGATACTTCTTTGCTTGAACCGCACACTTGGCTGTTGCTCTTCATCCAACCCTTGTAGATACTGAAGCAAAGGTAGCCATCCATTACAGCGTAGTGGATGTGGTCTATATCTAGTACATTCCGCTGCCATGCATAATGATGAAACGTGTATGGAGGTTTCTCCAGTTTACTGTACGAAGGATGAACCATGGCTCCTGCCAGGGTCAGCATTGAAGGCTGACGAGAGGACACCAGCTGATTCTTCTGGAGGTCGAAGGTGTTGCCTACAACGAGGCCTATCCGACCTAGGACTTCTTTGTCATTACCAAAGTCTACAGTAACAAATTTGACTAGGTTGCTCTCAAGGAAGTACTTAAAATCCAGGCATTCAGCGTCAGCATGGCATATGTGATAGACCAAGCATAAGTCATGCACGCAAACCTGGATCACGGCGGGCTTCTTCCTCTCTTCATCCTTTAGATCCTTCTCTTGTCCCAGGACTATGGTGTACTCAACATCTAGCCTAGCGACCCACTCATCATATGAGTCTTCGAACATGCGTTTGAAGCAAGAAAGGCATCCTTTCACCGTCGCAGAAGAATGGGAGTAGATGGCGTCAAACTCACCGCCGATCGTGGAGATTTGGGACGCCATGGATTTGGGAGGAGGGTTAGGATAAGTGGAACTGTTGTAATGTGAATGGACGGGACGACTAGGAGCGAACCGCCGTAGTATTAAAGGATATGCGGGGACGAGTAGGAGCAAACTGCCAGCGTGCGAATGGCAGGGTAGTGGCTTTCCATTCTCCCATGATACGGGCTTCCGAGAGCCCTTGGATCTGAGATCGAATGGTTGCATGGCGTGGTTCTAGACCTATGGGTGAATATCCTATCCTGGAGGGTTATTCTGCAAATTTTCAGCAACTTAGCATCCGACCGTTTGATCTCAGATCCAAGGGCTGCCAGCAGCCCATATCATGGTCGCGCCTACCACGACCGTCGTGTCACATGCGCGGTCGCGGCCTTGGAGATTTAACACGGTGCGTTAGTCTATCTGATGTTGGAATGTCATACATAGTCATCACTTAGTCACTCATACTACAACAAGGTTGGCTATAAGGTTGGCTATAAGTGTATTTATTTATTTTACTTCTCTCTATCTCTTTCTTCGTACTCCCTCCGTCCCATAATATAAGAACGTTTTTGACACTAGTGTAGTGCCAAAAACGTTCTTATATTATGGGACATAGGGAGTACTAGTATTTATTGCATTTGCCAAGGAGTGACCTCTTCCAATGAAATGGTGTTGCTAAGTTTGCTTCATTTAATTAGTTATAGACTCAAAATTGTCTTTTCACCTAGGTACATGCGCTTAGCACCGTTTCTTCCTGGGGTCACCAAACTAGTCTCTGTCTTCTTGATTAACTTGCCACATCAGACTTTATGCCTATGTGGCAAGCTTAGCACCTGTAGGAGCAAGTAAGTACAATAGTGCGCTTTAAATGGCATTTTTGCATATGTGGAGGAAAGAGAGGCAAGGAAAAAGTGGAGAAGTGGGCTCTCATGCAAGAGCCAGCCTCTACTACATGGTGGAGCATTGGGAGAGGCACCTGTATGGAGGTGGTCACGAATCGGGAGACTCACGCCGGTCATAGCACCGCAGTTAAAATGATAATGGCAAGTCAAATCATGAGGCCCCTCCTGTCCAGCAGTAACTCGCTGTCAAATCACATAGGCCTACGTTTGCAGCAGCCTACTCCCTCGTCTTCTCGCGTCTCTGTCGAACCGAGTAGGCGGAACTGCCCCGCCGCCTACCGCGCAGGAAAAGCCCCGCCCTCGACTTTTAAATAGTATACAGTATACTAATTTCGTAACCATGGATTGCGCCATGGATCAAAGCCTCTAGAAAACGGCGGTACACATGTACGGAGTATACAGCACGCCCATCGCGTTCGCGTCGCACCCCAGACGGTAGGTCGGTCTGGCACGCTGCTCTCCGAATGGAACGCGCATCATATTGCATTTGCACACACATGTGGGACGACAATTGAGAATCGACCATAGGCACACTACCAGGCCCCGCAAGTCGGGTGACTTAATAGAACAGGGAGACGAGCGATAGTACTAGAGAAGTGTTTGTACTACGTTGGTGCCTGGTCGATCCCTGCGAGACACAGAAGATCAGTTCGTCCATGCATGTGACTAGACTCCAGCAGAAATGCCTGGTTTGGCTATCGTCTACATATCGTGCAGGCTGTGTTGTACATGGATGTAGTTGTGGTTAGAAATCTAAAAAAAGGTTTCTTCTCATCTCGCAAAATTAGGTGTCATGTGCTTCGGATCACTGCGAGGGTTAAACAGCGACAACTGAGTTGGGCTAGTCATTGGGGGCACATGCACAAAGACTACTCGGATGCCATCTAGGTCAAGCTGGCTATGTTAATTAGGACATCTATCGATAGACCCCCTTTCTCCGAGTTTATCTTTAGTTTGAGGTTTGTTCCTCGTCTAGTTTGTCCGTCGGGATTCATGTTGTCTCCTTTGGGCAGCGAGGTTATGATTTCTTGTCATGTGGCATTTTTTCGTGTTATATGTTATAATCCGGCGCTTCAGATCAAAATGACGACAACTACGCCTTCGTGCCACGTGCATGAAGACTTGTCGACAGTCATTGACGAGGTCAAGCCGGCTCCGGTAGACAAAAGAAAACTAGTACCACTCCACTATATAGGCAGGAGCCTCCGCGCTTGCTTGCTAGTGTTGCTCTCTTCACACTGTCTCGGCCTCTCTAGATCTTAACACGACAGCGGTGGCCACACACACACTCTCTCTCTCTGCTCACCGCTGGTCACAAATCCAGCCAGATCCTCTCCGCCGGGGAAGGTGAGAAGGTGCAATGTTCACGCGGTCGTCCTCAGCGACAGCTCTTACCCACTGCTGGGCGCATCCCGATCAGCCTGCCTTGCCGTTCTCTCCCAAGCACCGCTGGCGAGGGAGGGCCTCCGACCCCTTCTTCCTCGCTACCGTAGTCTAGGCAGATCCGGCCTCCCGCCGCCCACCTAGCGACCTCCCGGCGACCATCAGGTATAACTTCCTTCGAAACCAGCCTTGCTCTACTTCCCAAGCTCCGGACGTCCCTGCATTTGTATCTTTTACTATTTCTCAGGCCCGGCCCCTCGTAGATAGGATCGATCGGATGTTCGAAAACCACATAATTTTTTACGTTTAAGAGCTAAAACTAGTTCATGCACTCGAATCTAGTACTACCTGGTTCAAACAAGGAAGAAAGGGGGTGGGGGTGGGGGAGGATTTGTTACCTGAATCTAGGACTTGGTTAAAAGAGGAAATAATGGGGGCGAAAAGTAGCAGAGACTGGCTATCCAACTGGTCTCTAGGTCTAATAGGGAAATAAAGGGAAACACAGTACAAACTCAATATAAACCCGATCTAATGGTTGAAAAAGGAAAGAAAGTGGGGACTGGGGGACAAGTCAACAGAGTAAGTCCAGCACTAGATTTGTTAGCCTCACACAGTATAAGGTGGCTATACCAAACAAAAATGGGACCAACCCAGATATCCTGTTATGATGTTTGTTGCCCCGAGCCACTCTTATGTAATGCCACTGGTAAAATGTAGCAGTCGCACTGTTAAAAGTAAGGACACGTTAAACCAATGTTGTTTTCAATGTAATGCCTCCAGTAATATGAATCAATGGCACTTTTTTACATGTCCTGCCAAATTTCCCGTTAAGATAAGTTGGTTCTTTTCTTTAGAAATGCAACTGTCCTGGTCCGCCTACTCTCCTGTTCCCAAAGTAATGTCGTATTTAACGGTTGTCATAGTTAATCCTAATGCCCACACTAATATCTAGCAATGCCACTGCTTTAGAAATTGCTACTGTCCTTGTAGGATTGCCATTCATATAAGGAACATGCCTCTTTTCATTTGATGCATGTTTCATCACTTGTTAGTCACCCTCCTTTCCACCTTTTTTGTGCAAACAGAGATATACATTTCACGCTCGATCTTAGTTGAACTGCACAAATGATATCCGAATTATAGTTGAGCATTCCAGGAGCTTCACAACCAACCTTGATGTTGCTCAATTGTATTGCAACTAATGAAGAAGAAGCTCTGTGGGTTTCGTTTTCTGATGGAAATGGAACCGGGGCTGGAGCCATTTTCTTAGAAAAAATTGAAGAAGAAGCTGCTAGCTCACGGGACATTGCTTCACTTTAGGTGAACTGCACCAAAAGGTCCCATGAATTGAATCATCCATGTTGGTGATAGAAAGAGACAGCTTCAGCATCCCAGTCTAAGCACCCCTGACCTCCATCCTTGCGACGCACGGTACACCTCGTTTTCCACCTGCTCGACCTAGTGTCACTGATAAAATGAATAATACAGTTAAAATAGAGAGAGTGTCATCTCTATCATTTCATTTCCAATGTAGATAAAGAAAGTGCTTCTCTTTGTTAATGTGTGTTTCATCAACTAGTCCCATTGTTAATGTTTAAGCTTTTCTGCAAACTGGCGTGCTTAATTTTAGTTGATATGTACAAAAATAGAGATTTGAATGTCTCAAGGCGCCTCCTTGTACTACCGCTGTACACTGATGTTCAACACTAGCAGAAGGTGTATCTGGGAGACTTGGGACGATGTCTAGTATGAGGTGTACCGTATGAGGCGTCGCAGGGCCCATCTCGCCCTCGCAGCATGGCATACTATGATACTATCGCAATATTTTCTTCTATTTATTTTGTGTGTTTCATCAACTAGTGCCACTATAATGTAATCACGCTTTTTCATTATCTGTGCAAACAGGGTTATTCAGCTGCATTTTGGTGGAACTGCACAAATGTACGTACGGAACCGGCATATATGCAGAGTGCGAGGTGTGCCAAGTAAAAATTACCGACACCAACCATGCTGCATACACGCATTGGCATCCACCACCACAAGTGGGATGTGTGGCGCTCTCTATGGACGGATCTTTCTGGGCAGCAAATCCTCTAACCAAATACTAGTAGCTTATATTGGTAGTTTTCTAGGGAGTACTCTTTTCTGAAAGAAGCACCAATCTATTTTTCTTTATTAGTACACTGTGTCACAACTTTGACCCAAAGGTCCAGAGCTATTTTAGGGTGATTGGCGTAGTACTCGGAGACTGATTGTAAGCATGATTTTCATTAGCTGTCACACTGATTGTAAGCATGAGCAGGTGGAAGATTAGGTTAGTGCGAAGCTTACCTTAAACCGTACCACCGCCGTTGAAATGAGGCGAGCGTCGAGGGAACCGTGGAGAACGACGGGGAAGGGACGCCGTGCCATCCGACCTCCTCTTGCGGTGGGAGAACGAATACTCTTGTGGCTCCGGCTGGCTCTGCACCCTCACGAACGGCACACCATTCTCGATCGATTCGTTATCCTCTAGGTGCTCGACCTTCAACCTGTACGCCCACCACCTCGGCCTCACTGTCGCCTCGGGCGAATCTGTTTGCTCCACCGCCCAGAGGAGATACTCGATGAACTCGGAGGACTGCGGCGTGACTGCCGCCGAGGAGTACATGTACATCGCCACCCTCATCGCTGCCGTCTCGCTCTTTCGCATACATTACCACATGGCCCGCACCGTCCTCGAAATCTCCCACTCATTGTCAAACCAACTAAGGATCTCCTTCAACCTGGCTAACTTTGCCTGGTCGCCGCCGGCGATCTGCCTGATTCGCTGCTGCATCCTCTCCATAGATGTCCTTTTGAGTGGTCCGGTGCTAGCTTTGGAAGATGGGAGGAGAGACGGTGGTCTTGCAATAGAGAAGAGGGATAGGCGAGATGGTGGTTTTGGAATGGAGATGATGGAGAGGCGAGGAGGTGGTTTTGCAATGGAGAAGATCAGAAGAGGGAGAGGCGAGACAGTGGTTTTGGAATGGAGATGATGGAGAGGAGAGGAGGTGGTATTGCAATGGAGAAGATCAGAAGAGGGAGAGGCGAGACGGTGGTTTTGGAATGGAGATGATGGAGAGGAGAGGAGGTGATTTTGCAATGAAGAAGATCAGAAGAGGGAGAGGCGAGACGGTGGTTTTGGAATTGAGATGATGGAGAGGAGAGGAGGTGGTTTTGCAATGGAGAAGAGGGAGAGGAGCGTGCAGCAGCGATTTAGGATTGGACGAGAGGGCCGGCGCGCTGTGACTGGATCAAAATCAAAATCAATTTACCCTTCAATTAAGAAAGCGACCCCACATTAACTAGTCTCCCTTTTATTCTGGGTCATAATTGACCATGATTTTCGCACATAAAATATATGTTATATGTTGCAAAAATAATATAATTTGAAAGTACATCCAGATACGAACCAAACGATACAATTTTTGGTGCCATGCATTCACATTTTGCTTGTCAAATACAGTACGTGGTCAAACTTTAACCCAAAATACGCAAAACAACAAAAAAAATACTTCCAAGACTAGCGCCGCTCTTCCGCTCTTCTCCTCTTAAACCACCGCTGCTCCTCTCCTGTTCCAATCTAAATCCAACGCCGCTCCTCTCCTATTCCATTTCAAAACCACCACCCCTCCTCTCCTGTTCCAGTCCAAAACCAGTGTCGCTCCTCTCCCGTTCTAATCCAAAACCAGCGCTGCTCCTCTCCTCTTCCATTCAAAAACCACCACTAGCGAGTGAAGGTGCTATGGAGAAGTAGATCGATGGAGGAGTACAACCGATACGTGAGGATTGCAGACGGCGACCCTGTGAAGCTAGCTAGGATGTTGGAGATACAGTCTTGGTTACAAAGAATGAAATCTATTATCCGGATCGCCCAGCTTGTCTTCCACGCAAAGGAGAGTCCCATCCGGACACGGGACGGAGTCTTGAGTCTTGTATCTTCACGCTCCAATAGTCTGGACAAAGTGTATAGTCCGGCTGTCCGGATACCCCTAATCCAGGACTCCCTCAGCGGCAATCAAGGCTGCAGAAAAAAAAGAGAGGGCTCGCCACCACGCAGAGACCTCGAAAGATCTCTCATGGGAAGGCGATGGCTCCCAGGAGCGCCCTAGCCACGGAGGCGAACATGCCGAGCCGGCGGAGCTGGAGTCGTTATCCCTCGACGGCATGCTCGATCAGCTCAATAAGCACCACAATAAGCAGAAGGAGTTCATCCAAGGCTTGATGGAGTTGCTGAAGGAGAGCCTCGACAACATGCCCGCTGAGCTCAATAAGTAGGGGGAGTTGACCACCGGCTTGGTGATGCTGCTGAAGAAGAGCATTGCCTCGGAGAAGAAGGCGACAGGCGAAATCCTGCGACTTCAGGAGGACAAGGCGAAGCTCTGCCACGAGATCGACCTGTTGAAGGAGAAGAACGCCGGCTGGAAGAAGCTGCATGAGAATAGTAGTTCCTAGATGAAGATGCCGCAGGCCCTCATCATGGAACAGAAGGAGGAGTTGGCGAAGCTCCGCATCGAGCACCCGGCTACTGTCAAGGTACGTAATGCGGCCGTGGAACAGATGATGAAGGCTCGCGTCGAGAAATCCCGCGTCATGGACAGAATGAAGAAGATGGCAGAAGAGACACGCAAGGAGATGGAGGTCGTGGAGGCGATGAAGAAGCAGTTACGACTCCTCGGTAAATTAGATCATTTGGGGTGATAATCTTCCTTATTCTTTTGCTCCTATGTTTCATCTTTTGCTTCGGGTGTTTCGCCGCATGTGTCACATTCTCTGCGAGGCATGAATAGAACAATGCTTTTTTTAGGGAATGAATAGAAAAATGCTAACAATGAGATGACTAGAAAATTAGATCATTTTTTCTCGCCATATGGCACTGAGCTGCCGTGTTTCGTGCTCCTCCGTCGTAGTACTACTATAGTGGAAAACTTGAGTATACCGCACGGTTCTTTGCTCCTCCTTAGGTCGTCAGCGCATTTATATGAGCAGTCAAATCACAAGGCCACGCCTTCCAGCAGTAATGAGCCATCAAATCACAAAGGCCCTCGCCTCTCGTGAAACCAACCAATCTAGACTACCCCGCACTCTAGCCTTTTAAAAAATGTATACTTATGTACAACAGTAGTATCGATGGATTGCGTCCTGGAGCAAAACTTGAAATGAAAAAAAAGGTTGTACATATAGAGAGCGCTCGTCGCCAAATTATGCATATAGTACTATTAAAAGGCTAGTCACAATAATGGTGTCCAACACAACCCATCCCTCAAATAAAACTAAGCATCCTGGAATTCTTTGACAAAACTAAGCACCCTGAAATTCTTTGACAACTAAACTACCGGCTATATGATGTTGGCCATATATATTGTACGTATATAATGTGAAGAAACGAGTGGTAGTACTATACCAACTAAAAGATGAAATGTAAGAAATACTAGTATGTACGTACTGAAGAGTTAAAGTAACGAGAAGAAACATAACATAGTTCTGCTGGGGGCTCAGCACAACACACCCCTCAAATTAAATTAAGCACACCTGAAATTAAACTTTGCAACTATTCCAGTAGACACTGCATTAGAAGTTTAGAACCACCATGAGCAACGACACTACCACCTTACTCGGAGTCCTCATCCACGTCCTCGACTTCGTCCTTGTCCCTCTTCCTCTTGGCCGATACTTCTTTGCTTGAACCACACACTTGGCTGTTGCTCTTCATCCAACCCTTGTAGATACTGAAGCAAAGGTAGCCATCCATTACAGCGTAGTGGATGTGGTCTATATCTAGTACATTCCGCTGCCATGCATAATGATGAAACATGTATGGAGGTTTCTCCAGTTTACTGTACGAAGGATGAACCATGGCTCCTGCCAGGGTCAGCATTGAAGGCTGACGAGAGGACACCAGTTGATTCTTCTGGAGGTCGAAGGTGTTGCCTACAACGAGGCCTATCTGACCCAGGACTTCTTTGTCGTTACCAAAGTCTACAGTAACAAATTTGACTAGGTTGCTCTCGAGGAAGTACTTAAAATCCAGGCATTCAGCGTCAGCATGGCATATGTGGTAGACCAAGCATAAGTCATGCACGCAAACCTGGATCACAGCGGGCTTCTTCCTCTCTTCATCCTTTAGATCCTTCTCTCGTCCCAGGACTGTGGTGTACTCAACATCTGGCCCAGCGACCCACTCATCATATGAGTCTTCGAACATGCGTTTGAAGCAAGAAAGGCATCCTTTCACCGTCGCAGAAGAACGGGAGTAGATGGCGTCAAACTCACCGCCGATCGTGGAGATTTGGGATGCCATGGATTTGGGAGGAGGGTTAGGATAAGTGGAACTGTTGTAATGTGAATGGACGGGACGACTAGGAGCGAACCGCCGTAGTATTAAAGGATATGCGGGGACGAGTAGGAGCAAATTGCCAGCGTGCGAATGGCAGGGTAGTGGCTTTCCATTCTCCCATGATACGGGCTTCCGAGAGCCCTTGGATCTGAGATCGAACGGTTGCATGGCGTGGTTCTAGACCTATGGGTGAATATCCTATCCTGGAGGGTTATTCTGCAAATTTTCAGCAACTTAGCATGCGACCGTTTGATCTCAGATCGAAGGGCTGCCAGAAGCCCATATCATGGTCGCGCCTACCACGACCGTCGTGTCACACGCGCGGTCGCGGCCTTGGAGATTTAACACGGTGCGTTAGTCTATCTGATGTTGGAATGTCATACATAGTCATCACTTAGTCACTCATACTACAACAAGGTTGGCTATAAGGTTGGCTATAAGTGTATTTATTTATTTTACTTCTCTCTATCTCTTTCTTCGTACTCCCTCCGTCCCATAATATAAGAATGTTTTTGACACTAGTGTAGTGCCAAAAACGTTCTTATATTATGGGACATAGGGAGTACTAGTATTTATTGCATTTGCCAAGGAGTGACCTCTTCCAATGAAATGGTGTTGCTAAGTTTGCTTCATTTAATTAGTTATAGACTCAAAATTGTCTTTTCACCTAGGTACATGCGCTTAGCACCGTTTCTTCCTTGGGTAACCAAACTAGTCTCTCTCTTCTTGATTAACTTGCCACATCAGACTTTATGCCTATGTGGCAAGCTTAGCACATGTAGGAGCAAGTAAGTACAATAGTGCGCTTTAAATGGCATTTTTGCATATGTGGAGGAAAGAGAGGCAAGGAAAAAGTGGAGAAGTGGGCTCTCATGCAAGAGCCAGCCTCTACTACATGGTGGAGCATTAGGAGAGGCACCTGTATGGATGTGGTCACGAATCGGGAGACTCACGCCGGTCATAGCGCCGCAGTTAAAATGATAATGGCAAGTCAAATCACGAGGCCCCTCCTGTCCAGCAGTAACTCGCTGTCAAATCACATAGGCCTACATTTGCAGCAGCCTACTCCCTCGTCTTCTCGCATCTCTGTCGAACCGAGTAGGCGGAACTGCCCCGCCGCCTACCGCACATGTAACGCCCCGGATTCGATGCGCCAGGTGTCTGCCTGTTGTTCGCCGTCGTTGCCATGTCATTTGCGTGCGTGTTGCACTTTGCCATGTCATCATATGCATTTCATATCATGTCATCATGTGCATTTCATTTTGCATACGTGTTCGTCTCATGCATCCGAACTTTTTCCCCGTTGTCCGTTTTGCAATCCGGCGCTCTTATGTCCTCCAGCGTTCCCCTTTTGCCTCTTTTCGTGTGCGGGTGTTAAACGTTCTCAGAATGGCCCGAGGTTTGCCAAGCGGCCTTGATATAGCACCGGTAGACCGCCTGTCAAGTTTCGTGCCATTTGGAGGTCGTTTGATACTCCAACGGTTAACCGGGTAACCGTTAAAGCCCTCTTTGAGTTGCAGCCCAACATCCCTTCCAAACTGGCCCAAAACCCATCTAACTCCCCTCCATGCTCTCGGTCGTTCGATCACGATCGCGTGGCCGGAAACCACTCCTCATTTGGACTCTCCTAGCTCCCTCTACCTATAAATATGCCCTCTCCCCCGAAATTCCCGATCAAATCCCCCCCGAAACCCTAGCTTCTTCCTCCTCCCGCAGCCGGACACGTCCGGACCCCGCCGGACATGTCCGCTCCGCCGCCCCCGTCCAATCCAGAGCCGCCACCTGTCCCGCGCGCCGCCCCCGCGCGTCCCTGCAGCCGC
>NC_041381.1:18379100-18388431 GCF_002162155.2 Triticum dicoccoides | reverse complement strand
CGGCTCCGTCGCCCGCCCGCGCGCACGCCTCTCCGGCCTCCTCCCCGACCGGATCCGGCTAGATCCCGGCCTCCCCATCCCTCCTCCTCGTCCTCTCCCACTCCTGTGTCTTCCCCGGCGAGGTTGCTCTGGTCAACCTCGGGAACCGCGCCCGGATCTAGATCCAGCTCAAAGGTTGACCCCGAAATCCCTAAGTCCCTAAGTTTTGCACATTATCATGCCATATTCATCATGCTGTATCTCTGCATCCGTAGGTCCGTTTCATGCGTATAATATGTCAAATTGTTCGCCTCGACGAGTACTTCATTTCACTCCATTGCATCATTTTCATTTGAGTTCATCTTGATGCCCGAAATGCTATTGGAAGAGTGCATGTTGATGTTAATCTGCTGAAACTGTTATAACTTGCTCATTTGTCATTTTTGCCATGTTTGATGTGTGCATCCTATGAGGTTGATGTCTACATGTGTTTTGATCTATGCTATGTCGTATTTCCAGGGGTGTATGCCATGTATTTTTGTGATCAATGTGGTGACTAGCACAAGCATGCAAACTAGGCTTCGTGATATTGCTGATTTTAGTCCTTGTTCTGCTGTTATTTTGATGCCATGTAAACTTGATGCTTCAGAGAGATCCATGCATATTTTGAGATACTTCAGTAAGGGTGTTTTGAACATATGGTTGTTGTCTATCCATTCATGCCCTTGTTGGCAATTATGGAGTAGTCTAGCATGTCATTTTCGTTCTCTACTTTTGCTTCAAAATGTTTCCTGGCAGATTGTTTACGTGTTATTCAATTTGGCCAAGCTTGCTATAGTTGATCCCTGCATGCTATGGACTTGTTCTTGACTTGGTTTGTTTCATAAATATATCTTCTTGATGATGCTATGCTTATCTTGTCATGCAATGACTTGTGGTGAGTGAATTGAGCTTGTTAAGTAGTGTACTTGCTGTTGCTGTTTTGCAAGGCTGAATCTGTTATTTGGTGATGCTATGTAAACATGTTGCTACTAATCATCCTATGCATAATCTGGAGATGTTCTATAAATATGTTTTGATCTACATGCCTTGCTCTATCCATTCATGCTCTTGGTTGCAATTATAGCCTGCTGTAGCTTGTTGTAATCTTGCTCCAAAGTTGCTAAATGATGTTGCTATCAGCCTGTTAACATTAAGTTCACTAGTTCCCGTGTGTTTTGCTAGTGTTCCATGCACCCTATGAACTTGTTCTTGCCATGCTTAGCTTCATAAACATGTCTTCTTACTGTTGGTTGCCTTGCCATGCCATGTATTGCTCTGTAGTGAATGGTACAAGCTCACCAACATGCCTACTTATTGTTGTTTCTGCCATGTTTGAATCTGTAATATAACTTGCTATGTTTACATGGGTGCCATCATATCTTCTGATCTTTTTTGGCTCATGGTCAGTAAGGGACTTTTGTTCTATGCAATTAGTAGATTCGTTCCATGCCTTTGTTTGCCATGATAATTCCTGTAACATGTTGTTTGATAGCTCTAAACATTGCAACCTGATGTTATTTCTGCCAAGTCTGAAACTGTTATTATTTACAATCTTACCATGTATGTTTGAGCATGTTCTAGTGATTTCTGGAGATAGCTCAGTGTTCATGTTTTGTTATGCTTTACGTGTACTTCATGCCCATGCCTTTTGTTATTATGTTGGGGTGCTGTAGCTTATTGTTTTGATGCTTGCAAGATGCCTAGTTGCTGTTTTGGACAGATTGTTGTTATGACTTGTATAGAGTGTATGTGTTTAACCGTTGCTTCGTTTTGAATTTGCTCTATATGTAACTTGCTTAGAATTGTATGTAGTTTCATATTACCATGTTGCATCCTTGTTTTGGTGTGTTTGCTTGATGTTTGGGTGCATTTTGCATCAATGCCATGTTTAACTTGTTTTGCTCATATCTTCTAGGTCGTAGCTCCGAATCTAATGAACTTTATATGTAACTTGACTAGAATTTCGTGTAGATCATCTTGGTGCATCTTAACTTGCTATTTAACAACTTGAACATAAGGTTTGTTCAGTTCTGGACCAATTTCGAAATATGCATATGAGGACTTGCCGGAATTGTTATATGTTGTTTCCGGCCTCATTTAAAGTTGCCTTGATGTGTTGTTCTTGTTTGCATCATCTCTTACCATGAGTAGCTTCATGTAGCTTTGTCATGCATCATTCTTGTTGTGCATCATGTCTTGTTCATGTGTGGCATGTTTACCACGTCGTGTGCTTCTTCTCGATAGCTCCCGTTTCGTTGCGATCGTGAGGATGCGTTCGTCTACGCTTGGTTTGTCTTCGTGGCTTCATCTTCTTCACGGACTCGTTCTTCTTCCTAGCAGGATTTCAGGCAAGATGACCGCTACCCTGGATCTCACTACTATCATTGCTATTCTAGTTGCTTCGTTCTATCGCTATGCTGCGTTACCTATCATTTGCTCTTCAAGCCTCCCAAATTGCCATGAACCTCTAACCTTTGACACCATTCCTAGCAAACCATTGATTGGCTATGTTATCGCTTTTCTCAGCCTCTCTTATAGCGTTGCTAGTTGCAGGTGAAGTTGAAGATTGCTCCATGGTGGACAGGGTTTATGTTGGGATATCACAATATCTCTTATATTATTAATGCATCTATATATTTGGTAAAGGGTGGAAGGCTCGGCCTTATGCCTGGTGTTTTGTTCCACTCTTGCCGCCCTAGTTTCCGTCATACCGGTGTTATGTTCCCGGATTTTGCGTTCCTAACGCGGTCGGGTGATTTATGGGACCCCCCTGACAGTTCGCTTTGAATAAAACTTGTCCAGCAAGGCCCAACCATGGTTTTACCATTTGCCTCACCACCACCTACTTTTCCCTTGGGAGTAATTAACCCAAGGGTCATCTTTATTATAGCCCCCCCCGGGCCAATGCTTGTCTAAGTGTTGGTCCAAACTAGAGCACCATGCGGGACCATTCCTTGGCAACTTGGATTCGTCGGTACCTGTACGCTTCGCTTATCCGGTGTTACCCTGAGAACGAGATATGTGCAGCTCCTATCGGGATTGTCGGCGCATCGGGCAGTCTTTGCTGGTCTTGTTTTACCATTGTCGAAATGTCTTGTAAACCGGGATTCCGAGACTGATCGGGTCTTCCTGGGAGAAGGTCTATTCCTTCATTGATCGCGAGAGCTTGTCATGGGCTAAGTTGGGACACCCCTGCAGGGTATAAACTTTCGAGAGCCGTGCCCGCGGTTATGTGGCAGATGGGAATTTGTTAATGTCCAGTTGTAGATAACTTGACACCAGATCCGAATTAAAATGCATCAACCGCGTGTGTAGCCGTGATGGTCTCTTCTCGGCGGAGTCCGGGAAGTGAACACGGTTTCTGTGTTATGTTTGACGTAAGTAGGAGTTCAGGATCACTTCTTGATCATTACTAGTTGACGACCGTTCCTTTTCTTCTCTTCTCTCTCTCATTTGCGTATGTTAGCCACCATATCTTGCTTAGTCGCTGCTGCAACCTCACCACTTTATCCCTTCCTTTCCCATTAAGCTTTGCTAGTCTTGATACCCATGGTAATGGGATTGCTGAGTCCTCGTGGCTCACAGATTACTACAACAACAGTTGCAGGTACAGGTTATGCGATGATCATGACGCGAGAGCGATGCTTGCTTGTTTGGAGTTCTTCTGTTTCTTCTTCGATCAGGGGATAGGTTCCAGGTAGGCAGCCTGGGCTAGCAGGGTGGATGTCGTTGGAGCTTCTGTTTGTGTTTCATCCGTAGTCGGATGTTGATCTTATGTATGGTGTGATGTTGTATTCATGTGGCATTGTATGCCTTATGTATGTATCCCCATCTATTATGTAATGTTGATGTGATGATATCCACCTTGCAAAAGCGTTTCAATATGCGGGTCTATCCTTGGTGGGACCTTCGAGTTCCTTTTGGATAGGGTCGCATATTGGGCGTGACAGTGCAGGAAAAGCCCCGCCCTCGACTTTTAAATAGTATAAAGTATACTAATTTTGTATCCATGGATTGCGCCATGGAGCAAAGCCTCTAGAAAACGGCGGTACACATGTACGGAGTATACAACACACCCATCGCGTTCGCGTCGCACCCCAGACGGTCGGTCGGTCTGGCACGCTGCTCTCCGAATGGAACGCGCATCGTATTGCATTTGCACACACATGTGGGATGACAATTGAGAACCGACCATAGGCACACTACCAGGCCCCGCAAGTCGGTGACTTAATAGAACAGGGAGACGAGCGATAGTACTAGAGAAGGTGTTGTACTACGTTGGTGCCTGGACGATCCCTGCAAGACACGGAAGATCAGTTCGTCCTTGCATGTGAGCAGACTCCAGCAGAAACGCCTGGTTTGGCTATCGTCTACATATCGTGCAGGCTATGTTGTACATGGCTGTAGTTGTGGTTAGAAATCTAAAAAAAGGTTTCTTGTCATCTCGCAAAATTAGGTGTCATGTGCTTCGGATCACTGCGAGGGTTAAACAGCGACAACTGAGTTGGGCTAGTCATTGGGGGCACATGCACGAAGACTACTCGGATGCCATCTAGGTCAAGCTGGCTATGTTAATTAGGACATCTATCGACGGACCCCTTTTCTCCGAGTTTATCTTTAGTTTGAGGTTTGTTCCTCGTCTAGTTTGTCCGTCGGGATTCATGTTGTCTCCTTTGGGCAGTGAGGTTATGATTTCTTGTCATGTGGCATTGTTTCGTGTTATATGTTATAATCCGGCGCTTCAGATCAAAATGACGACAACTGCGCCTTCGTGCCACGTGCATGAAGACTTGTCGACAGTCATTGACGAGGTCAAGCCGGCTCCGGTAGACAAAAGAAAACTAGTACCACTCCACCATATAGGCAGGAGCCTCCGCGCTTGCTTGCTAGTGCTGCTCTCTTCACACTGTCTCGGCCTCTCTAGATCTAAACACGACAGCGGTGGCCACACACACACACTCTCTCTCTCTGCTCATCGTTGGTCACAGATCCAGCCAGATCCTCTCCGCCGGGGAAGGTGAGAAGGTGCAACGTTCACGCGGTCGTCCTCAGCGACAGCTCTTACCCACTGCTGGGCGCGTCCCGATCAGCCTGCCTTGCCGTTCTCTCCCAAGCACCGTTGGCGAGGGAGGGCCTCCGACCCCTCCTTCCTCGCTGCTGTAGTTTGGGCAGATCCGGCCTCCCGCCGCCCACCTAGCGACATCCCGGCGACCATCAGGTATAACTTCCTTCGAAACCAGCCTTGCTCTACTTCCCGAGCTCCGGACGTCCCTGCATTTGTATCTTTTACTATTTCTCAGGCCCGGCCCCTCGTAGATAGGATCGATCGGATGTTCGAAAACCACCTATTTTTTTACGTTGAAGAGGTAAAACTAGTTCATGCACTCGAATCTAGTACTACTTGGTTCAAACAAGGAAGAAAGGGGGTGGGGGTGGGGGAGGATTTGTTACCTGAATCTAGGACTTGGTCGAAAGAGGAAATAATGGGGGCGAAAAGTAGCAGAGACTGGCTATCCAACTGGTCTCTAGGTCTAATAGGGAAATAAAGGGAAACACAGTACAAACTCAATATAAACCCGATATATTGGTTGAAAAAGGAAAGAAAGTGGGGACTGGGGGACAAGTCAATAGAGTAAGTCCAGCACTAGATTTGTTAGCCTCACACAGTATAAGGTGGCTATACCAAACAAAAATGGGACCAACCCAGATATCCTGTTATGATGTTTGTTGCCCCGAGCCACTCTTATGTAATGCCACTGGTAAAATGTAGCAGTCGCACTGTTAAAAGTAATGACACGTTAAACCAATGTTGTTTTCAATGTAATGCCTCCAGTAATATGAATCAATGGCACTTTTTTACATGTCCTGCTAAATTTCCCGTTAAGATAAGTTGGTTCTTTTCTTTAGAAATGCAACTGTCCTGGTCTGCCTACTCTCCCGTGCCCAAAGTAATGTCGTATTTAACGGTTGTCATAGTTAATCCTAATGCCCACACTAATATCTAGCAATGCCACTGCTTTAGAAATTGCTACTGTCCTTGTAGGATTGCCATCCATATAAGGAACATGCCTCTTTTCATTTGATGCATGTTTCATCACTTGTTAGTCACCCTCCTTTCCACCTTTTTTGTGCAAACAGAGATATACATTTCACGCTCGATCTTAGTTGAGCTGCACAAATGATAGCCGAATTATAGTTGAGCATTCCAGGAGCTTCACAACCAACCTTGATGTTGCTCAATTTTATTGCAACTAATGAAGAAGAAGCTCTGTGGGTTTCGTTTTCTGATGGAAATGGAACCGGGGCTGGAGCCATTTTTCTTAGAAAAAATTGAAGAAGAAGCCGCTAGCTCACGGGACATTGCTTCATTTTAGGTGAACTGCACCAAAAGGTCCTATGAATTGAATCATCCATGTTGGTGACAGAAAGAGCCAGCTTCAGCATCCCAGTCTAAGCACCCCCGACCTACATCCTTGCGACGCACGGTACACCTCGTTTTCCACCAGCTCGACCCTAGTGTCACTGATAAAATGAATAATACAGTTAAAATAGAGAGAGTGTCATCTCTATCATTTCATTTCCAATGTAGATAAAGAAAGTGCTTCTCTTTGTTAATGTGTGTTTCATCAACTAGTCCCATTGTTAATGTTTAAGCTTTTCTGCAAACTGGGGTGCTTAATTTTAGTTGATATGTACAAAAATAGAGATTTGAATGTCTCAAGGCGCCTCCTTGTACTACCGCTGTACACTGATGTTCAACACTAGCAGAAGGTGTATCTGGGAGACTTGGGACGATGTCTAGTATGAGGCGTACCGTATGAGGCGTCGCAGGGCCCATCTCGCCCTTGCAGCATGGCATACTATGAACTATCGCAATATTTTCTTCTATTTATTTTGTGTGTTTCATCAACTAGTGCCACTATAATGTAATCACGCTTTTTCATTATGTATGCAAACAGGGTTATTCAGCTGCATTTTGGTGGAACTGCACAAATGTACGTATGGAACCGGCATATATGCAGAGTGCGAGGTGTGCCAAGTAAAAATTACTGACACCAACCATGCTGCATGCACGCATTGGCATCCACCACCACCAGTGGGATGTGTGGCGCTCTCTATGGACGGATCTTTCTAGGGAGCAAATCCTCTAACCAAATACTAGTAGCTTATATTGGCAGTTTTCTAGGGAGTACTCTTTTCTGAAAGAAGCACCAATCTATTTTTCTTTATTTGTACACTATGTCACAACTTTGACCCAAATGTCCAGAGCTATTTTAGTGTGATTGGCGTAGTACTCGGAGACTGATTGTAAGCATGATTTTCATTAGCTGTCACACTGATTGTAAGCATGAGCAGGTGGAAGATTAGGTTAGTGCGAAGCTTACCTTAAACCGTACCGGCGCCGTTGAAATGAGGCGAGCATCGAGGGAACCGTGGAGAACGACGGGGAAGCGATGCCACGCCATCCGACCTCCTCTTGCGTTGGGAGAACGAATACTGCTGTGGCTCCGGCGGGCTCTGCACCCTCATGAACGGCACACCATTCTCGATCGATTCGTTATCCTCTAGGTGCTCGACCTTCAACCTGTACGCCCACCACCTCGGCCTGACTGTCGCCCCGGGCGAATCTGTTTGCTCCATCGCCCAGAGGAGATACTCGATGAACTCGGAGGACTGCGGCGTGACTGCCGCCGAGGAGTACATGTACATCGCCGCCCTCATCGCCGCCGTCTCGCTCTTTCGCATACATTTCCACATGGCCCGCACCGTCCTCGAAATCTCCCACTCATTGTCAAACCAACTAAGGATCTCCTTCAACCTGGCTAACTTTGCCTGGTCGCCGCCGGCGATTTGCCTGATTCGCTGCTGCATCCTCTCCATAGATGTCCTTTTGAGTGGTCCGGTGCTAGCTTTGGAAGATGGGGGGAGAGACGGTGGTCTTGCAATAGAGAAGAGGGATAGGCGAGACAGTGGTTTTGGAATGGAGATGATGGAGAGGAGCGGAGGTGGTTTTGCAATGGAGAAGATCAGAAGAGGGAGAGGCAAGACGGTGGTTTTGGAATGGAGATGATGGAGAGGAGAGGAGGTGGTATGGCAATGGAGAAGATCAGAAGAGGGAGAGGCGAGACGGTGGTTTTGGAATGGAGATGATGGAGAGGAGAGGAGGTGATTTTGCAATGGAGAAGATCAAAAGAGGGAGAGGCGAGACGGTGGTTTTGGAATTGAGATGATGGAGAGGAGAGGAGGTGGTTTTGCAATGGAGAAGAGGGAGAGGAGCGTGCGGCAGCGATTTAGGATTGGACGAGAGGGCCGGCGCGCTGTGACTGGATCAAAATCAAAATCAATTTACCCTTCAATTAAGAAAGCGACCCCACATTAACTAGTCTCCCATTTATTCTGGGTCATAATTGACCATGATTTTCACACATAAAATATATGTTATATGTTGCAAAAATAATATAATTTGAAAGTACATCCAGATACGAACCAAACGATACAATTTTTGGTGCCATGCATTCACATTTTGCTTGTCAAATACAGTACGTGGTCAAACTTTGACCCAAAATACGCAAAACAACAAAAAAAATACTTCCAAGACCAGCGCCGCTCTTCCGCTCTTCTCCTCTTAAACCACCACCGCTCCTCTCCTGTTCCAATCTAAATCCAGCACCGCTCCTCTCCTCTTCCATTTCAAAACCACCACCCCTCCTCTCCTGTTCCAGTCCAAAACCAGCGTCGCTCCTCTCCCGTTCTAATCCAACACCAGCGCTGCTCCTCTCCTCTTCCATTCAAAAACCACCACTGGCGAGTGAAGGTGCTATGGAGAAGTAGATCGATGGAGGAGTACAACCGATACGTGAGGATCGCAGACGGCGACCCTGTGAAGCTAGCTAGGATGTTGGAGATACAGTCTTGGTTTGACAACAAGGACCAACTAGCGGCGACAGCGACATCCATGGCCAAATATCTGCAACAGAGAGAAAAGGCGGCGATACTCCCGGAGGGAGTCGTGCCGGAGTACATAGAGCTGCTCCTCTGGGCCATGGAGCAAACAGATTCACGAAATCCGATTGTGAGGGAGCGGTGGTGGGAGTATCGATCCCAGATGGAGCATCCACCAGAGATTAAAGGATCGAGCATCTAGAGGGTGCCGTTTGTGAGGGTGTCCTACAGAGCGAGCCGGTGGAGTCTTCGTCGACCGAACCCAACTGCAAGAGGAGAAAAGCAGTTGGCCTGACGATGCTTCCCCGCCATCGTCTCCCTGTCCGTTCACATCGTCTCATGGGGCGGCTGTCTGCCACCAAGGAAT